>NC_080091.1:20893210-21249210 GCF_950005125.1 Chionomys nivalis | reverse complement strand
GTATGTTACGTGGAGCACAAATGTCAGGGGAAGAAATAGAACAGAGAACACGGATACAGGGGTCAGAAGAACATAGCTTTCCCCAGGGCAGTCAGAGGCGGCTTCGTGGAAGCAGTGACATGAGGGAAGGATGAAGAAATGAGATCTACGAGTACAGGAAAAAGCCTTCTGAGGGTGGGACAACGCCTGGCACCGATGCACATCAAGTTTATAACAAGGTAACATGTCCGGAGCAGAGTGGCCAGGGAGTGCTGCCCGCCAGTGGAGGCCCAGCCTGGGAAGGCCCTAGTAGGCCTCTCAAAAGATTCTCATTGGAAGGTTTAAAACAGAGGAACGCTGATCTAAGCTGTGTTTAAGTTGACTTTGTTAGCCAATGAGTCTACAGCAGGCTTCGCAACAGAGGAAAGAACAAGTAGGAGGTCGCTGCAATAACGAGGAGAGCTGAGGGACTTGACCAGGGGTGGTCAAAAGATGGCAGAGTGGCCACATTCTGGTACTCTATTTCAGCTTACAGGTCGGGACCAAGATCTGCTGTTTTATGTAGGAGAGAACGAACGTAGCTAGAGCTCAGTGAGGTAAAGCTGTTTTGTTCTTGAGGAACTAGAAGAAAGAAACTGCTGCTAATGTATATGAGGCAAGGCCAAGCTCAGCTCAGTTTTATACACATCAAATCTCAGTCGCCTATTAGATACACTAGTTCAGGTCTTCAAACAGGAAGCTCAATCAAGAATTGTTACAACTTGGGAATTATTAGCATACAGATATTACTTAAATCTTTAGAATGGATATGATCCTAGGAGAGTGAGAACAGATAAAGAGTAAGAAATCTGGGTTGGGATGTAGTCCAGTGACGGACCGCTTTCCTGCATGCATCGGGCCCTGGCGGCTTGGGAGGGTAGTCTGCACTGAGACCTTGGGTACAACATGAACAAGACAAGGAAAGGAAACAAAAGAGGCAAAGGTGTGTCAGGAGAGCAAAGAAAACCCAGGAGCATGAGGTGCCCGAGTCACGCTGTAAAGAGAAGGGCCCACAGCTGGTGGCAGGTGACAGTGTAAAGCCGGGGAAAGACCACCGGATTCAACAAAGGAAGCTGCTAACGCCAAAACAAGCAGCTTCAACGCTGCAGTCCAGGGGGAAAGTCAGATTGGAATGAGCTCAGAGAGAAAGGGAAGAGAGAAACTGAAGGTACTTCACATGAGAACACAATCACTTTGAAGGAAAGAAACAAGTTGCCCACAGCTGAGAAAATAACATCTGAAGAGAATCTGTAAAGACAAAAAATGCACTTATGCTAATGGGAAATAACCAGTTAAGAGGGGAACCATGATGATGCAGAAACCAAGGAGAAAAGCTAAGAGGACTGGCCTCAGACACAAGGAGACAGCTGGGCGTTTTGTTGCTGTTTGTTTTCCAGAAGCAAAGGCCACTTTCTCATAATAACAGTACATGAGTACAGATACAAAGACAGACTACAAGGGGGCGGGGTCTCACGGCACAGGACCTGCATTTATACTCCAGAACCCATTTAAAACTGGCAGGTGTGCTTGTTGCAGCTGTAACCCAGAGCTGGGGGAGGCTCACAGGGCAAAGAATGAAAAGTTTAATACAGGTACCTAATGATAATTTTGGTGATTAGACAGACAGATAGATAGCCATCAAAACTGTAAGTTATGAGATACAGATAGGCTGGGCAGTGGTGGTGCCCGTCTTTTATTCCAGCACTTGGAAGGTACAGGCAGGTGGATCTCTGTGTGAGTTCAAGGCCAGTCTGAGGTCAGGTCAGCTAGGGCTGTTACACAGAAAAACCCTGTCTTGAAAAACCAGAGAGAGAAAGAGGGAAGGAAGGAAGGAGGGAGGGAGGGAGGGAGGGAGGGAGGGAGGGAGGGAGGGAGGGAGGGAGGGAGGGAGGGAGGGAGGGAGGGAGGGAAACAGAAAGAGAGACAAAGAGAAACAACACATCATTGGTAAATATCTAAGAACCCTGGTCAGTTTTCATGCAGAATTAGCAGATTATAGAAAAGAATTTCCCTAGAAAGAGATTGCACAGAGACACGTGTAGAAGTCGTCACAGCCTTCGCATAGTTAGCAAGCTTTACCCTACAAATGATAACTACAATTATCATCATTTGCCAGCATCCTAATACAGCTATGTGACTAGGACACATTACTCAGATCTCTGTATACAGTTTTTCTTTCTTACTTTTTGGATCATATATATTAATACCATTTGATATCTGTCAAAGGCAGGCCTGGGAAAAATGTAACACTACTTAATTGAGGATACTCTGATGGCAGTACTAAATATGAACTTGCCACAGCTTAGAATGGGAATAGTCTCAATTAAGGAAGTATCTTGATTAGGCTGACCTGAAAGCATGTCTGTAGAGGATTTCTCTCAGCTGTTCACTGACCCAGCACACTGTGGGCAGCACATTCCCTAGGCTTGGCCCTGAACTGTGCAACGGAGAAACTTGGTAAGCAACAAGCAAGCAAGTAAAGCAGAGTAGGTTCAGCCATTTCTCTCTGTTCTAGACTCTGCATGTGTTGTGACTGGCTGTGTGTACTTATGTCTTGATTTCCCCCTATGATGAACTGTAACTTTGAATTGCAAGCTAAAACAAACCTTTCCTCCCTTAAGATGCATTTTGCCAGGATATTTTAGTATAGTAACAGAAATAAAACTTGAACAGGTACTAACTCTATAAAATACACTGACTGCTTTCCAACTATTTCACGCCGCACTTAGCTAAAAGATTGGTACTTTCTATATATATAACCAAATTGTTCCTGTGACGGCTAGTGGAAGGCTAAGTAGGTAAGGTACATCCATGCAAGGGTGTGGACCTGAGAGCTCAGCAAGCCAGGACCTATGGAAACGCTCAATGGATGTGGCACCTGCCTGGAATCCCAGAACTTGAAGGAGATCCCTGGAGCAGGCCAGCTAGCTAGGCTAGCCCAGTCAGCAAGCTCTGGATTCAAGAGACCCTGCCTCAGTATATAAGGTGGCCTCCTTATATAGGTGCACATACATGCAACCACACACCTACAAACATGCACACACCCGCAGCAAAAAGTTTCACTGAAATTTCCAATTTTATATTTTCTTAAACTTATATTTTACAAATTTTAAAAGTGTATCTACTGTGTTTCATATGTCACCTATTAAGCAATTTGACTGTGCTGACAAAACCTCCCTCAGGTAAAGCTCCCCAGTGTATCCTCCTGACAGGAAGGGTACACATGTGAAAAACTCCATCTTCAGGAAGCAAGGCTACAGAAGGTGATGGTGACAGGTTTCCCTTTGGTATTCTTACACCTCTCTGCAAAGTTCAAATTCTAGTTAGAAAGCAGAAGTTTCAACAGCAAAACATAAAATGCCATGTTCTGGTTTATCACAACTGCCCAGCTGCTACGGTCACATATACTGAAAACTGATTTATGTATGCCTTTACAAATCAATTACAGCTTGACAAAGTCTGTGATATAAACGTCATTACTTGAGAAAGGAGGAAAGCTTCATATTGTGTTAATTGCCCATACTAATTATTTTAATCAAAATGAATCTGCAATGAGCTCTTTAAATAGTTAGCTATAAAATATACATGTACCAACAGAAAATGAGCAATTAACTAGGAATTAAACTTTAAATTAAAAAGGCAAATGTGCCTAATTATTTACTGTCTAATTTAACTGTCAGTAGAATATCTGAGTGTCAGTTTTAAACTTCCTTATTTAGCTATTATGTATAATTTATAAAACATTTCCATAAATGCACAGGACATATATACATATAATATATATACATACACACACACATATATATTTGTTATAAGCTTAACTCTGTCAGTTCTCATAAACTGTTATATACCTCTAATATTCCAAGAAAAAGAAGGAATTCTAAAGTACAGTAGCATCTGAAAGCCGGATTCCACTGATGCTCAGTTCTTTACACAGACGATGCAGTGTGTGCGTATGACCTGTGCACTTGTTCCCATGTATTTTAAATCATCAAGACATTTACAAATGCCCACTGCAATGAGAGGCAGTGTAAGAACTACTTGCTATCCCATATTGTTAGGGAATAATAAGGGGAAGTTTTGATATGTCCGAGACTGACAATTTTTGGAGACAGGTTTCACAAAGCCCAGACTGACCTTGAACATCTGATCCTCCAGTGTCCACCTCCCAGGTACTGAGATTACAGATAGCCCCACCACACCCGGCTCACTCACAATTTTCCCCAAATATTTTCAGTTCATAGTTGGTTAAATCCAAATATATGAAACTCCTAAATACAGAGCTGTGTATAAAGGAGGTCTTGAAGAACATTAAAACTAAGAAATAAATAGAATAAAAAGTAATTTTTTATAAAATATACTGGTTTCTGAGAAAATTAATCTGTAGTTCATTACCTAGATTCAAACAATAACTGATATCATGAGAAAGAATCTTTCCTTCATAAATACTACTTAATTTCAAATAAGACATTAAATAACAAAGTATATTCAGTATCAAAATGAGTATTTTCTGAACTAACTTACAATCTAATTTATTATATTTTGTAATATCACTCTTACTTTTGGCAAGTTCTTAAGTTAAAAGGTCCCTGTCCTATCACCCAGAGCTGCATTTCCACAGCCAAGAGAAACAGAAAACACTTGAGCAATAATGATTCTAGCTGTTAACACTGACAAGGGTGAAAAAATACATAATCGGGGGCTGAGTAAATTAATCAACTTGCAGTATATTCACATGATGGTATACTATCTAGCAATAAAACCGTAAACTACAAAAAAATAAAATAAAACAAGAGCATGAACACATTTCAAAAACATGATGCTGAGCAAAGGAAAGCACACATAAAATAGTATATTATATAAAAACTATATATAGTACTATTAAAAATATACAGTGCTATAAAAATACTATTTTAGCATTTTTATATGAAATTCAAAAATAGGTAAAATTAGTCTTTACTGACAGAAAATCAAGATAATGCTAGTCTCTGAGGGTTGGGAACTGCCTGGAAAAGAAACAAAAAAATTTATGTTGATAGCAATCTACATTTTGATAGGAGTATTATTTATACAAGTATGTATATATATATTGTATTTATAATATGTGTATTATAAACATGTATGCTTACAAATTATAATATATATATCACTGTGGTGATTTGAATAAGAATGATTCATATATTTGAATGCTTAATCATCAGGGAATAGCAAAACTTGAAAAGGATTAGAAGGTATGGCCTTGTTGGAGGAAGTGTGTCACTGGGGTTACTGGGGTTGGGCTTTGAGGTTTCAATATCCCAAAGCCTGGCCCAGTGTCTCTCTTCCTGCTGCCTATGAAGCCAATGTAGAACTCTTAGCTGCTTCTCCAGCACCATGTCTACCTATGACACCATGCTCCCCACCATGATAATAGACTAAACCTCTGAAATTGTGAGCAAGTCCCAATTAAATGCTTTCTTTTATAATAGTTGCCATGGTTGTGGTGTCTCTTCACAGCAACACAACAGCGACCAAGACACTCACTGAACTGAATAACTAAGGTTTGGTTAATTATAGATACATAAGTTTTAGCTTAATAAAAATAAAGAGGCCAGATGTGGTGGCACACACCTGTAATCCCAGCACTCAGGAGGCACAAAAGGGAAGATCACAAGTTCTAAACCAGCGAAGACACAAAGTGAGACAATGTAGCAAAAACGAACAAAACGCACCTTGGAAGATGCCTTTAATAATTTTTTAAATTTCAATTACCAACAACTAACAAACTTTTCTTAATACAGATCTATCTATACGGAAAAACCAACTTCCAGTAACTATGTTTACAGTCGTATGCTCACAAAAAAATGTATTTCTCTACAAAACAGGAAGTTTAAAAGTAGTTACAGAACTGGACATTTTATTTTATTTTTTTTTATATTTATTTTTTATGTATACAGTATTCTGTCTGTGTGTATGCCTGCAGGCCAGAAGAGGGCACCAGACCCCATTACAGATGGTTGTGAGCCACCATGTGGTTGCTGGGAATTGAACTCAGGACCTTTGGAAGAGCAGGCAATGCTCTTAACCTCTGAGTCATCTCTCCAGCCCCAGAACTGGACATTTTAGAATTCTGTCTAGTCTCTATCCGTATGAAGAGAAAAAAGTCAACCCTTGCTCTCCTGAGACCCAGCAATGGACTCAGACAACTAGACACTGCAATGCTGAGTCCTCCCCTCAACATCCGAACAAACTAAGCCTGGCACAGATTTGCACGTGACAACTGTTCAGAGTGGACTCACCTTGGAAGACTTCCTCCGACTTCTTCTCGTCCAGACTACCACCAATTTATCTGGCTGCCTGTTAAATTTAAAAAATAAATCAAATTTAGTTTTAGCACCTTTAAAGGGACATAAGTGGGCTGGGGGTGGCTCCATAGATGAAATGTTTTCCACTCAGGCACACGGACCTGATTTCACACCCCTAGCACCCAGAGGGCACAGAGGCAGGAGGATCCTGACCCAGGGCCAGGTCAAAATGCTGGCTGCAGGTTCACTGAGAACCCTGTCTAAGGAACTAAGATGGGGAGTGACAGAGAAATCAGAAACTGACCTCCAGCTAGCTACATGCACACATGCACACACACGCAAGACGATAAAAGATTACACAAAGCAGTTAAACTTCAGAGGTCTATATCGAAATACAGTAGATATATTCAGATATGAGCTAATTGAAGTAACTAATATTTCCTCTATAGACTTTTCTTAAAAAGTACACCAAGTTAATTCATTGCGACAAACCAAGTAGAATACAATACTTAGAACTAATTTAGAGAAAATAAGCATTAAAAGGGCACTTCCATAACTTGTCTGTACCGTACACACAATGCTTCCAGCTTTCAGACATTTTCAGAATCATCTAATTACCCTCACAGAAACAATGCTGTGTTGAAAAACACGTACAGTACAAACTTGACCTGTATAAGGTCGTAAGCAGCCTTGAGAACTGCCAGAGTCGAGACTATAACTGAGACCTTCCGCGCTCATAGATCTATCTTCTGCCAAAGGAAATACATCTTTAGCTAGTACAACTAAGTTCTCCTGCATGTTTCTGGAAAATAATAAGATTATTACTATCCATTATTTTACTTACATTTTCACTTATTAAAAAACTTAATTAAAACATTTCCCATGCCAGGCTTAGTGACACAGCCTACAGTCCTAGGTGCTCCCTGGAGACTGCAACCAGAGGATTAGAAGCTCAAGTGTAGCCCTGACCAGAGATCCTCCAGCTAAGAAGCAAAAGTGAAAAGAGCCCAGAGCGTTGCCTAGCATGTGCGAAGACCTGGGTTTAAACTTCAGTACTGAAAAGGAAAGTTAGATACACAATAAACAATAGAAGTAAAAATGACTTCAACTACATACATTACAGAGAAGCAGGGATACAGAAAAATCAAGTAACAAAGTCACTGGCAAATGAGTACTAAACTGGTGGAGTAATTAAACTTCTCATTAGTAACAACAGTCCTGGAGACAGTGGAGTCAAGACTTCCTAGAGTTTACGTCCAGGTAAAGCAACACGTAAGCACCGTTTAGGTCCAGCAGATGGCACAGCAGCAAAGGGCAGCTGCTGCCAGGCCTGACCACCTGAGTTCAATACCCCAAATCCACATAGCAGAAGCAGAGAACTGACTCCCACAAACTGTCCTGACTTCCACACGTGATACAAGCACACACATACACAACACACACATACATACATATACACATATATGTGTAATAAAATGATTACATACAAATATGAAGCATTCACAATGTAAAGAGGGAAGACGTACAGAAGCAAAAGAAGTAAGGTAAATGCTAATGGGTGTTCTTTTTACAGGGCGGAAGTTAATACACACACAAAGACACACAAAAATACCTTGAAGGTGTCAAAATGAAAACTTTTGAATAAGAACTTATTCAAAGTTCCTGATGGCAATAATAAGCAAAATGATGTAATTCAATTGTGATGAATCTTCCCAGAGTGAGATGTGGGAGCAGTGACCAGGTAACAGCGATGACAATTTCTATAAAACAGCATTAACCTGAGGCTTTGTACCAACAGAACAAAAATAACCTAAAATTAAAAACAAAACTCTCCTCTCTCTGTCCTCTCTCTCCCCCAGCCTCCCTCCAGCAGCTGTAGTCTTTAAGATGGCCTACTGAGACCTGACCATGTGACCTCTAGTCGTGCAAGACAACAATGGCAAGGTATCAACAGTGGTTAACAGCAGCATGCCACGGCACTGGCTTACCTTCTAGGATAACTCTAAGTAATCCATAAACATCTTCTCTCCAATCAAGCCCTGAATGCACATCCCTTAGTTCTTAACAGGGAAGCCCTGCCTCTACCTCCCCTTTTCCTACCTGATAAAACTTATTCAGTAGCCTTCTTTGTGAAATTCTGACTATTCCTTATTTCATCTTAGCACCTCCATTCACACATACAATGTCAACACACACACACAGCAAACCTCAGGCAGAGTTAAAGGTCCTACTAAGATCTCAGTAAATACCCGAGCCATGTCTCTCTTTACACACTTTGCATGTGTGTGTGTGAGATCAACTTTATCTCTGTATCAGTAGCAACTAATGAAAATCTGGTACAGGTTCTAAGGCCCAATGAATGTCGGCTACTGGGAAGAATGAACCTAGGTTGCCTCCAATAATACTTGGTTGATTAATTATAATTGATGAGCTCTAACTAAAGCCACCTTCTCTGAAGGGTATCTGAACTTCACAGGCATGCTTATCTTGGCTACAACTAAAACCTCCTGGAAAGCCTTTTTAGAATACTGATTCTTATATCCTAGCCCTGGAGAATCTAATTTAGTAGTGGGTCTAGTGTGTAGAATTTTAAAAATTCCACGGGTGATTTCAACAGTGCAGTGATGGCAGTGAACTGGCTAATGTGGAACATGCTTAAACCACTAGTGATCGTGACAAAAGGGTCCCTCCTCACAGTGTCTCGCGCTGCTGTTTGAATTTCACTTTCTCCTAGCTGGACTCTGAGAACACTCCCACCCTCAATCCATTTTAATGCTTCAGGAAAGTGAAGCTTTTTAACATGGAAAAGCAGGAGGGGCAGTCCTCTTAACCTGTATGCCCTGCTCCAAGAAAGTAAACATAACATAAGTGACATATAAAAATACCCACATAGATGGCTAAACTTTTTCAATTCCAATGCTATCAATACTGCAATTGTCTTCACTAAGGGATGTGGGTGTCAGTGGCAGAGTGCTTACTAGCATGTGCAAGAAGACACTAGGTTTGATCCCCAGCACCACTGACATACACACATGGAAAACATACCTAAGCAGAAATGAGTCTGGCTTTACATTATCACACAGAATGCTCAAAAGTAAGTTATTCTCATAGAAGCGTACCAACAAACAGCAAATGGCTGCTGTAATTAATATTTTAAGTATTCATACTGTGCTCAGAAAGAGCCATTAAATATTTACTAATGATCCTCCAAGAGAAAAGGGACAGTGTTAGCGTTTTCTCCAACTATCAGAAGGCCTGTATTTATAAAACTTTCTATCAAAAAAGCTAAGAAAACCTGATAAAGCTCAGGCTCCAGGGAGAATCCAATGGTTGTGGTTAGTCAAGTATAACAGGGTAGTCTGTCTCCTAAGAACAGAGGAGGGAGAGACCTTACAGGCATTAAAATACCAACCTTGAGACACACACAGAAAATGTGCGCAGTTGTACTTCCTATAAAATCTGTCTGAAGGGTTTCCCTGGAAACCTGAAGCCTTTCGATGGGTGGGATTGTTGGAGAAAATCAGCTTTTGAGGTTAGAACAGACTAGATTGGAAGTTCTAAGCCAGCCTGGGCTGCAGAGTAACACCTTGCCTCAAAACATAAAAAACAAGAAATAAATATTTATCACCTTCCCTCTGACTTAGTCTCAAAGACCATGAGAATGAATGACTTGAATTTGAAGATAGCAGGCTGTGTCAAACAGTGGTTCTGACCCTAAACTCTGGAGAGGAAAGGGGGTCTCAAGGAGGAATAAAGGAAGCAGTGGAGAAAGGAAGAGAGGGCTACAAACTCCAGATTACAAACCAGGTAGCTCCAACCTAAAACCTGCCCTCTCTCCCACTGCTAGATACAAAGGTAAGCTGAAAAAAATCAATCCTAATTTAAACTTAAATTCCTCTACGGGCAGTGGTGGCGCACGCCTTTAATCCCAGCACTCGGGAGGCAGAGGCAGGCGGATCTCTGTGAGTTCGAAACCAGACTGTCTACAAGAGCTAGTTCCAGGACAGGCTCCAAAACCACAGAGAAACCCTGTCTCGAAAAAAAAAAACCAAAAAAAACCAACAAAATAAATAAATAAATAAATTCCTCTATTCTTCTATGTCCATGTGTGTTGTATGTAGGATGTAAACTTTAAAAGGTATTTTTAACAATCTAAAACTTGGGCTGATGAAGTGGCTTAGCGGCTAAGAGCACTGGCTGCTCTTCCATAGGACCTGAGTTCAATTCCCAGCACCTACATGGTGGCTAAGAACCATCTATAATGGGATCCAATGTCCACCTCTGGTGAGGAGAGGAACATGCCGACAGCAATAATAATCAAAAATAAACAAATCTTTAAAAAAAAATCCAAAACTCTCACATGAAAATCAGTCACATAACATTTTAAAGCAGTGGTTCTCAACCTTCCTAATGATGTGGACCCCAGAATACAGTTCCTCATGCAGAAGTGACTCACACAATGAAATTATTTTTGTTGCTACTTCATAACTGTAATTTTGCTACTGTGAGGAATTGTAACGTAAATATCTGTGTTTTCTGGTGGTCTTAGGTGACCCTGTGAAAGGGGCTTTGGCTCGCAAATGGGCCGTGACCCACAGGTTGAGAACCACTGTTCTAAAAGCTTTAAAAGCATTCAACAAATGTTTAACTGGGTGCCCACTACACTCCTAATACTAGACGGAGCTACAGAGTCACAATGGTGCAAGAAACCAGCTCTGACTGCCCACTAAATTGACAAAGCACTGTGAGGTGACTAAAGTAGCTATCAGTAGAAGGCACAGAGTTGGGGAAACACTGAGAAAAGGGGTCTTCAGCAGAAAGGAGTGTGTTCATAAACATCTCAGGAAGCACACACTAAAAAGAACATGCCCAACAGCAGAGATTATTTGATTCAGAATTTGTAAAATCTGTAATTTATAATGGCACTTTTAATGTAAAGCCCAACAACAGGTGAATGACTCATTACAGTATGTCTACTTAGGAAATTATACAGAAATTAGAAATATTTTCTAAGATCATAAGCCTGTGACAATGCTTAGGATTTGTGTTAATGCAGGTGTTAGCTGTTTTCTATGCTGTCTAATAAAAGAGACACCAAAAGCAAGTATCTCCCAATGAGGTACCAAATATTGATACTGATAATGTGAGTTTTCTATTTCTTCTACAATGAATGCACATTACTGGTCAAAGGACTGAGAACAAATGCGTGTTCGATGCCCAGCCACAAAGGGGACAACTTTACTAGCCCTCCTAGGCTTGGGAACAGCTGAGAAGAGTGGAAAGAATCTAAGAGCCAGAGGAAACTGGGGAAGAGGTATGGAACGCTGAGTTCAGGACATGGTATGGCCGGCACTCTCGAATTCTCAGCGGCTGTGATTACTTGCACACCATCGGGCCAGTCAATATCTGTGGGGATGGGGTGAGGGTGGGGATGACGCTCTACCTTCCTGGGTGCTATACATCCTGCCAGCATTTGCTGAGGAAGGCAGAGACATGTTCTTTAGTGGAGCAGTCTTTCTAAGAACCCATGCACCTGTAAATAAACCTAGTGAATCTCAGTGGATAACACACACACACACACACACACACACACACACTCCAGCATAAAAGCAGAAATGGAGCTAGTTGAGAAGAGGATGGGAATTAGCTAATAAAGCATTTTTATATTAAATTATTAGAGAAGGCAAAAAAGCAATACTTTCCCTATACCTTCTACTATGGGTTTATATTATTTTATACTGGGAGTGGTATATTCCCAGCATAAAATAATTTATTTTTTATTTAATATATGCATACAGTGAACAACAACATTTTTAAGTTTAGAATCAGGAGAGGAGAATTGATTTTAAGAGTCTTCAGACTGAAGTTTGTTTTCTAGGTCAACAGAAGTATAGGAAGAAGGGTAGCAATCCAGTCTTCAGTTAACACAATATTCCCAACGTCTAAGAAAAGCTTTTACACACACCCTACCTGGCCCCACCATCCTCCCACTTTCTTCTGAAGTCACTCTTATCCCTTCCTATAGGGTTCCAAAAGGCGGGGTGGGCCCAAATAACATCAGAGAGACTTTCGGATCACCCACTCTCCTCCATGTCAATTAGAATTCTCACTTTTTCAGAGTCAGTATCTTTAGAGGAAGAAAATATAAGGAACTGGTTCAATCTAAGAGATGCACATTGATCAAAGACCCTTCAAAGATGGTACAATACACAGGAATGAACGCTAGACTGGGAGGCAGGAAAAACTGGCTTTTCCTAGGTCTGGCATGGAGAGACCTTAGAGACACTTCTCGGTTTCACTGAGGCTATTACCTAACGCATCAACTATAAAGAGACTACACAAAAACCGAAGCTGGTTCCAAATACTACGGCTCAGTGACTCATAACATTAGACGGCACCACCATAACATCAGATGGCACCAAATGGTTAAATGACTGATGGTTTAAAAGAGAAACAAGAAACACAGGGCAGGATGAAGATTTGTAGTTCTCTAACAATCCTGAGTTAGCTAACTAACATTACTATCTTAGCTAGGGCTCCATTGCTGAGACAAAACACCATGACCGAAACGTAAGTTGGAGAGGAAAGGGTTTATTTGACTTAAATTTCTACATTGCAGTCCCACACTGAAGGAAGTCAGGGCAGGAACCTAGAGGCAGGAGCTGATGCAGAGGCCATGGAGGGGTGCTGTTTACTGGCTTGTTCAGCCTGCTTTCTTATAGAACCCCAGGATGGCACCACTCACAATGAACTGGGCACTGTCCCATAAATTACTCTAAAGCTGGATCTTGCAGAGGCATTTTTACTCTCTCTTGTGTCAAGCTGACATAAGACTAGCCAGCACAATTACCAATATCATAGAAGTGGCAGGAATACCTTGACTGCCACAGATTCACACTTCCTGTCTAACACATAGTGCTAACCCTGTAAAATCACGAGAAGCCTCTGGTGCCAACAGCTTCAACTCCGCCACCATTATCTTGGCACTGAGATGGCTCCACGAGTACCTGGTGTTGCCTATGGAGCACAGTGAGCAGGAAATGTCTGAAACAGATCCTATTTGGCTCTCGCATCACTTAGCAAAGAGCAAAACAGCAAGGTAAATGGTGTATGGCTCTCAGGTCACACAGGGAGCCAGCTGACCTCAGGTGACCTCTCTACTCTGAGAAGCTAATAAACAGTAAACTGCAGAGATGGCTCCAGTGGACCCTCAGTTTACTTCCCAGCACCCATGTCAGATGCCTCACAATGCTCTGTTACTCCATCTGCAGGGAATCCAAAGCCTCTAGCCAACATGGGCACCTGCACTCATGTGCACGCACGCACACACACACAGACACATGCGCATGCACGCACTTAAAAACAGAAAGCTTTTTTTAAAGTAAGTTTTCATTAGGCTAGGCTATTTGTATCTCTGGACACACACACACACACACCCCTATATATGTACTATCAAAACCTCCCAACATTTTAGAAAACATGCTCAGTAAAGCATGTCTCCATCCTACACCCCCTCTCCAGCAATTTAATAGCTGTTATCTTGTAGGAGCTTACATTTCAAAGCACTGAGACCAAATGGAACATAATCTTTTTCACTAATATGAAATCAATGTTTCCAGGGATAAAAGAACTCAAATTTATATTTAAGCCTCTGAGTTATTTAGTAATAAGAAACCTAAATTATGAAAATAAGAAACAAGAAAACTAAGAAACCTTTAGAACATGGTAAGTGCAGATTCCTCTTAGAGACCAGGGACCACTTAAAATGATTCCTAACAAACTGGATGTGCACAGGCACTTCAGCATACGACAGGCTTATTCTGTGGAAAGAGCCCTCAGCCACATCGGAACATTTCATGCAGGGTGCTATGAACACTAAACAAAAGGAAGAAAATCACTTTATCACAGAAATACCCTTCTATTTCTCCAGTAGTAGTTTTTATCCTTCAGTACGTCTGCCTCCGACTGCACTACACTGCACAACTAGTTAATTATAACGAGCTAGGTGAAATGTGTACAAATACAAATATACAGATACAAAAACAAGCATATAGGCATATACATCCACTCTGCACAAATGAATAACAGACCCAATATCAAAAGTATAAAAGATCTTTGCCACAGTAAAAATAATAACTTTTTTTTGGTTTTTCGAGACAGGGTTTCTCCGTAAAACAGTCCTGACGGTCCTGGAACTCACTTTGTAGACCAGGCTGACCTCGAACTCACAGAGATCCGTCTGCCACTGCTCCCGAGTGCTGGGGTTAAAGGTGTGGGCCACCGCCAGTTGCAGCATCTGATTTCTAGAGTATTCTAGAGTGACTATTTGTGGCTAAAAATATTGCACTGATAAAATATATGATCTCTGGCTGACAGTTTTTTAGAACTTACATGCCAGTATTTAAGACTTAGGAGTACTCACACTGAAGAAATTCAGTTTGGTATATGTGAGCCAAACCTCGTTTTGACAAGCCATCATAAAGCACACTATTCAGTATCACAAAACACTTAGTTTTTTTAATATAAATAGACAACCCACAAAGAGTGTGTCATTGCTTGTGTATGAATGAAATACAAATCTCCCAAACAATACTTCTTTGTTGTTACTGTAAGAGCCACGTGAGCACTTCCTTTAACTTAGCTTATTCCTCACTGTTCATTTCCTGGTGCTGTTGGAATGAACACCACTTGCCAGTAAAACAAAAATCAGTATTCTGGGGGTACGTGCCTGATCCCCTAAACAGATGCAAGTAGAAACAAAGAAACATCAATCTAACCACACCCTCCACCGTAATCATATAATCTACCCCAATCTACTCTGTCACTGATGCTTTTATCTTGATCCTGACTTTAAGGTTCAATCAAGAGATTCCCTTGCGGGAGAGGGGGAGGGAAGGTATTCAGAAAGCATCTACTGAGAAGAAAATGAGGAAATAAGATAAAAAACAGTCACAGGAAGACAGAAAGATCTGGATTTAAATACCAATTCACCTTCTGCTTGTACCATCTAAGCCCCCAAAAGGCTTCTCACTTGTGAAATAAGAGCCCCATGGGACCAATGTAGAAATACATTCAGGTAACATATGAGAATACTAATATTGTGTTGGAGACTTACTCCAACAAGCACAGGAAATAGAGAATATGTAAAATGCTAAATTAGAGGAATCACTATGGGCAGTACAATAAAACAATAATGAAAGCAGGAGTATAATTTGGAAGACTTCATACATATACACCAATGACTCATTATTGTGCTTCTTGACTCAAATATTTTTATATTAGAAAAATTAGGTAGACAGAGACAAAAGAAGAGGAAGAACAAGCAAGGGTGTCCACATATGCACACACACAAAACACCCATTTAGACATACATATACAATATATATATATAAATCATTTATACTTTTAAATGATACAGTGTGTGAGGAGAGCAAGAGTGGGGAATAGAAAGAGAGAGAAGTGAGAAAGGAGGGAAACAAGAAGGACGACAGCATCCTCCGAAAAGGGGGTGGGCAATCGGTACTCCATGCCACGTTCCATACTGTCTCCGTCTTCAGTGTGAACAGCCAAGGTCACCTGAGAAAAACCTAATATAAAGGGCAAGATGCTACTTTAAAAAAATAAAAGACAGAGAAAAAGAATGAAAACAGGAACTTGATGAAACTGAGACAATATTATATCAGAAAGAGACGTAAAACAACATTACAGGCATGAAAAGCGAAAGAGAAGGAGTCGTGGCAATGGTGCCGTAGGTACGGTGCTTACCACACAAGCAAAGAACTTGAGTTTGGGGGCTGGAGAGATGGCTCAGTGGTTAAGAGCATTGCCTGCTCTTCCAAAGGTCCTGAGTTCAATTCCCAGCAACCACATGGTGGCTCACAACCATCTGTAAAGAGGTCTGGCGCCCTCTTCTGGCCTTCAGGCATACACACAGACAGAATATTGTATACATAATAAATAAATAAATATTAAAAAAAAAAAAAAAAGAACTTGAGTTTGGATCCCCAGAACCCCAGGCCTGTCATCCCGACACGAGGAGGTAGAGACAGGAGGGTCTTGAGCACGTGCTGGCCCATCAACTTAGCCAATAGGAACTCTACATTCAGTGAAAGCTTGTCTCAAAAAATAAGGCGGGAAGCAATACGAGAAGACATCCAACATTGACCTCTGCTCTCCACATATGCACACAGGGAATCATGCACCTGTACACACCTGTGCACACACTCACACACATACAGCAATAAAAATAAAAATATAAGAGGAATGTTTAATGAAGAACATTCCAAAAATTATGTGGTTTTTGGTTTTTTAAATTAAGAAAGCATAAAATAAAGAGTTGGAAGATGATATGAAAATCTTTCAGAAGTACAATGAAATAGTTTTTTTTCAAAAGTTAAAAAAATTTAAATATGGAAGGTAAAAATATGACTGACCTCTAATATATCAGAGAATAAAAGGTCCCCAGATGTCACTTGTGTGAGAGAGTTAAATAAAAACTATTCCAAACAAGACCAGGACACTGGAGGGCCCAGAGGGAATCGGCTGCGCCACACCCATGGCAAGTTCAGAGTATTATTGCTGAAACACAGCTGACAGAGCTTCCCTTGAGAGGAGCAAAGCACTGGCATTCTGCTCACACAGGGCCTCATAAGACACTGGTTTCCTAGATTCACCTCATCACATCCCACTGCCCAGGCACTCAGGACAGTGAGCGTTAGCACAGACCCTGTGTTCTCCACCTGGTGCTGTGCTGGCTTTAGGGACATGGAAATTGCAAACCTTAGGGATCATGGTGTAAGCGGAGAGCCTAAGAGGCCAGGCAATGGTGAATTCCCTGAAGAATAACATAGCCTGAGGAAGTAATACATGAAACTTGCCGAAGACACAAGACCAAGAAAAGCCACGGGTGGCAAGCAGAGCCAGCCCAAAAGAAAGGTCACGTGGGCTACAGTAAGGAAATAACAGGGGCTGGACCACCTAAGCCTGCTAGTATCATGCCTGTATCATGCCCCCATACACTAGCCATGAAGCTACAGGATCTGGACGTTTCCCTGCTAGGGCTCAGTATTGTTTCCACCCCATCCATCATTCCGATGTTCTAGTCCTGCCTTTGGAAGAGTGACCGCTTGGGCCTGTCGGACCACAGTATAAAGGCTTGCAGTGCAGCACTGTTTTTTCTTTATTTTATATGGCTAACATAGAAGATTTCTCTTGATTCTCAGGGGAGGTGGGAGGTTTGGACTTTTGCATAATGCTGTTAACTGTTTAGATTTTGAGGAAAGAATTCATGCATTTTCAGTAGTACACAGGGTAGTCACATCATGTGAGGCAGAATCATGACTTCATTATTTTCCTTATCTGGATGCTTGAAGGAGACGGGTTTGAGTGTCACATTGAGGAGCAGACGTACAACGGTTAGCCCTGACTGTCAAAAAGACCAACAGGAACCGGAAAACCTCTACACCACTCTCTGGATACGTCTGCGAGGGAGCTGCATGAGAGAGGTAAGGGGCAAAGAACCTGTCTGTGTCACTGATGGTAACTTCACTGTCCCATAGGGAGGAGACAGAGTCAAAGTGAAAGAAAGGGCTGGAGAGGAAGACGGTTCTGATGGGGAAAGCCTTGTTAGCCAGTAACCTTTAGGAGGCGGAAACTAGATAAAAACCTGTGCACCACCCAGGTGTGCTCTCTGTGTAGCTTCCCTGCCACGATCGAGCAGAGCCTGGATCTTCCATTTCTGTGGCATGAGTTTTCCCCTTATAATAAAATATAATTGTTTTATCCTTCGCTAGCCTGGTTATTTTAACACGGTTCAATCAGTAAAGTGCTTGTCATGCAAGACTGAGAACCTGAATTCAATCCACAGCAAAAACATAAAAAAGCCAAGCAAGTCTGTGCACGCCTGTAGTCCCAGCACAGGGGAGGCAGGGACAGGCTGGTGTTAGCCAGACAGTCTAGCCAAATCACCAAGCGCCAGGCTCAGTAAGAGCCTCTGCCTTGAATAGTAAGGTGGAGAAGCAATAGATCTGAGGTATTTCTCTGCTTTTGATTGGGTGTCATGAACATTTAAATTATCTTTCTTTTTAACTTTGATACACAATAGACTGCTTGTATATCCATACAGTCTCTAAGTATTTATTCTGTGTGTGTTCCTAGTCAATCCCTTCATTTTACTTCCATGTGAGCATGTCAAACAGAGAATAAGTTTTATCATAATGCCAATACTACAACTTGGAAAAAACTTTAACTGATATCAACTTGCAGCCTCTACACACAGGCACACACTGTGCACATGCACACATACAAAGAGTAGGGAACCTGGGTGCTGTGGAATAATCCTTCTACACACTGTGAATATGTAGCTGGGCAGGAAGTTAGGTGGGAAAGCAAAACAGAATGATGGGAAGAAAGATGACAGAGTCAGGAAAGATATCAGCCAACCTCTAAGAAAGCAGGATGTATAGAAATGAGGTAACAAGTCATGAGTCACCTAGCAATACAAAGATTAATAGAAATGAGCTATCGACAGAAGATTTACATGTATAAGTAATAGTAAGCCTTTGAGTGATCATTTGGGACCAGGCTGTCAGGACAGGAAAACTCCACCTACACCTGGGTGTACAAGCCTGTCTCCACTCTGCTTCTTAGAAGCCATAAGATGAAGGGCTTCTCCCACCACAGTTCTGTCTTTGTGCTCTTCCTTACCCAAGCTTAAAGGAACAAATCCAGCCAACTGTAACATGAGGAGACCTGCTTGTTGGGATTTCTGTCCGGCCTGGTACCCCACAGCTGGCAAGACCCAAAGAAAATCACACAGAAATCTCTGTAAGTTATAAAGCTGATTGGCCTATTAGGTCAGGCTACTTATTAGCTCTTGTAGCTTATATTAACCCATTGTTCTGATCTATGTTAACCATGTGGCTCAGTACCTTTTTCAGTGGGCAGATCACATCCTGTTTCCTCGGTGATCTGCGCAGGACTGAGCGGAATCAACTTTCTCCTTCCCAGAATTCTGTTCTCACTGCATCATTCTACTTCCTGTCTGGTTTTCCCGCCTATACTTCCTGCCTGGCCAATCAGCATTTATTTCAAACATGATTGACAGAATACAGACAATTCTCCCTCACCAGCCAACCTTGCACTGAAACTGATGCTGTGCACATCTTTCCTCACTTAGAAGGAAAAATAAAGTGAGGGAGATATAAAAGCTTTCTCCAACAAAATCTGAAAGGTTTTTTTTTTTTTGATGGAACCACTGACTTTCAAGGAATGTTAAAGGAAGTTCTTCAGAGAAAGTGAAACAGCACACATGAGAAAATAAAATTTACAAAAGAAAAGGGGTGAAAGCAAAATAGAAATTTTTACTCTCATTCTTAATTGGTTTAAAAAGTGAACTTACTGAAAACAACAATGTATTTGGCTACATCTGCTTTTATGAACCTTGTAGACTATATATTTATATATGTAGGTATATGCATGTATATAAGCTTGTACATGTGAATGACTGCAATGGCAAAATTAATAGCAGAGAAGAATTCACGTTACTTTATCCTCAAGTTCTCACTATCATGTGTTATTCGAAAGTGATCTTGGATTAACTGTAACCATCTGCTGCAAACTCTAGAGCAACTACTCAAAGAATGGAAAAAGGAAGAATAACTTATAAGGTAAAGGGAGGAAATGCTCAGTTAAAGGAAAGAGAAGGGCCAGAGAGATGGCTCTGTGACGAGGAGCACCAGCTGCTCTTCCAGAGAATCTGGGTTTGATTCCCAGCACATACATGGCTGCTAGCAATTGCCTATAACTCCAGTTCCAGGGGACCCAGTGTGTTCTTCTGGCCTCCTTGGGCACTGCACACCTGTGGGCAAAACACTCACACACATGTAGCACACACACATGTAGCGTGTTGGGGTAGGGGAAGTCAGAAAAGAATGACAGAAAAATTCAGGAAAATACATTTAACAAAATCTGATACCTACGTGTGGACAGAGATGGCTAGTTCTACCCAGACCCAAATAATCTGACAGAAACTATATTGATTACAGCACTGTTTGGCCGATGACTCAGGCATATTTCTAGCTAGCTCTTAAATATTAAATTAACCCATTTCTATTTGAATCTGTGTATCACCACGAGGTTGTGGCTTACTGGAAAGGTTCTGGCGTCCTTCTCCATCGGCAGCTACATGGCATCTCCCTGACTGCCTTCTTTCTCCCAGCATTCAGTTGAATGTTTCACCTAGCTCTATTCTGCCCTGCTATAGGCCAAAGCAATTTCTTTATTAACCAATGGTAATAAAACATATTCAGAACATATCGAGGGAAATCCCACATCACCTACTCATGATTTAACAAAACAAAAAACCCTCACAGATAACTAAGTAAGTTTATTTGATTAAAACTAATATAACACAGAGAGAGAGAGAGAGAGATAGCATCATACTCAATAAAATCAAGAATAAGGCAAGAAAAGGCAGGCAGGTGGATCTCTGTGAGTTCGAGGCCAGCATGGTCTACAGATCAAGTTCCAGAGCAGTCAGGGCTACACAGAGAAACTCTGTATTGAAAAAAACAAAAAATAAACAAATAAAACAAGAAGTAAGCTTTGGCCAGACAGTGGTGGTGCACACCTTTAATCCTAGCACTTGGAAGGCAGAGGCAGGTGGATCTCTGAGTTTGAGGTCAGCCTGGTCTACAGAGTGAGTTCCAGGACAGCCAGCGCTACACAGAGGAACCCGGAGGTTGAGGGATGGGGGTGGGAGAAGAAGGAGACAAGGAGGTCCCCTCCTGCTACTACTTTCCTACACTGCAGGAAGTACTGTGGAACACATGACAATGGGCATAAGGACATGACAGTGGGAATCACCAGAATGCAACAGTTAGCGAGCTCAGTGGTATCTCAGGAGCTCTTTAGCCCCCACCACACCCACGCACAATGGTAGCAATGGGTGGTTTTCTTCCAGTTTGGGTAATACATTAAATGCAGGGCCTCTTTCTTGTTAAGAGAATGCCAAAATTACCTACCAAGCATTTCTTCAACACGCTACCATTTCTACAGTTGACACTTATTTCATCAAATAATCTCCTACCCTTCTGCTAGGCTGAAAACTACACTTTGAAGTTTGAACTCAGTATAAAACAACATATTCATGTCTAATAACTGCTTTATATGCCAATCAAATATGGCCTAATGTATCCATGCCATTAGATACAATAGGAACACAGTAGGAAATGGGAAAACATAACAGAATTCTTTCTCCTTTATTCCTACAGTTAACTGTTGAAGCCCTTGTGATTTCTTTTAGGAAATGCTGAACTAAGAGACTTAAAAGCCTTTCTCCTCACCCAGTGAAATGCACGAGCATTTGCTTGTTACTCCCCAGAGGGGGCATGAGACAAACCAGTAAAATCATGTTCTGAAAAGTTTACAGTCAAAGGAAAGAAAATAAACACAAAGACTCAACTATAGGACTGCAGATTCCACTGCGCTAAATGTTAGCCCTCCCCAGCAATCAGTTACTAGACCACACTTTTCTGCTCCTCCTTTCTAGCCTTCTCAGAATTGTTTTATTAAAAGGAAAAAAAAAGGAAAGTTAGTTATACTACAGGAGAAGACACAAAAATTTAAAAACCAAAATTATTTTATGCAGAATGGAAAATAATTATAACCTCTGAGACCCAGGAATTCCTGGCACCTGCGTGTCACAAAGAAGTACCATTCCTAATATATTTAATAGTCCTAAAAAGTTAGTGTTTCAGAAAGCATTTTTGTATGTTTAAATAATCCATGTCTTGCCAAAAAGACACATTATTCTTTAAGATCATGTCAAAACTCCCACAGTCTAAAATACAATAAAGTTTCTGTGCAAAAATCAGAATTTCAGGGTACTGTGCCACATAATTTTGCCTCAAAGTTTTAAAAATAAAAAATTAGGACTAAAATGAAAATTTTAGCGAAAGAGGAGCATGGCAGGACCTCTAGCAGAGAAACATGCTGATGCTTGGACTCAGTAAAGCCGCCTCAAAATTGAAGCCATCTCTACATGTCAATTCCCTTCTACAAAAATAATTGATTTCTTTCCTTCTTAAACAATGCCACAAATTATTTTTTAAAAATTCAGGAAGAATCAGGAATAGGAATGAACGTCAAACTATAGCCCACTCTTTGTACCGTAACAACAATTCAAAGTGCCCATGTGGCACTGAGTGAATCTGTCACGATAACACGATCAGAAACAAGTGAAGAGTGACTCTGTCAGCAATAACTACTGTGCCTGGTCACCCTGGACTGGCTCCTGGAGCAGACAAAGGCCATCAATCAAAACACTGGCAAGTCTGAACAAAGTTTGGAGGTTAGCTGACGGTAAGATCCTGTGCAAATGTACAGTTGCATACATACGGGCAAAGGAAACGGGATGAAGAAGGCACGCAGATACTCTACAGCAGCTTTTAACTTCTGAAAAGTTCAAGTCTGAATAAAGCACACATACCATGACCAAGTGGAATGTGTTCAATGTCCATGAGGGAGGTACTACGTTCAACAAGCAGTTACTGAGGAGCCTGGCATAGTAGTTCACACATAGAAACTCAGCATTCAGCAGGCTGAGACAGAAAAACTGCCTAAGTTGGAAGCCAGACTGGACAATATAGTGATTCCAGGCCAGCCTGGGCTATAACATAAAACCCTGTCTCAAAACAAGTAAAACATCCATTTCTATAATATATGAGGCCACAAAACTAAAGAAGAGAAGTAGTAATTGTGTCATTACATACGGAAAAAGTGTTTGACAAAATCCAACATCAGTCCAAGATCACAACTCTCAGGCAACCAGGGATAAAGAGAAACTTTCTCAACTTAACAAAGAATGCTTACCAAAACCTACACCTTACAGAAATGAGGAAGAACACCTTGTAAAAGTAGTTCTTACTTGGGGAAACACATTAAATTTCACTAATTTACAAACTTACCTATGCTTCAAAATAAAGAGAAAGCACAGATTTTGAGACTAGAATCAGAAAACTAGAGTAAAAGATGAATTAGAAGTAAGATATGTGCCAGGTGGTGTGGCGCACACCTTTGATCCCAGCACTCAGGAAGCAGGTGAAGCCCTGTGAGTTTGAGGCTAGCCTGGTCTACAAGAGCAGTTCCAGGACAGCTAGGGCTGTTACACAGAAAGCCTGTCTCGAAAAACCAAAAAAGGAAGGGAGGGAGGGAGGGAGAGAGGGAGGGGGGAGGAGGGAAGGAGAGAGGGAGGGGGAGGGAGGGGAGGGAGGGAGAGATACGTATATATCATTTCAAATAATCATTCCACAAAAGTACAAATAATGACTTCCCATGCAGAACCCTGGCAGACAACACTTTAACCAAGTTATAGAAATGATCATCAGCAATCTGTGTTCGTGTGACTTCTGACATGCACACATCATTCTCATACTCTTAACAAGAACTTAAAGCCTGAATCTAGGCATAAAGAAATAACATATAAACCCAAACAAGGACTAAAGAACTCTAAGAGATTAAATAAAACAAACCAACAACAACAACAAAAAAGTGACAATACATGACCCTATAAAAAATAAATAAATAAAACTTTTTTTTTCTAAACAGAATTACTGGAATAATTGAGAAATCAGAATTAGGTCCATACGTTAATTAAGACCACTATTATAAATATTAATTCCCAAATTGTTGCTGGCCAACTTTACTGATGAATTTTAACGAGAGGCATGGGATATTTAAATTAGGTGCATAACTCCAAAATTCCGTTAGTTCTGTGGTGATTTTAACATATGTTCACACGGTTTTTATACTTCCAATAAATGGAACAGAATTCCTCTCGAGCACACATGACTATTGTATGGGAAGGGCAGGTTAGCGGTACAGAGAGAAACCCTGTAAACTAGGGACAGAAGCCAGCGTCTAGAAGTCTAACTGCAGATGAGAGCAGAGGGACACACTGGAGCCTACTGCAAAGGCCCCAAACCATCCGCTTTTCAGGGGCAATTTCTTCACAGACACCCCAGCCCCCAAGGCAAAAGGAACGCCTAACCAGTCTGCCTATTTTGCAGTCAGGACCAAACAACCTAGGAAGGATATAGGTCCTAACAACTCAGATGGGCAACGGGCAGTTTCTCAAACCCAGTCGCCATACTGCCACGGCTTCCCTCGTGCGCAGACTTTCATGACACCTGCCTTGTTTTCACATGCAGTTACCAAAACCCCAGCTTTGCAAGGAGTGTGGCGATCCAGCCTTATAGTCGAACTTATGGGTAAGCAAGACGGCTCAGCCAGTAAAGAGGCTTGCCAAAGCCCAGCAAGCCGAGTTTCATCCCAAAACATACACAACAGGAGAGAAGCAAGTTCCACAACTTCTCTGATGCCTATACGTGCAGTGTGGCACACTTGTGCCATGCACATTCACACACACTCAAGTGCATCACGTTTTTAAGTATGTATTTGGTACTCCCTCTGAGTTCAGGGCAATCCCCTGGGGGCTGACACCACAGGGAGACCAAAGCGAACATAAAGTACACTTGCAAGGAGAGAAAAGAAGAGGGAGAAGAGCAGGGCCAGCGATAGGTCTTGCTGCACCTGGGAGCACAGCAACGACGCTAGGCCTTGACAAGTGCACAACTTAAAGGAAATAAAACCCCACCCTTATCAATCTCTCTACATCTCTGCTTAGATGGAAAATGACTAAAATCAGTCTTTGAATCAATGAACCTGATCAAATATATTCACTCTGATGGGTATACAGGCGGCAAAGCTAAAGCAGGATGAATCTCACATTTTCTAATAAAGAAAAATCACCAATTGGCCGAATCATAGCAGGAAAATTCTAAGCCTTAATTTGTACACATTTCTGGAGTATCAACAGGTGTGCTGTCCAGAATCTCGCAAAGGTTTCCTTGAGCAAAGAACTGGAGAAAGAATAAAATTCAGGAGCTGTAAAACCTGACTTCATGCTCATGGGCAATTTGGAAACCTGAAAAATACCGAATTACAGGGGTGTCACTGATGTAAGGGATGGGGAACTCGCTCTGTCTGAACAGTGCTCCAGTAACTCAGACCAGGGCGTCGCACCACTGCTGAAAGAAGAGTTCAGTCACACCGGCAGTGTGCAGCCCCGTACGGGCATGAGTGTAATGAGTGAGTGACCAAAACGTGGGCTAAGGAAACTGAAGAACTAAAGTTGTAATTTTACTTAATTTAAATTTAGATTAAAAATAGCCATCCATGATTATTTATTCCTCTGCTGGCTTATACAGAACTATATTTTTCTAGATCTTCCAAGCTGCACCTTTGGTTTAAACTGGATGACAGAAAACTCAGTCCCTCAGCCATATTATCTTAAAGGAATTTCATTTAAAACCGACAGACACATAATCAATTTAACAGCAATTCTCTATTTTTCTCAGTTCCACTTTGGTCTCACTATATAGCCCAGGCCTCAGCCAACTGAATGCTAAGTTTATAGGCCTATGCCACCACACCCAGCTTCATGGTTTTTTCCCCCTTGTGTGTGTGGGGGGGTGGTTTCATAATACAAACCCTCTTTAGCTTAAGTTTTAAGAAAAGGATTATTACATAAGCCCATGTGTTCCTTTGTCTGCAAACCTGCTAAATCTCGGGTCCAGTGGGTTTCTCTCCAGGGCCTAGCAATACCAGTTCTCCTGCTCCTGAGACCTCCATTCTGCTCCATCTAGAGTTCTAAGTTAGTAACACAGCTACTTTAAACTCTTAAGCTGACCAACCCTGAAATACGGAAGGAGGGACCGTTACAATATCTGTGAATCAAGGCCATTTTTATACTGTTTTAAAGTTAGAAGTGTTGTTAAAATAGCAATGCCAGGATTAATTAAAATGGTAAAGTTTCCGAAAAGACAAACTTACCAAGGAAAATCTTTAAGTATCTACCAGCCCAACTTCCCTGAAACATCACACTAAGAGCATGAAGCACAGTGACGTCACACTAACCAAGAGCATGAAGCACACTGACATCACACTAAGAGCACAGTGGTGTCACACTACGAGCATGAAGCACAGCGGTGTCACACTAAGAGCATGAAACACAGTAGGGTCACACTAACTAAGAGCATGAGCACAGTGGGATCACACTAACTATGAGCATGAAGCACAGCGGGGTCACACTAACTAAGAGCATGAAGCACAGTGGGACCACACTAAGAGCATGAAGCACAGTGGGATCACACTAAGAGCATGAAGCACAGTGGGATCACACTAACTAAGAGCATGAAGTACAGTGGAATCACACTAAGAATATGAAGCACAGTGGGGTCACACTAAGAGCATGAAGCACAGTGGGATCACACTAAGAGCATGAAGCACAGTGGCATTCTGCTGGAATTTCACTAACTGCCCTTCACACTCAGCCCGACTCCTTTTCAGACATTATGTAAAACTCCTGATGCAGGACATCAACACCCTACTGAGCACTTAGTTCACGATTCTCCTGCCATTTTCCCCTGAGTACACTGGACTATTTACAAATCAGACAGAGACTGTTTCAGTGACTCTTCTGTTGAAATTTTGTACAAAGTTAGAACACATTTGATGCCGCAATAGTACATTTTTAGAAATGTCAAAGTTTAAGTTTTCTGGGCATTTTAACTGCAAAACTAATATAAGACCAAGCTAAACCCTAAGAGTGGAACTTCACAGAATCTCTTAATATTTCATCCCATAAGCTCTTTAAAACAAACTTTTAAAAATAAGCAAACCAAGATTTAGTGGAAATAAGAAACTTACTACAAAACAGATAGAATTTACTCCCTGGCTTCTTTTTTATTCATGACAGAAAGAAAACATTTCAAAAACACTACCACAGGGGTGGAGAGGAGGCTCAGTAGTTAAGAACAAGTATGGTTCTTGCGGAGGACCTGAGTTCAGTTCGCAGCACCACACCAGGTAGCTAGCCCACAACAGCTTGTAACTCTAGCTCCCAGGGTAGCCTCTGACCTCAGGCACATGAACATGTACAGACACGCACAATAACACATAAATAAATAATAAAATGTTTAAAAACCGACTACTGTAAAGACCTAGATCTTAGGCTGGCATAAGGCTCAACAGCAGAGCACTTGATGTTTAAGGCCCTGAAGAGGGAGGGACAGAGAGAAAAGAAAGAAGAAAGAAGGATCCCAAGTGAACACTGATACAGGACACACACAATGATGATAAATTATATCCATGTACTAAGCACTAATGATTGAGTTGAAACCATTACTAAAGAAAAAGCTATAAAACTATATAAACTGGCTTTGCTCCAGCAACAAAAACAAGTACTTCCTGTTCCCAAACACATATTACCAGAACACCACAACTCGGCTCAGCACTCGAGGCTCCCTGGTTTGCTACATGTTCTAAGTCTTCAGCACCAATTCATTTTTTCACAACACTCCTAATGTTTAGGTTCCATTTCCAGTCTTTTTGCTTTCTCTAGCCTGACCATGGGTAAGGACAGAAAAGGCAACGGGTAACTTCCTGGACACGCACCAAGTCAGCGGCGATCCTGACCCTCGCTCGGTGCTATTTCCCTGGCCTCCCGAACAGCTCTGACCTAGAACATGGATGGCGCCCCCACTGTGGAAATCAGGTGCTGGGAGGTCGCTTGTTCACGTTCACACTCCAGGAAATCATACACTCTGTACCTACACAGACCTGAATCCTCCCCAAAGTTGTTCCAAAGTCTTTCTATAAGGCCACAGCATGGTGCCTTGAGTTCACTTTATGCAGTTACTCTACGATGCAGAGCAGAAATCAATGAACTTTTTGCTTTTCTTTTCTATAGCTACTTTGGGTTTTGATGTTTAGTTTGGGTGTTTTTTAATTTGTTTGTTTGTTTTTGTTCTGTTTAAACAGGGTTTCACTCTGTAGCCCAGGCTGACCTAAAACTCTCTTTGTATTCTAGGCTGGCCTCAAATTCCTCCTGCCTCAGATACCCCAGAGAAACTTTTTCTTAAAGGGCCAGATAGTAAAAACTTTAAACTTTGCAGCTATCCAATCTAGGTGGCAATGACTCTCATTATAATATAAAAAGAACCACAGACAAAATGTGTAAGAATTTACAGGGCTATACTTTAACAGCGAGATGCAGCTTGACTCAGGCAGGTCAGAGTTTGTCAACTTTTATCTATTCTAGAGGTATATTTGGTTATGGACAGAGTTAAACACTTAGATAAACATAGTTATGACCAATTATGGCATTAAAAGGTTCCATTATGTGTCTCAAACGACCAATCACAACTGAATTTTGTGACACTATACTTCACAATGGATAAGCATTTAAATCTGAATAAAGTGTTACATATATCAATTCCGGTTTTTAAGTTACTCCAAAGATTACTCTCATAAAATCAGAAACAAGTTAGCATGCTGAGAATCAGTGAGTAAATAACTCACGGGTAGATGTTCCCGCAACAAGCCTGGATACCTGTGTCTGTTCCCCAGATCACAGTGGAAAGAGAACTGACTCCCAAAGTTGTCCTCCGATACACACACACACACACACATTTTTAAATTAAAAATTTTAGTACTGCTAAAAGTGTACATCTTTCAGGGCAGTTGAGATGTCTCAGTGATTAGAAGCACAAAGCAAGCGGGATGGCCAGAGCTCAATCCCTAGACCCCAAACTGGAAACAGAACCGAGGCCTAAAAGGTTTCCTTTGACATGCACACCACCTCCCCCCCCCCAACACACACACAGGGGGTGAGGGTAGAATAATAGTTGGATTTTTTTTCAAGAAATAAGGTACATGATTCACATAATTTACGACACAAAAAGCAATAAAACCTCCTCTGTCTAGAGGCAAGCTCAGAAGCCGCAGTACAGCACACAGGTCTCCTCTGCCCAATGGCTCTCTCTGTCCCAAGCATTTCTCCTACTGTTCTCGGCAACATCAAAAACCTTAACAACAATCTGCCCCACATTTGACTCTAAATTTTTTGACCACGAAAAGAAAAAGCAACACTGTCTCTCTACAGGGGGAGCGGATACAATGGGTTCTCTTCAGTCTTTCCTCCATTCCATCACAGGCGCCAGCTATTAACTACCATATTTTGATGGCTACAGTCACAGTGAGGACAGGAGCACCTCCAAGGCACAAGACAAGAGCAGACTTGTTCAAATATAGAAAGAAACTGTCCTTAAATTATAAAGAAGAGCAACAAACACATGCTTACATTTAAGACCCAAATTAATTACACATATAGCAAGGATGTGTGCTCATGTTTGTTTGTTTGTTTTTGTTGTTTGTTTTTCTGAGCAGTGTTCCTTTGGAGCCTGACCTTGTAACACTCTCTGTAGGCCAGGCTGGCCTTGAACTCACAGAGATCCACCCGCCTCTGCCTCCTCAGTGCTAGGATTAAAGGTGAGCTCCAAGGGGTTGGGCACCTGGGCCTTACAGAGGTGTCCATCACACCCTCCAAAAGCATCCCACTGATTTCTCCCTTCTATCTTCGACCTGACTCACTCCATTATCTCTGCCCCAGCAATTCTTCAGCGTCCTTAAACTCTGTAAGTCATAATCCTCCCCTTTTCACCAATTATCTCACCTTTCATGCCCTGACTTTTCTCTTTCCCCAGCCTTCATCTATTGGTGCAGAGCTATAGTTCTCAATTCTCTGTTGCGCTCTCCCTAGGCTATCCATTCCTGACAAACACTGGCCAAAGTCAACGCTGAAGCTAGCGGGGCTGAAACATGCAATCCTGGTGTCGCGCCCTCTACATCCTAAACCGAGCTTAAAGGCCCTAACACCAGCAGCCCTACACTCCCTGTCAATTCACTCACCCCATTTCCCGCCTAAAACCTTCCCAGCTGTTTGTAGCTTTGAATTCTGCCCTAAGAAAAGAGCAGCAGCAGAGAGACTCCCACCTCCCTCCCTGAGCCCTGCAGTGCCCCCATTAGCACACTAGGATACTGCCAGGTAAAGGTAAACATTGAACTCTCCCCTTTGTCTCTGTTTGTGGCAAAGGCTCTCCACCAGCCTCACAGGAACATGGGTGCTTCCTCCCCTGAGGCCAGCGTTGTGAAGCTTTCACCCCACAGTCCTCTGAGATCAGTCTCCAACGCCATCAGCTCTGGCCAACTTGTCAACCCCAAAGCTGTTCTGCTAACCCCCTGATCGATAGACAATGAACCAATACTTCTTTCTTAATTTGATTTTTCCTGTTTGTGCTCTAGGAAAACACTTTCCTAATCCCTCTCTACTCCACTGCTACCTGTTTCAGTCTCTGCAAATGACAGTGTCTCAAGCCCCAGACCGCAACTCTCTTCTCAATCTGGATGAAAGCCATAGGAAATTTCCCACAGTCCCACAGTTGTGTTACATGCATAGAACCCCACCCTCTTTCCTCCCAAGGATGAGACCCTCACCAATTAACTGATTAAGATCTTCGTCTGGATATCTCAAACTTTAAGAAACTTTAAACAACAACAAAACAAACCTCCGGGTTTCTCCCTCACACCAAGCCTTTCCCCCTGTGTCCAGCCCTCTACAGTCGCTGCTCACCCGCCACTGACGTCACAGCCTACCAGCATGTTCTAGCCCCTGTATTTTCCGCATGTTTATTCCAAGCTGCACTAGCACATCATTTGTCAAAGTCACTGAACTCTGCACTTATACAAGCGTACTTCACTGTGTGTAAAAGAGTAAGTTATGCCTCAATCGAGTATGATGATAGTGGTGGGTTTGGGCATGTGTTTACACAATCAGCCATTTCTCCGTTGAGCCGCCAAAATCAATAAAAGAATACAGGCCTTTACCATTGCTCCTGGTTACCTCCTAGAGATTTGCGGGCAAGATCTTATTACCACATACCTGAGTCATGAGACATAGAGAAATCAGGCCGGTACTGGCATGGCTACTTTCATAGCATTGGCGGGCTCTATACATAACACACTGAGATGAAAAGTATAATGAATGGCCTGGCAAGATAGGTCCACTTGCACAAAAATGAGTCAAATGTTATGGGGAAAGCAGTCACTTCCTGATTGCACTGAAAAGTCCACGCCACAAAACAGAACTCAAGCCTGGTTCCACTAACTGGGACTAAAACCTGTGGCCGACTAGGTAAGAGGCCCTGAGGAGCCTAACACTGTGGCTCTGTCCTGGTTTGCTGTCTGTTGCTGGGATGAAACACTGACCAAAAGTAACTCGACAAAGATGGAATTTACTTGGCATATATAGCCCATCATTGAGGGAAGGAACTCCAGGCAAGAATCTGAAGATAGGAACTAAAGCAGAAATCAGGCTGCTTACTGTCTTGCTTCCAGTCTCACGTTTGGCTACCCTTCTTATACAGCCCAGGTCCACCTGTCTAAGCCTGTGATTGCCCACAGTGGGCTGGGCCTTCCTGTATCAATTAACAATCAAGAAAAAAAGGCCTACAACAAATTAGCAATCAAGAAAAGGCTCCCACCACATGTCCACAGGCCAATCTGATGGAGACAATAGTTTAACTGAGTCCCTCCTCCCAGGTTGACTACCAAGATTAGCCGCCGCATTCTGCTAAATTAGCGCAGTATTAAACTGACCCCTAACTTACTTTCATGCTCATAGAGCAATGCCTTTCTCAGTCCTCAAGAGAAAGCTTCTTTTTGCAGAAGATGATGATTAATATAAAGACCCACAACTAGTCAAAATGCAGAGAATGAGAGATTGTGGGGTGTTCGGCTCTAAATGGGACATCTACACCACACACACACACACACACACACGCACACACACGCACGCGCAGGGCTCAGGGATCCTCACAGAAAAGGTAGTAGACCTACAGAACAACATGGCACTGGACATGATAGAGCTTCTATACACACAAATTCAAAGTAGCTGTGGCTTCCTGCATAAGATCTGCACAAGACCACACCAGTCAAAATCCCAGGGGAAGAGTTCACAAAGTCCTATCCATACCTAAAGCACGACTGGAACTGATGGCTACTGGGAGAGAAGGAGTTTTCTTCGGGAATTCAGCCCCTGAGAAGCTCCAATAGATGGTCCTATGCATACAGAGGACCTACATGTACTCAGTAGGAACATATAAAAAAAGAATATATGAAGTTGGGAGAGAAAAGTAGTAGGTAGGGAAGGAATTGGAAGAGGAGAGAATGGATGATTTGATCAAAATTATGTGAAATGTTCAAACAATTAAAAAAATTAGAAAAAAGGGAGAGGCAAGAAATGCCAAAGAGGCAGGAAGATAACAGGTTTGTGGCCATCCTAGAACATAAACAGACCACACACACACACACACACACACACACACACACACACACACAGGAGTGCACGCAAGAGGGGTAAAGGAGAAAGATGAGGAGCAATGTGGGAGAGAGGTGGGGAAGAGAAGAGCATGTGCCCTTGAGCCATTTCTCACCACACTATACCAGACGGCCTATTGTGGCTTTCAAGCTGGCATTCCAGCTTCTAATTTTACTGATGGCAGAGTGTATTCTGCAAAGCATTCAAGACAGTACTTTGGAAATGTAAAGCAGATTAAATCTCCCTGCTCAAATCCTTCCAATGGCTTCTCACCACACTTAAAACCCCAAAGCCTCAACAAGGCTCTCATCCCTATCCCTTTATCACATCCACAGATCTCCAGACACACCTTTCCCGATGCTCCAAGCTACAGCATCTCCGATTAGTTTGTTCTTTTTTTCCGAAACTTAGCTCAAAAGTTCTTTACAGCCGGGCGGTGGTGGCGCACGCCTTTAATCCCAGCACTCGGGAGGCAGAGGCAGGTGGATCTCCATGAGTTCGAGGCCAGCCTGGTCTACAAGAGCTAGTTCCAGGACAGGAACCAAAAGCTACAGAGAAACCTTGTCTTGAAAATCAAAAAAAAAAAAAAAAAGTTCTTTACATCAATCAAGGCTCGTGTAAAACTGCATCCTCTATTAGTCGATACAGAAACGCTTAAGTCACCAAAGAAGCTGGCCTGAAATGGAGACTCCTTGATATAATTTGGGTTTTATAAATTAAAGGTAATACTTAAAATGTGTTTAGCCTTCTATGCCAATGAGAAAACTAAATTGTTATCAGAGCAGCATCAAACCTAAACAGTGAGAAGAACTAGTTTTTATTTTCCAAGTCCTAGTAAAAAGAATTGTAAATGTATGTGAAGCAATGGAGCAATGAGAGTTGCTTTCAAGGAAATACATAATATCTTCAATTTTGAATCGTGTAATCTTATTACATACTTAAAATGGATATTATAGGGCAGAGAGACAGCTCAGTTGGTAAAGTGACTATCATCAAGCATGTGGACCTGAGTTCAGACCTCAAAACCCACATAAAAAAGCCCGATGTGGAAGGTACACTTGTAATCCCAGCTCTGGGGAGGCAGGCACAGTTGGGTCCCTAGGGCTCACTGGCCAGCCAGTCTAGCAAAATCCACAACTTCCAGGCAAAGTGAGAGACCTGTCTCAAAACCACCAACAAAAACACAGTGGATAACACCTGAACAATAATCATAATCGAGGTTGACCTCAGGCCTTTACATACCCATACACACACACACCACAAAGAAACACACATTTTAGATGACAGAGAGATGGCTCAATAACATGCCTACTGTGTTGACCTGAGTTTTGATCCTTAAAACTCTCATAAAAAAGTGAGGTTTGGGAGCACATCTGTAACGCTAGCACTGGGGCAGGTGTGGGGACACATCTGTAACGCTAGCACTGGGGCAGGTGTGGGGACACATCTGTAACTCTAGCTCTGGGGCAGGTGTGGGGACACATCTGTAACGCTAGCACTGGGGCAGGTGTGAGGACACATCTGTAACGCTAGCCCTAGGTCAACAGATCACACCAGGAAGTAAGAGGAAAATGACAGCCGAGTCACTTCTTTCAAACTCTTTTCCAATGGTCAACCTTGTCAAGAGGTTGATCACCTAAAACAAGACTAACAACTGAATGGCCTGGAGCTACGATAAGAGGGCAAAACCCCCACCATCTCCAAATTCACTATTGCGTGTTTATGTGGCAGTCAAGCTGTGCCAAGGAGTACCTCAGGGATACTGCTCTCTGATACACAGAAGTCACTCTGGTTTTAGTTCCTGACCCAAGTCCCAGTACCACTGCACTCTCAGAGTCAGGTACTGGACCTTGTTGAACCCAGCTGATTTCAATTCAGAGCAGAGGCACAACACTTTAAAAGGCCACTAAAGAGAAAGAGACTTGAGAGAAGAGAAATCCCAGAATTTTGCTCTCCAGAATCCAGTCTCTGGCCAAGGGTAAGGGCCTGCATCTGCTTGTGGACAGATGGACTCTTCACACTCATCCTGTTTGTCAGGCACATAGCCCAAGGCAGGACCAGGGAACACAGGACATGCTCCTCTACCCCTGTCACAGAAACACCACATCCTCCTCTGGAAAGCACACCCTAGGGGCCCTTTACCCTCTTCCATCAGCACATCCTACCTACCACCTTCATTCTAGTGACTTACAAATACTTGCAGGATACAGTTTCTTTTTCATGTACTTTATTTACCTTAGAGTCAAGAATGGTCCTGAAAATAGTGACCTGAAATTTCTGCTCCTTAAGTTGTCAGTATATACCACGGATTTTGTTAAAAGGTGCACTGTAACTTGGTAGGTCTAGTTCCTGGGTACTACAAAAGCCTGGGTCTCAGGAAAATTTTCAAGTAGCAAGATTCTAAGTGGCAATGGCACCTATGTGCACAGATCTCCACCCCACAAAGCAGTCCTAAAGGAACACCGTTTTTCTTTGTACAGTTTATTCTTCCTTCAATTTCCACACCTTTCTTCTTGTCCTCTCCACATCTATATAACTCATCCTTCCTGTCACTTGTGCTTTTTAAATTTATTTCCTTATTTATTTTACATCCTGACTGAAGCTTCCCCTATCTTCTCTCCCAGTCCCTCTACTGCCCCACCCCTCAAGTCACCTCTCCTCCTTCCTCTGTTTCTGTTTAGGAAACGGCAAGTCTTCCATGAGTATCCACAAAACATGGCATATCAAGTTGCAGTTAAACTAAGCAACTCCTCACGTATTAGGTTGAGCAAGGTGACCCAGTATGAGGAGTGGGGTCCCAAAAGCCTGTAAAAGAGTTGGAGACAGCCCTTGTTCCCACTGTTAGGAGGTCCACAAGAGGACCAAGCACACAACTGTAACACACACACAGAGTGTTGAACTCAGTCCCATGCTGGCTCCCTCAGTCTCTGTGAGCCCACGAGCCCAGGTTAGTTGATTCTGTGAGTTTTCTTGATGCCACTTGTAATTATTTGATCAGCATCTCTAAATTTCCCTCCTCTACTTTCTTTCATATCTCCAAAAACACTCAAAATTATAGAAGCAGGTCTGGGATGCAGCTGAGGGGTAGAGAGCACTTGTTTACCATGCACAAGGCCCAGAGTTTAATCCCCAGCACTCAAAAATAAATGAATAAATAATAAATAAAATGTAAATGTGGCTAATAAAAATGTTCTTGCTGTGTGTTCAAGTCTATTTTTATACGCTTTAAACAGATTTTAAATTCAGTACACACATAAAATAATTTGAGTTCTGGTAAGTATTTAAATAATGAAAGAAATAAAAAAGAAAAAGACTACAGGATTCAAGTTTAGAAATTGGGCCTGATTTGTACTTTTACAAGGACTCTAAGGAAAGTAAGACAAAAGAAATGTTAACTAAAAATGATTACAATCAATTCTTAAATAATGAAAAGACTTTAAAATTCCTATATAGCAAATAGATATTTTTTATATAAAATTCCTATATAGCAAATAGATGTTATTCCATGGGCACTATCGCTTTGTTAGGTTTAAACTTTATTTTTACTAAAGACTGTTTATTTTTACTTTGTGTATGAATGCCTGCCTACATTTCTGATCACCACCTGTGTATCTGGTGCCTATGAAGGTCAGAAGGTGATGGGTCCCCTAGAGCTGGAGTTACAGCTGGATGTGAGCCTCCATGTGGGAGCTGGGAACCAAGCCAGCATCTTCTGCAGCAAGAGCAGCAAGTGCTCTTAGCCACGGAGCCGTCTCCCAGCCACTAAACTGAAGTTTTAATTGAAAGCAAGAAAGAGTTCACAGTATGGTACTGCACATCTGAAATTACAGAGCATTCAAATGCTTCCAGCTGAAGGCCATATCTAACCACAGACTGATTTGACAGCTAGACCACAACGAACCATAATCAAGCTACTCACTAATATAGCTGGATTTTCACTAGAGACTTAAGATGTGTTAATGATGGCTTAAATGTTGCTCAAGGGTAGAACATAAAAGATGCTACTATAGATTATGAGGAAGGAACTTTTTCAGTAAGGGTTAATTTTTAAAGAAAGGGTCTCATTTTCTAGAACAAGATGGCCCCAATTTTAGGGTGACCCTCCTGCTACAGCTTCCCTGGTGACCGGATCATAGGTTGAAGTCACCATGCCCCACAAGAAGCTGATTTTGTTTGTTTGGTTTGGTTTTTCGAAACAGGGTGTCAGGTAGCTCCATACTGACCTCCAGTTGGCTCTGTAATAGAGGCTGCCCTGAACTCCCCATCTTCCTGCCTCAACCTTTCAAGTCCTAAGATTCTAGGTGTGTGCCACCAAACCCAGAAAGAAACTCATTTTCCTTTTAACTGAAAAATGACATGAATATCCTATGCAGTTAAGAGATGAGATCCGTGGGACCCTCAAACAACCCAGGCTATTGTTTGCTCTCCACAGACATGAAGGCAAGGCCCGACTGCTGAAAACACCTACGCAGCTCCCTGGATGGAGAAGGGGAGCTGGCGCCTACCTAAAGTCTTCGCCCTAACAGCCAGAATTCTTGGCATGGGAAGGTATTTTGCATGCTAACAGAAGAAAATGTAAACACCAACCCAGGAACAAGCCTTTGATTTCCAATGGGTGTCCTGCCTGCAAGATACTCTAGTGCAATGGTGGCACAAGGCTTGTTGCAGTAACCAACCACTATCTGATTCAAGGCCCACACCTAACACTGCTTGGGTGCCAAGACCCTGAGACTAAAGAGACAGCGACCTAGGGGACAACCAAACCCTTCAGTCTACTAAAGGAGCACAGCAATAAAATGACTCCTAACAGAACTGCTACACTCAGGTCAGTGCCTTGCTCGGCCATCCTCAGGAAAGTTTCCTCTGTAGCAGGCAGGAACAGTGAGATAGTGCACAGAGAATGAGACCTACGGGACATTCAACCCTGAAGACGTCTCCATCCAGTCCCTCCCCTCAGGCCTCAGGTAACTCAGCTGAAGAGGAAGCAGAGTGTAAAAGCCAGAGGGGATGGAAACCAGGACACCAAGGAAACAAGGCCTTCAAAACACAGCTGGACCTCAGTTCAGTTAAACTCAGAGACTGAGGCAGTATGCACAGGGCCTGCAGATGTCTGTAACAGATAGAGTTCTAGAGCTGCAAGGATGAATATCCAAAGCCCCCCATCCCTAACCTAGAAGCTATCTCCAATACATAACCACTTGCAAATGAAAGGTTTTTTTTTCTCCAAAAAAGCCTCGCTGGGGAAACAAACTGCTCTTAAGGGTAGGCTTTAACCCCAACAGTAGATGGGCAACAGAAAATAACAGCATCTTCGAAGGTTCCTTGTCTCATAATGTCGTATCAGATATCAGGGCTTTTATTTTCTGTTTAATTCTTATTTTTACTTCTATTTTATTTTTATCTTTTTTTGTTTTGTTTTTTTACTGTTCTTTGCATATATGTTATGACTTCCGATTTTGTGTTTTTATGGGATTCCTGAATGTGTGGAGTGTCTCTGCATGTCTTTCTGCATCTGTATCTGTTCCTTGGGCCTTTTCTTGGGCTCTCTTCCTTCCAAAAGATATGTGTTGTCCTATTCCAATTTGTTCGGCTTTGTTTTATCTTATATTTTATTATTAATCCTTAGATGCCTGTTTTCTAAGGAGAGCTAGACAGTTGTGAGTCCAGATGGGAGGAGGGGTGGGGAGGAACTGGAAGGAGTAGAGGGAGGGGAAACCATAATCAGAACATACGGTATAGGGGGAAGCAATTTACAATTAAAAAAAAAAAAGAAAGAAAGAAAGAAAGAAAAGTCAAGTATGGTGGCTCACACTTATAATCCTAGAACTAACAGGCAGGGACTGCGGAATCTCTGTGAGTTTGAAGTCAGCCTGGTCTTACAGTGGTCAAATTAGATTCAAAGTAGATGTTCCCAGGAAACTACCAAGTTAAGAATCAGATCCAAGGACCGCCTTCCTCATGAGTAGGGTCCCCGCCTTTGCAGGCAGAAGCCTGGTGCCAACCAAACTTTCCCTTCTCCCTTGCACCATTCTTCCCTGTTGCACAAGTGGGGTGGCCCCCAAGTCTCTTCCAGTCAACTCTCTCTGCGCCCTCTGCTGCTAGCTAGTCCCCACCCCTTTCTTCACCTGACCCTCCTGCAACAGCCACCCTGAAATTGCTGCCTCCATCACACACACACATCCCCTTTTGTATAGGATCCTTACTCCACACCACAGTCCTGCTGATTGTCCAATTACACACCTAAACGTTTCTCCATCTCAAAACTCCCAGTGACCCTGTCACTGACGCTCTAGAGCCCAAGCAGTTTATATCAACGCATGGCTTTCTATGAGTTGAGACCTTACAGGCTTTCAAATGACCTATCACACTGCAACCCCCTCAGAGTTGGGATTTATACCCTAAACTGGCCTCAAACTCCATATCCTCCTGCCTCAGCCTACACTATAATGAAAGGTGTGAACCAGTCACCCAGCCCTCATGGTACACTTAAAAGTCTCATAATATCAAGCCTTACTACTTGAATTTCTAGCATGTACCCTGGTTGTCTAAACGTAGAGAATTTCTAAAGTTCTTCTCTGGCTTGCTGTGCAATTACTATGCATCTCTGAGATTCAGCCTGTGGGGGGAGGGGGTTCTTACTTACTGAAGCGCTTGCGCACAAGCGTGAGACCCTGATTTCGCTCCCCAGCACCCATGTAAAAAGTCAGGCTCAGTGACATATTGTTTGTGACCCTGGTGATGGGGAGGTTGAGACAGACGATCCCTAAGGCTTACTGGCTGGCCAGATTACCCTAACAAAAATTTTAAAAAAATAAATAAATTAACTGAAAAATAATAAAACTCAGCTTACACCTCAGGAAAGCCGCAAAAGACATCACCCCTTACCCTTATTAGCATTACTGTTTTCTACTCTGTGAACTCTATAGATAACACTGACATTTAATGGGCATTTTCTATGTCCCTGCCACTGTTCTAATCATTTTACAGAATTAAATGATTTAATCTTCTATAAAGTGACAACATCACTAGTGTGTACATGGGAATTGAATTACTGAGAAGTAACGCCCCTAGCCTATCCAAACAGGCAAAAAGCCCTAAAACCTATTTATATTACTGTACCCATTGCAGCAAATTCTTTACTCCGTCCTGTAAGCTCCCTGAGGACAGGGGACCAACAGCACCTGGCACAAACTACCTGGACACCGCGTGTGCTTCCTGAGCTGATTTTAAATGATGCTCCTAACAAACTTGAGACCAGACCAAGGCTGCTAGGAGGAAGCAAGCTGTTTTCTTCAGCAAAGAAAGGAGTGCTCGGAAGAAAGCTTATTACCAATGGGAGATCACAGTCCTGGATGAGATGGACTTATTTTGTGGTAATAGTGTGGTAATAGCTATAATAAATCAAAACTCAAAGGACCATTTGCTTAAGATTAACTTTTTCCCCCTCGCTAAGAATTCTTGTTCCTTATCATTCACAGCAGTAAAGGAAAGCCCTAAATTTACTTTGCTCAAATGGAAAGAGGCAAATCATAGACCACTGCTACTAATTGCTTCCTTAAATCCTGCCAAGAAATGTATCCCATTAGGCAATTAGAAGAAAATACAGTTGCCTGACTAAGCATTTCACAAAAGAATTTTTAAGGTTGTGTAGACTGGCATTCCATTATTCAACCAGTGAAAAAAATCCTCTAAATACAAATGAAAAAAAAAATAACAAAATAAAACCACCAGTCTATATAATATAAACTTCTATATTAAGATCTATGTTATATCAAAACATGTGCGTAACCATTCTTCATTTAAAGTTACAAAAATAAAGTTATTCTTACACTGATGATAAATGAGCCTAAGACTCAAACTACGGTACTCAGGTGTGTTCTCAGGTGTGGTCCTCTGAGATACTGTGAAACAGAGTAATTAAAATCCACAGGGATAGTACCAGCAGCAACAGCACACACACGCACGCGCGCACGCGCGCGCGCACACACACACACACAGTACTTGTTGAGAGTTATCTGCTCCCTGCCCAGCTTCTAAACACTGTGCATCGCTGAAAGGTAAATCTGCTACCAAGGGAGCCAAAGTTCAAGGCACTGGGTGTTGGGGCAAGCCGACTTCAGCCCCTAGCCCAGCACATCTCACCATTTCTTTGTACACTCAACCATCAGCTCCTGGTAGGAGGCCACAAACTGGAACTTGGAGGCATGTTTTCCCACTCGCTGCAGTCTCTTCCAAACTGAAGCCATGGTGATAGGTCGATAGACTGGAACAATCTTGGATTAGCGACACAGCGGCCTTAATAAAGCAGAGGGTCCAAAGCCCAAGAGCTTTGCATGTATGTCTGTACTTTCAAAAACAAAAAACAAAACAAAAAAACTCTAAAACTTGAAATGATGCTTGGAGTCCATTAAGTCTTCTCCCTGTTTCACAGGGTAAATCCTGTTTTCGATGAATGGCCCAGTCAAGAACAGTTGCTATGCATGACCCGATGACAGAGGGGAGGTTCCCTCAGGAAGACATCACCAGTCCACCTATATGATGCGTATTCTGGAGAACTGCGAAGCAAAACACAGACAAAAAGAGAAAGAACATGAGGACAGCAACATAAGAAGTGTTAGATAAGATGGCAACAACCTCTGCTATCTGCATGTTTCTCAAACAATGAAACAAAACATCGGCCTCAACAGCCAGTGACATCAAGGATGCCAGATACCGAGAAGAAATGACAAATCGCACCGAGGACAGGCAATATACCAGGTTGTCAGCACCGACCATCGAGAGACGCCAGCCCAGCTGGGCCCAGCCTTCCCTACCTAGTATCACAGAAGGGAGAACAGGGCGGGAAAGTCGGGGATGCTGAGCAATGTCCACCACCAGTCAGAGGGAGGAGTGGAGTATTTTTAAATAAACTTTATTTTTCAGCCGACAATTATTAGGCTCGAGTCTCAGAATATGTGCTTAGAACACACTGGGGTGCAGGGAGAAACGCTGGTTCAGAAGGAGAGGGAAATGGATGGAGAACTAGGAGTGGAGGGAAATCTCTCGGCAGAGGGAGGGCAAGGTCCCAGTTCCAGGCCACTTTGCTTCCCCTTCACCTTGGCTGCCAGGAGGAGGGGAATGGAAACTCCTGCCTGGGCTTGAAGCAATGACCAGCCGGGCCAGCGGACAGTGCGGGGTGCGGTGCCTCCCTCCCCCATCAGGAGCCGCCGGCCCAAGCCTCCTCTAATCACTCACCGAGTGCAGACCCCTGCCTCTCTCCGCAGAGACAGGCGTTGCCAGCCGCGGTCCCTGTCACCCAAACGCTGCCGTTAGACCCCCCAGCCCGGCCCCGAGCCCCGGCCCCTCCGCTCGCCCACTCCAAGCCCTCCTCACACCTCTAATCCCGCTGTCCCCTCCTCAGAGCCGCTCCTCCGTCGCCGCCGCAGCAGCCGCTGCCACCGAGTCCTCCATCCCCGCTGGAGCCGCGTGGAACAGCGAAGCCCGGCGCGGCGCTCGCGGGAGCCGGGGTCTGCAGCCTCCCGGGCGGACGACGCCCGCCCCCTCCCGGCGCAGCGCCCCCTCCCCGGCGCAGCGCCCTGCGACCGTGCCCGGTCCCCAGCCCCCCGAGCCAGCCCTGCCTCAGCCGCGGCTCAGCGCCCAGAGCCCCCTCCCCCGCCTTCCTCGGCCGCCACCACCATCATTACCTCCCCCGCCGCACCTCTCACACTAACCCTACCCACGGCGGCTCAACCTCTGTCCGCACCGCCGCCATTGGCTGAAGCTGAGCGGGCCCCGCCTCCCAGAGGGGCGGGCCTTATGGTGGGTGCGGCGCTTCATTGGCAGATCCTCGTGCCGGTCACACGGGCTCCACCCTTAGCCCGCGAGGTGTTTTTTCCTGCGGTGGAACCCTCCGGGTCTACCCTCCTTTTCTTTAAAAAAAAAAAAAAAAAAAAAAAAATGAAAATCACGAAGGACGATCCCGCCCATTCCCTTGAATGGTTGAGAGAGGGCAGCGGGAGGAGTAAGGAATGTTTATAGTGAACTGGAAAGCGATTGTGGAAGGTGGCTGTCCGTCAAAGGCGCCCAGGCTGCCAGGCGGGGTTTCTGGCTCCTGCTGTAGGCACGGAGCTTGGTCTGGTTCTAGCGACTGCCAGGGACGCTGAGGTGCTGTGGTTTTTCTCCTGTTCTCTCCCATCCCCACCCAGGATCTGGATGCTCGTCTCCTGCGTCACTAGCAGCCAGCACAGCCTTTATTTCACTCGATTTGTTCCCAGCTTGACCTTGCAGGCCCCCGCCCCAGGTTCAAGGCGGTCCACTGTACAAATTTCATTAAGCTGAGCTGGACATAAAAATGTGTACAGTAGTTTCTTCTTGTTCTCGTTCTCAGCATTTCTTTGAATCTTGCGTTCTCTTGTTCGTTTGCGGCCTCATTATCCTCCGGTATGCGCTGTGGGTGGATTTGGGAGTGGTTGCCAATGTAAAAAGGATGGTTAAAGGCAAGGGAGAGGAGTGCCAGAGTCCTATTGAGTAAAAGTCTCTGGCAGCCCTGGGTGGCCTGGATCTCTATTGTAGCCCAGGGCTAGCCTTGAACTCTGACCCTTCTGCCTCTGCTGAGCCTCCTCAGTGCTTGGATTATAGGAGTGCACCAGCCCGAACAGATTTGTGCTTGGATTATTTAGGTAGTGTTTGGCTGTACATCCAGAGGTTAGCCTCGAACTCATGATCTTCCCGCTTCAACATTGAGGCTGCTGCGATGGCTGTGATTTCAAGTGTGCATCCCTGTGATCATGGGTGTAAAGCACTGCCCAGCTGTAAGATCCCTTTTCAGAGTGTGAAAGCTATAGATACTTTCTCAAGGGGCAGAAAATGCACTATCCCAAAACACAAGGGTTTGCTTTCGGTCTTAGATATTTCACAGACCTCTGGTGTAGGGAAAGAACTAAGAAATTTTAAAACTATAACTTTAAGGAAGCTAGGGATGTGGCTCAGTGGGAGAATGGTTGCCTAGGGGTATGAGAGAGAACAGCCGAGAGGGAAGACAGGAGAGGGCAGGGGAAAAAATAGGAAGAAAGGAAGGAAAGAGGACGGGATGGGGGAGAGGAGAAAGAACAGAGGAACTGAGAAGGAATGGTCAAAAAAAAAAAAAAGCAAAACACTCAACAAGGAATGAGCGAATCGGAAAGGAGATGAAAGCAAACATGAAAATGGGCAAGATGTTGTTTTCAGGCTCATTCCTAATCTTATTAAAGTTGGGGGCAAACTTTTAAAAGTAACTTGGAAGTTATCGGGGTTCTGGGAAGAATTCTTTGAAGGAGGGAAAGATGGATGACGTAAGAACATCTGTATGAATGAGGATTAAGGGAAGACTCAGGTAGTGTGCATTCAGGAGAGATGGGAAGACGTGAGCCTTGAACCTGGCTGGTATCTAATTCTATTTCCGCTCTCAGGAAGAGAAAGTAATCTAATAATACTGGAAAACGTACATTTTATAGGAAATGGTATAGTTATAACTTGTTTTGTCTTGATTCTAAAATGTAAAATAACCAAAATGATGTGTTCTTATTTTATATACACTTTAAAGTTCTCAGCTGCCTTTTCTAGGTTTCTTCCTATGATCGGTGTGATCTCAGATAGTAAAATAGTCTGCTTCATTTATAGGTACTATGTGGATAGGCCTTTTTAATGAATAATTTTTAGAAATGTTCATAAACTATGTTTGTCTAAATTACCTTCAAGAACACACACAATAATCAGGTTTTTGTACTTCGCCTTACTACTCTATCCTGGATTCTCAAATATTCTAATGTGGTCACTCTGGATTCTTTTAATATTCTTTCCCTTCCTCAGAGGGGCACCTTGTTGTAAAGAAATTATCTACAGAGCAATGGGAAAAAGAAGGAGAAGGAAGGAAGGAAGGAAGGAAGGAAGGAAGGAAGGAAGGAAGGAAGGAAGGAAGGAAGGAAGGAAGGTGGCTTTATAAGGATCTTCCTCAAGTTGTAGCAAATTCCAAGAAACCAGTGGTGTTTTGTTTTGTTGTTGTTGTTGTTCATTTTGAGACAGAGTATTTCTATGAAGCCCACATGACCTGGAACTCTTTATGTAGACTAGGGTGGCTTTGAACTCACAGAGATCTGGCTGCTTCTGTTTTCCAAGTTCTGGGATTAAAGATGTGTACCACTATACCCAGCCTAGTATTTTTCTTGAATGTAAACCTAGGTTTCTTTCTAGCCACCAAGTAGCTGTGGAAAGAGTTGAGATGTCTACAGAACAAGCAACGAAGTTAAGAGCAGACCTTGACATTGCTCTACCAGTGAGCTCAAGTGCTTGGGGCTGTCTGCTGACAACTGCAAGGAGCAGCAACTTCTCCCCACAATACTTTTAAAAATAACCTGTCTAGCCGGGCGGTGGTGACACACGTCTTTAATCCCAGCACTTGGGAGGCAGAGGCAGGCGGATCTCTGTGAGTTCGAGACCAGCCTAGTCTACAAGAGCTAGTTCCAGGACAGGCTCCAAAAAAAAACCACAGAGAAACCCTGTCTCGAAAAACAAAAACAAAAACAAAAAACCTGTCTAGCAACTAAATTGATCAGGGAACTTTAAATATAGACTATTCTAAGATTGTTTGGTCTGCTTAGCCTATGATTAAGTACCAACTAAAGATTGATCATGTTAAATACTATTACTAGTGCATCAAAGTTTTAGTTTCTATTCTCAAAGAATTTTCAGAAAGAGCTCTTCAGTGAACATGAAAGAAAAATTACTTAACCTCTCTGAGATGGGATTTCCTAGCCCATAAAACCAGGAAACATACCACCTTTCTGGGATGTTGAGAAGATGGACTATACAAACATAAAGTACCGGTCACAAAATTAAGTTATCAAGTAATAATTAATAGTGTATATTACTATATTTAATCGAAAACTTAAACAAGAAAGAAACAAAACATCTTCAAGAATACTTGAGCAAATAACGACTTGGTATGATACGTCTCTACCTGAAAATCTAAGGGCTCACAGACAGTTAACACCATTCCTCTCACGTTAACTCTGTGGGTGCAAATGCATACCAATAATTTTGGTGGATTTGTGACTTTAAGATAATTACTTAATATTCCCTTCAATCCTCATGACCACCCTTCATGCCATATTAGCTGGGATCTTTTGGCAAGCTACAGCTACTTTTTCCTGGAGGCTCTGTGTCCCCTGCCTGTCACCATGTACACACCGATGACTGCTCCTGCTTCCGGGGTTCCTGCCATGTTTCTGCTGGCCTTTTCTAGTCCGCTATTTAAGGGGACCTTGATTTATCATCAGCTTTGTCCCAAGTTTAATTTGCATCATAATAGACCTTGGGTTGCTGACCGCAAAATTTTGGTTTTACTGAACAAAAGAGTCAATACATTTTAAAAATTAAATTTTGTCTGTACTAAGCATAAAATGCAATAGGTGGGAAACACCACCCACAAATCTTAAATCTTCTTTGTGATCGAAGGTTTAGAAAAGGACAAATTATTTTCAATGGGCCAGCTTTTCTTGTCAGAAACCCCCAAAATGAAGATTCTCAGGAGATGCAGCCATAGGCTTGCTTTATTGTTTTCTTTCCTGGTGACAAAATTCTTTTATCTGAATTTTACCGTTGTTGCAGTAAAATTGTCAGCGGTGTTATTGCAGGATCTAACTGCTAATGGAATGTGTGCCTTAGTCTTTAGAAGAAGTTTTCTCCTGATAACAACACTGCGGGTGTCTGCCTTGGTTTGGTTTCCAGTTGCCGGAGCAATGATACTGTACACAAAAATATTACTGCGGTTTATTACTACTGATGGAATTATTGTAAGCCATACCCTAAAAACATAATCCCAACTATCCTATAACAATTTTTATAACCTTAAAATCTCACTATGGCAAATGAATTTTTTTTTAATTTTTAACCAATGGTTTTTATGGGTTTTTTTCTAAATATTTCCTTTTACCCTGTGGCATTCTTCAATATCTCAGCCCAAGCTGACCTTAGTATTACATCTCCATTCCATTTAAGCTGGCCTTTGCTCGTTGTTTCAGGGAAGAAATATAATAGAATGTAGAAAAATGGGATCTCGCCGCCTTGAGATCCCAAAGATTTAGCCTTTGGAGATAATGGAATAGAATCTAGACATAGACTTGCATTGCTTCACACAATAGCCTCTAGTCACAAGTGACCTAACCACAATGTGACCAGTCCAAATTGTAATATGTTTTTTTTTTTTTTTAACAGAACTTGCCTCAAGTTTATTTGTAAAAACAGCATAAGGTCCTGAACATCTGCAAATACTGTGTAGGTGTTCACACCAGTCCATCTGTTTTCACATTGGCAGACTGAGACCTTTTTTATGGGGCCTTCACAGGGGCCTGAGCACCTTTGGGAGCCTGAGCTGCAGCTGAGGCCTCTGCCTTGGCTTGAACCTTGAGCTTTGTTTTTTGGAGCCTACGACCCCTGGCCATGTAGCTTCTAATCCGCTTCCCAAGCTTGGGGTGAGCAATTAAAGCCAGGCGGGTGAGTTTGCGGGTGGGGCCCTTTGGCACCTTGGGCTTCACCACCTGGGGCTTCACCAGGGCCTTGATGGCCTCCGCACGTGCGCTCATGGCCTTTGCATTATTTGCCTGCATCTTCTTCAGGCCTTTCTTGTTGTGCTTCTTGGCAAAGCGCATGTTCCTCAGGAACTTGGGGTCAACCCCCTTGAGAGATTCGTATCTTTGTGACCGGGGTTTCTTGATGCCATTTCTGTGCCATTTCCGGGACTGATTGTGTGTGGTGTGGTTCTTGGACTTGGCCATGGCTGGACTGTAATCGGCGGCTCCCGAAGCGCCTGCGACCGGAAGAGAGCTGTAATATGTTTTAAGTGTAAAATATGCAATGTTTTCAAAGAATCACTGTGCATAAGAGAACATACTATATACCTTATTAATTCTTTTACATTGACTACACTTTGACATTATCAAACTTTTGGTTTACTGAGTTAAACATAGCAAGTAATTTCACCTCTTCTTTTATTTTTTTTTTAATTTTTGGGGCTACAAAGCAGTGTAAGTATTTTTGACTGTTTTGCTTTTGTTTTATAGTGCTGTGGCTTACATCCAGTGCCTTGCCTGTACCACTAAACCCCAGCCCCAGTCTCCAGATGTCTTTCCATATGTGTCCTGTGCCGTATTGCTAGAGGCAATACAGTGAATAACAGCAAAACCTATTTTCACTGAGATGGAAATCGATAGCCTGGGCTGGAGTAGAAAGAAAGCTGGAGAAAATGTACTAAGAACCTCGCTGTCAGTAAAGCCCTAACAACAGTATTTAGTCTTACCGTATTCTGGCTAAAGCTTTGGAGAGAGCTAACTGAAATGGCAGAATCTACCTGGATGAACTGAGAGATACAACCTTTTTCTGATAGAGGCCTAGCGATGTGAAAAACCTTTAGAAAAGAAAGGACCAGGCCAACTTGAGGTATGAATCTAGGCCACCCTACCAGAACTTTAAAATGACACAGTCCAATCAAACGCTCGGTGATGAACAAACTATTCTTCACCTGCCTGTGCGGTAGATATCTATAAACTACTTGAGGCTATCTGGACCCTTGAAATACGGCTAGTAGTGAAGTAGCTCAAGTTTCAGTATTATTTCATTGTGATCACTAAAACTATAAATAGCTGTACCTGGCAGGTAGGCATCGTAACAGACAGTGTGCAAACCACTGAGATTCAGAAAAGTTCAACACAATTCCCACTTCCCTAAAAAGGTACCCAAGGTGTTAGGGAGACACCACACAAGAAGCCTTGGTGATAACCCATGATGAACTCAGGAGCAGCCAGAGATTAGATGCTTTTGAAGAAAGATGTACTGAAAATCTCTAGAGGAGTCAGCATGATAAATGATGGACCAGAATCCGAGTGTTTCATCTCCTGTCCTTGACACCCAGAGGCCGTGTAAGCCCTCTTTGTTGATGCCGTCTCTGCCAAAGAGACCATGATTGATCATTTACCACCCCTGCTGAAGTCAGAGATAAAAGTTGAGGTCTGGTAGAGGAATGGAAAGCTATAAACTACTTTTTTTGAAAACCCGATTTTTCCTAGATTAAGAATTATAGCAGATATATATATATATGATATATATATATTTACGTCATATATTATAAAAATTAATTCGAATATATATATATATATGATTCTAAAAGAATACTGAAAAGGATATTTTAAAGGTTACTTTTCCTCTGCCTACTTTTACAAATTCTTAGATTGATGTGAAGTCAGAAAAGCTGCGTTAGAAAGTCAGCATTCTAGTGGGGTATGGGCATGTACCTGTAAACACAAAACTTGGGAGGCAAAAACCAGAAGATTGTACATTTGAAACTAAACCAGACTGTAATGTGAGATTCTATCTGAGGGATGGGCATTAAAATTATCTTTAAAAAAAAAAAAGCCTAACAATACGGTATATCCTTTTGTGGAATTGTTTTACCCAAGGACAAATCTGTGAAGTCAGTCATAAGGAAGGTTTGCACATTGGCCTGTGATCTCACTATGTTCAAAACATAAACTGTATGCTTAATCCCACCATCTTTTATGTAATCCAGGCTAGCCTTAAACCCATGATTCTCTTGCCTCTGCCTCTTGAGTTCTGGGATTAACCTGGGCCTGGCTGATGAGAGCACACTTGGCTGCCTTTAATTCAGGCAGCTACAGAAGATCATGTAGAAACATCCACCAAGGATTTAGCATGGCCAATTATTCTTGTGTAACATACTGAATGATTAGGTACCTTAGACATCTTCAAGACTATATTACAGGCAATGACATTAAAATGTAGATATCTGAGCTATAGAAATGGCTTATCAGTTAAGAGAAGCGTCTGCTCTTCTAGAAGACCCAGGTTCAATTCCCAAATCAACATGGTGGCACAAAACTTTCTGTAATTCTAGTTCCGGGGGATCCATCACACTCTTCTGGCTTCCATGGGTACAGGCATGCATGTAATACACAGACAAACATGTGAGCAAAACACTTATTGTCCTAGGGTTTCTATTGATATTAAGAGACACTATGACCACAGCAACTGTTATAAGGAAATGTTTCAATGGGAATGGCTTACAGTTTCAGAGGTTCAGTCCATTATCATCATGGCAGGAAGCATGGCAGCATGCAAGCTGACATGGTGCTGGACTGGTAGCAGGAAGAAAGACTGGCATTGGGCTTGGTTTCAGTATCTGAGACCTCAAAGCCAGTGACAGAGTTCTTACAACAAGGCCACACTTACTGCACAAGGTTACACTTAATAGTGCCACTCCACATGGGCCTACGGGGGCCATTTTGCATTGAAAGCACCACACATTCCACCCCCTACCCCCACAGGCTTGTAACCATATCATAGTCCAACTTCAAAAGTCCTATCGTCTACCACAGAATCAGCACTGTTTAAAAGTTCAAAGTTTAAAGTCTCTTCTGGGATTTACGCAATCTCTGAAATGTGATACCCTGTAAAATCAAAATAAAAAAGCATATCATATACTTCAATATATAATGGCAAAGGATGTATGTTGTTGTTCCAAAAGAGAGGAACAGGAGCATAGTGAAGAAACACTGGACCAAAGCAAGATGGAAAACCAGCTAGGCAAACTCTAAATTCTACATCTCCGTGGCTGATGTCAAAACTCTCTTCAGATCTCCAACTCCTTTCTTCTTTGTTGACGGCCACATGCTGCCCTCTCTTGAGCTGATTCAACTCCCTGTTAGTGCTCTTCTCAGTAGGTATCCCATGACTCTGGCATCTCCAACATCTTGAGGTTTCTAGGACAATCTAGGTCTCACCTCCACAGTTTCACACGATGGCCTCCATGCAGCAACATCCCTGACACATGCCGAGACTCAATGGCTTTCATTACCCATGGAGGGAGACTTCATAAATCCCTTTCTTCTACCCGTGACTCTAAAGGACCACATGGCCAACCTGCCAAGTTCCGCCTTTTGCTGGGGCTGGAACACGGCCCCTCATTCAATTATATCTTCACCAGCTTTTTGTTTTTGATTGTTTGCTTCATTGTCTTAACTTGGCTGTCTTGGAACTCACTCTGTAGACCAGCCTGTCCTTAAACTTAGTGATCTGCCTGTCTCTGCCTTCTGGGTGCTGGGATTAAAGGTATGCACCACCACACCTGGCCCTAAGGTTTTGTTTTGTTTTTTTTTAATTTCCTTTTCACAAATTGGAAACTTAATTGACTGGGACATTGCTCTGAGGTCACCACTTCCTTTATTTTGCTTAGTAACAGTTTTTTCTTTAATCTGTTTATAGTTTCTGGTGCCCCTTTTCTCCTCAAACTGTACACTTTGTAACTTTCCTTGCTCAGCCTGCTCCTTCTTGTTATAAATCTGCCTCCACTAATAACCAAGCAACACAGTCAACACTAGGTTGTTTTGAAGTGTCCTCTGCCTAAACTATTAATCCACAGTTCTTCAATTGAGCCTCAGGCAAATTTCTTTGGACAGGGGCAGAAAACAGCCATGTTCTTCATCAAAATATCACAAAACAATCTCTAGGCCATACACTAATATCCTTTTCCTCTGAAACCTTTTGAGCAAGGACCCCCCCCCCCCGTTCAAATCATCCTCTGCATTATTGTCTTCCATGCTCCGACTCATGTAGTCCATTAGCCCTACTTGAAGCATTCAACTGCTTTTCTAGTCCAAAGTCCCAAAGCGTTCCATATTCCTCCAAACAAAAACATGGTCAGGCCTGTCACAGCAATACTCCAGTCCCTGGTACCAACTTCTTGTTTAATGTTTCTGTGAAGAGACACCTTGACCACTCCAACTCTTAAAAAGGAAAACATTTAATTGGGGCTCCTTACATTCAGAAGTTTAGCAGAAAGAGAGAGCCACTGGGCCAGGCTTGAACGATTGAAACCTCAAAGCCCACCCCTAGTGACTGATTTCCTCCAACAAGGCCACACCTCCTAACAGTGCCACTCCCTATGAGCCTATGGGAGCCATTTTCATTCAAAGCACCATACTAATAGAGCAAAAATTCTAAAATATTTTTAATGTAGATATTCAAAATCCTAACAGTACAGCTAAGACATTAATCAGAATAGATAAATCACAAGCCATTGTGTCACTATGAATCAACTAAATAGCACCCCTGCATTTAGAGATCAATCGATCTATTATACCATGTTCTCAGTCTGAGTCTTCAAATTACTGGAGATAATTTCACGGTGGTAAAGTCCCATTTCACAATGCTGAGTAAGTCAGAGAGTGCAGCTATTACCGATGATTAGCTCATCGTAAATAGGTGGTCAGTTCCTGGGATTATTGCAGCAAAGGTTTGAATTTGAATTGGGAGCCCTTTCTGAGAAAGATCTTACACAATTCAGTGAATTCACAATCCTATAAAATTAACAGAGATTGCTCCTTTATCCTGAAGTGCCTTTGATTAGATAAACTGACCTTAGTTCTAGTGCTCCTGTGTTTTCAATAATGAAAGTTCCAGGTAGCTACATGCACACATATCCAGGATGTGTGTTCTTCAAAATAATTCTGAGATGCGTATATTTAGTATGAATTAAAAAAAATACTATCTCCTGAAATAATAAAGACGAGACAGGCAAAGAAAAATCAATCTCAGACAGCCATAAAAACAGTCTGTCTCCCACAGTGTGGTATTAAATGAAAACACCTCCATACCAAATAGACCAAAGAAGAAGCCATGAACCTCCCTAGACCCAGATGCTCAAACAAGATGAAAAAAACAGCCCTGTTTACCAAAACTTGTAACGTGGGAATAGACTGGTAAGAGCTCAGCTTTCAGTCTGTGCCAACTCATGCAATTTGGCAATCTTCTGGGTAGGGAGGAAGGGGTACAAATTCCAGGCCAAAGGCAGTAATAGTGGAGACAGAGAGAGTCACAGTATCATCTTAAGGCTTCTATTTCTCCTGAGAGATGCTGGGTATTTCTTTATATTCCTTTGCAACTTTCAGGTGTTAGTTTTAAATATCCCACAAAATAGCACATCATTGATCTCTCTCTCTCTAAGAAAAGAAAATGTTGGGCAAGACTGAAGTTTTTGTACCTTGAATCAATCTTCTTTTTTAAAAAAAGTCCTGCTCTTTAATATTGTAACTATGATATTCTATCTCTGAAATCAGTTTAGTCTTTTTTAAATTATTTTCTTCTTTTCGTGTATCTGTGTGTTTGTATGTATGTTTGCATGTGTGTATCTGCACATGTGTGTACACAGGCCCAAGGCTGCTGACAGGAGTCATCTTCCATGGCTCTTACATCTTATTCTTGGAGGCAGTGCCAGAGACTCTTACTCAAACACAGGACTTGCCAAATGGTGAGTCCAGTTAGCCAGAATTCCTTGTCTCCATTTTTCAGGGCTAGAGTTACAGGCAGGCTACCATGACCACCTGGCATTTACCTAGGTTCTGGAAATCTGAACTCTGATCCTCTTGCTTGGTAAGCACTTGACTAGCTGAGCTGTCTCCCCAGTCCACAAGTTTCGTTTCTTCTAGATAGAGAATATAGTATTGTTTTGAGCCATACCTATTGAGAAACCCCCTAAAATAATTATCAGGCATTATTTGTGTCCCATTTCTTATTTCAAAAGCACACATGGGCTGGAGACACAACTCAGCAATTACAAGCACTCTCTGCCCTTGCAGAGGATGCAGGCTCAGTTCCCAGCATCCACATGGTAGCTCACAATCACCTTCAGTTCCAGAGGACTTGATGACATCTTCTGTCCTCCACAAGCACTTGTATGCATGTATGAAGCACACATGCAGACACACACACACACTCCTAAATAAATAAAAACAACCAAGTGCCTTTTTTCTAGTAACTAACTTGCTTCCGTGTAGAAAAGGAGGTGCCATATTAGTAACTGTTTAACTCTATATTCTTTGACACACTTCCTGGCTAGCCACAGTTGCCTGTGCTCATCATGAGGAATATGCTTCTATGTGCGATGTATATTCCCCAGCATATATCATGGCTTACAAAACAATGATTAACCAAAAGGGCAGCTTTCAGTGATAGACCAAGGAACATCTCCCTTCCTTGTGTCTGTTCTGCTGAGACATGGCTGCTTCAGGCATGCAGAATCCTTGCTTTGCACACACTTTGTGGAGACCAGAAATGTTAGTTGACTTTTAACACTTTTCCCAACAAGTCATCTGTTTTGCCTTACTCACTTATCCTCATAGTATCTGACTTTCATCTGACCTTGGGAGAGTTAAATCAACACAGAAACTTATGTCAGGATCTGTTAGATGGAGTATGACTCAGGATTTCTATTGCCGTGAAGAGACACCATGGCCACGACAACTCTTATAAAGATAAACATCTAATTGGGTTTTGCTTACAGGTTCAGAAGTTCAGCCCGTTATCATCATGTCAGGAAGCATGGTGGTACACAGGTAGGTATGGTGCTGGAGAGGAGCCAAGAGTTCTATTTCTGGATCAGTAGGTAGCAGGAAGAGAGAGAGACACTGGGCCTGGCTTGAGCATCTGAAACTTCAAATCCCACCCCCAGTGACACACTTCCTCCAACAAGGCCACGCCCACTCCAATAAGGCCACACCTCCTAGTAGTGCCACTCTCTATGGGGACCATTTTCTTTCAAACCACTGCAGAGTATAACTTTGAATGGCAGGTTTCAAAGTTGTTTTGGAATATCCAAAGAGATCTGGACTTCCCTTGGAGGTGTTGTTGAATGAAAACTGTGTTCATATACTAACAAATATTAGTGGATAATTAGTAAGCTCAAGTCATTGTACAAAGTACCAAGAATGCAACACATCAAAAAAGACAACAAAAGAAAGCTGACCTGCCCTCCTAAACTCACATTCCTCATCTACTAGAAATCATTATTTAAATGACTGCTCTAGAAAACCCAAGTTGATAAGAAGGGACTATGTTTTGTTTCGCACTGACACAAACATGAGAAAAGTGTTATTATAAATGACAGTATGTTGGAATTATTGTTCATAAATCACTCACTCAATAATCCAACTTATTATTGTACTTTGCATCCTTCCTTTGTGCTTGTTTATGCAGAATCCCATTATAGACATCACAACACACACAGATTTGCAGTTTATAGTTGAACTGGAGTCCTGTTTATCTTTATTTGAATTATAGTATTATATACTATTTTGTTATTAGTTTTGTGTTTCATTAAACACTTTAGCCAATATTGATACTATTTCTTAAAGTAATGGTTATACTACAACACTCCTCTAGCTGTAAAAATGCAAATCGTCACGTGCCCAGACTGAAAGAGATGATGGTTAAATGTTAACCAAAACAACCTGATAAACACATTCCCTGGCACTCATGTGCAACTTTTAAGAATGTTTTTAGCCAGGTGTGGTGGCACACATCTGTAATTTCAGCATTTGGGAGGTTGAGGCAGGGGCATCAGGAGTTCAAGAAATCCTCACCTATATAAAAAGTTCAAGAGCACTGTATTAATTCTTTTCTGTTGCTATGACAAGGCTCCAGGACCAAGGCAACTTATAAAAGAGTTTAACTGGGCTTATGGCTCCCGAGGGGTAGAGTTTATGGTGGTGGAGTGAGGCGAGAGGCAGCAGCTGCAGTAGCCCCTGAGAGTTCACATCTTGATCTTCAAGTAGCTGGCAGAGAGCACAGTAGGAATAGTACTGGTGTTTTCAAACTTCAAGCTCACCCCCAGTGACCCACCTCCTCCAACAAGGCTATGTCTTCTAATTCTTCCCAAACAGTTCCACCAACAGGGGACCAAGTATTCAAACATATGAGCTTATTGGGGCCCTTCTCATTCAAACCACCACTGTCAGCCTGGCTATATAAGACCACATCTCAGAAAAAGTAAAAGGTAAATATGCTACATTCCAATTGGCTCCTCAGCTACAGCTCATAAGCTGTTTAAAAAAATGAAAGAAACCAATCACCATGATGTTTTGAGGGTCAAACGCAAGAAATATTCCAAAAGGTGCATAAGAGATCAACTCTGAAGTACTTTCCAGTAAGAATCCAAGTGGAGAAATTCCTCATGGTTATGAAGTTTTCTTTGACGTCAAGAAAGGGAAATTATATGACAAAGAAGGCAAACAGGCAGTTAAGGAGGATGGAGAAGCTGGTGACTCTGGCTCTCCCACTGGCATTTTTGCTGTGTCTTTTGGAAAAGGGGGAGGATGCAGAGAGGAAGGAGAGGTAAAAATTACGTGCATCATCTCTTAGTAACCTTAGGATATTTGTACAAAGGCACAATGAGAAACTTGGCTCTGCACAAGAATGTGACTCACGACAAATGTGAAGGCCAAGATGCTAAGAGACAAGCAGGAGAGTGATGTCACCAGTGTATGTGGCAGGCACTGGAACGGGGTGGTTCATCAAATTCAGTCTGTGTGCGTGGAGGGCCAGGGCTGTGCTGAAGAGATCAGCTCTAATGTAATAGATACAGAAGCTCAAGGAAAGGAAGCTAGTCCAAGAGAAGACTCTGAAAGTTCATACTGACAGAGACATGAAAGATGGCTAGACTATAACTTTCTGTAATGAAGGAGACCAAGGACCAAGACTGAAGCCAGAAAATGCTACCATTGTGTTAGATCAGGATAGGGATCTTTTTACTCAGTGGGAAGATCTTTATATGTGAATGGGCATAAAAGCTGCTTGAAGCACTGTTCAGCTTCCAAAAGGGAATTTTCACCTTGAGGACCAAGGAACCATAGTTCTCACCCTTTCATTCACATCAGATTGTTACCTGTGGGAGACAACAGGTGTGTGTCCAAGGAAGGTATGGCCATTTATTCTGCCCACGTGATAAAGAACACCAAATCAGAAAGTAAACTTTCCTGAAAATGGCTTTCAATAAACTCTTTGCAAAAAAAAAAAAAAATCCTTCTTGTAGGTCAGGGAATAGAAGAGACTAAAGAGACTAATGAAGTGAAAGACAGGGCCCTGAAAATGGTGATGTATAGGAGAGCTCCAGACATCATTCTGTCATTCCCGACACAGTGGCCACTGTCATACCTCTCAATGGCGCCAGTGAATAGCGTTTGGGTTTTGTTGTTTTTATTCTGTTTTCAGCGTGGAAACTGAAGCTAGAGCCTTATGCATAGCGGGCAAGCCCTCCAAACTGTGCTATATATCCCAGTCCTTTAAGTAATTTTTACTACTATTTTAGACATGGTCTCCCTGAGATAACCTAACTGGCCTCGAATGTTCTCTGTACCTCACAGCCTGGCCGTGAACTTTCAGGATTACAAGTCTGTATCACCAGACCCAGCACGGCTGCTTCTTAAATGCAGGCATTAGTCCAGGACCTATAATCAGAATACACTACTACTTAGCATTGTTCGTGTTTTAGTATTAAGATAAAGTATCGTTTTTAAAATTAGATGCAGAATGAACATAAGTATTTAAGTCCCGAGTTCACTACCTGGGACCATGTTGGTGTCCAAGGGGCATGCTGTGGCTGGGGCCATGCCCATCTGAGTAACCTGCACTACCACCTGGGGTCATGGTGATATCTGGGCCTAGGCTGCTACCGAAAACCATGTCTGGGTTCATGGTCCTACCACAGCTTGGGTCCGCGTTGATGTCCATGGCCCATGGTAATATCAAAGGTCATACAGAGGCCCAGGGTCTAGCTAGCAACCAGTGGCTATGTTGGTGTCGGAGGTCATGCTGTCATTGGGGCCTTGCAGATCTGAGTGGTCTGTGCCGCCACCCGGGACCACATCTGGGTCAAAGCTCCTGTTGCAGCTGTGAAGATGCCCAGGGCTCGTGTTGCCACAGAGATCAAAGGAATCAGGAATGTTGAAATCCAAGGGCCCTGTTGAGCCAACCCAATCCCTCACTGGCGCTGGGATAGCTGGCCCTGCCCCTCACTGGGCACTGCAGCGGGAGACTTGGCCCTGCTCCCATGGGAGAGCTGCCCTCTCCACTGTGCTCTGGAGAAATGGCCCCACCCCTCGACATGGGAGATCTGGCTCTGCCCCTTGCCTGAGAGGGGTGGTCCTAGCGGCCTGGACTGACCTGCTCAACTACCACCTAGATCCACACATCCTGTGCCTCAGGCTGGCCCACCATAACATCTACTCTGTGACCTGCTGGAGTCCGTGAAGGAGCAGGGCCTACTAAACAACAGCTGCAGGATCTCCTTCAATCTGGGCAACAGCAGAAGTTTTGGTGAGGGTCCGCTGGTGACGAAGTGCCAGAGGCCTTGAAGCAGACCAAAGACACCTGGCAAAGAACATTTTGTGGGCGGGGCTGATCGGACAAAGGGGTGTACTGCATGATACACTGCAGCTCCTGATGTCACTACGATGAATTAAGATGTGAGAAAGATGGAGGGTTTTTTATTGATTATTTTGGGCGGATTCTCTTTTGGGGGATGCTGCAGGGTTGAGGGAGGAGATGGAGGGACTGGGAAGTGAGCAGGATTGAGGTGCATGATGTAAAATTTCCAAAGAATCAATAAATTATGTTATATAAAAAAGCTCCAATTTTGCCCTGTGTGGATGATAACTCCAGCATGCAAGATTATATTTAATACACATAAAAAGACTTAGCAAGGGAGAGAGAGACAGTTCAGTACTGGCTATTCTTGCAAAGGGCCTGGGTTTGGTTCCCAGCACTTACATGTGGCTCACCACCATCCATAGTTACCTTCATGGTGCACACATATTCATGAAAGCAAAACGTTCATTTATATAAAATAAATAAATCTGACTTTAAAATTAAGTACAGCTGGGCGGTGGTGGCGCACGCCTTTAATCCCAGCACTTGGGAGGCAGAGGTAGGCGGATCTCTGTGAGTTCGAGACCAGCCTGGTCTACAAGAGCTAGTTCCAGGACAGGCTCCAAAACCACAGAGAAACCCTGTCTCGAAAAACCAAAAAAAAAAAAAAAAAAAAAAAAAAAGAAAAAAAAATAAAATTAAGTACAAAAACCTCTGTAACAAAACAAATCCCCCTAGCATCTGTTAGGCTGTACCTCAAAACTGGCTTAGCTGTTTAGGTGAACAAGGCTAGATCAAAATATTATGTTGTGTGTGGGATCCTTTCTTGTTAAGCTATGGAATTAAAATTCTACGTTTAACTGGCAATTACCAAAAAGAAAACTTGCTTGGTGTGGTGAAACACACCTGTAATCCCAGCATTTGAGAGGTAGCAGCACAAGGGTCAGGAATTTAAAGCTAGCATCAGCTACAACAGTGCATAGTGAATTTGAGGCCAACCTGAGCTACAATGAGACCTTGTACTTGGAGAAGGGAGGAGACACAACCAAATTTTTAGAGGAGTGTTTATTTTATTATTTGTATTAAGTGGATTGGCTGTGATGCTTCTGCATTCTATCAATTCAAGTATTGCTCAAAATTGATATAATTATAGTTTAAATCTGTTGTTGGAAACAGAAATACCTTTCAAAAAAGAGGCTTATCATATGTGACGACTTAAGGGCTTACCCTTCTAGAATTACTTTCCTTTCTGCTGTACCATATTTACATGTTATATATCATTATATATTAGTATATAACATATATACACATACACATATATTAAGTAAAACCATACACATTTATCTTTTAAAATAATCATTAAAAACTGAATTTAAAAAAATTAAAAAAAAATAACCTGAGGTGGTGGTTTGTTCTTGTACTCTCAGTACTTAGGAACCTGAGACATGAGGAGTTCAAGGCCAGCCTGGGCTTCATAATAAGCTTGAGGCAATCTAGGCTATATAGATAGGCCTTTATTTTTTTTTTTAAAAAAAAAGCCAATTTTCATCCCCTTTATTCCAAACTTTTAGTTCTTTTCCTAGAGGGTATTCTTGAGGTATGATATATATTGTATGTGTTCCATTATTCAAAAAATACAATATATATATATATGTGTGTCAAATATATATATATATTAAACAACGAAATAAATTTTAGGAAGAGAATATGCAAGTGGCTTTATGATAATATAAATATCCTATAGCAGTATTTCTAAGGTCAGTTTAATGCTAAAATAATGATAACTATATGATTGTGCTTCAGACTGAGATGCTATTTTAGCATATTTAGCACAAATATGCTAAATTTTTGTTTGCTTGTATTTTTGTTCATTTGTTTTTATTTTTTAAAACAGGGTTTTTCTGTATAGCCCTGGCTGTTCTGGAACTCACTCTGCAGACCAGGCTGGCCTTGAACCCAGAGATCTGCCTGCCTCTGCCTCCCAAGTGCTGGAATGTGCCACCACTGCTGGGCCCATAAAGATACTCTTTTAGCATATTTTCTCATTTTCTAAAATCTTCCCACATAGCTTCAAATCACAAATCATATCCATTTTATAAACATGGGAACTCTCCCCCAAAATTCATTCCTGGTAGATCTGGACTCACTGGGTCCATTGACTAATTTGGTGGCTCAAAACTATCTGTAACTCCAGTTCCAGAGGGTCTAACACCCTCTTCCAGCCTCCATAGGCACTACTACACACACATGATGCACACACATACATGCAGGCAAAATACCCATGCACATAAAATAAAAATAAATCGTTTCTTTTTTAAAGGATGAATTTTTTTTGTCCTATTTAATGGGCCTGAGCTATTATATAACCGTGAATGTCATGGTCTGGGGACACTTATCTTCCTCAGTATCTTCTAATTCTAGCTCATGTTTGGCTTCCGCATGCTCATTCTTGTGTAGAATGAGAGACTCAAATTAGTAAATATTTATCAAGTACCTAGTATGTGTAAAAAAAAATTGGATTTTTAAAAAATGTATAAGGGATGATGAACTGACTTGACTGAGCAAGATAAAAGTCCTTGTTGTGCAAACCTAAATACCTGAATTCAGTCCTATATAAGGTGGGAGGAGAGAACTCTCACAAGTTCAGACATGTGTCATGACATGCTTAAGCATACACACACACACACACACACACCACAAATAATAATGATGATGATAAATAAATAAAAGTTAAAAATATATAAGCAAAAATTAAAAGTTAAATTCTTGCGGTTAGGCAGAGAAACATATATAGATTGTAAAAGTATGAATTATATCAAATGTGACATAAATAATTTAAATAACGGTCTGCCATAGTTTGGATCTTAAGTGTCCTCCGCAGATCCAAGTATTAAGGACAGCGTACATTCTTGCTCTTCCTCTCCCTTTTAATTCCTGGCTATAAGGTTTTGTTCTCTCCTGAAGCTTCGCCTGGCCAGAGTGTGCTGCCCTGCCCAAAAAGAGCAGGGTGAGCCAGTCTTAATCAGTAGGGAAGCGTCCAAGTCTGTAAACTAAAATAAACATTCTCGCCTGATAAGTTGATTATCTTTGGTGTGTCTTGGAGTAGTACAAAGCTGATTAACAGTCTAAGATAAAACTAAAAGATATGAGAAGTTCCTTATTGTCTCATAGCTCTCAAGATTCAAGTTAGCTACAGAGAAGCAGAGAGAACACAGGAGAGGGTGAACTTGAGAGAACTGGGTGACTCTGAGAGCACTGATGTCGTCCCAGGATGCGTACGACTTCACTGGGTGGAGGAAAAGTCATACATATGACTCATACCCACAAATACATGTGTGACATGATAACATGTGACATCTACACATGTATATAAAGTGTATTCTAAGCCGGTGCAGTCCTAGCAGATTTATATCTGAGCAGATGTAATTCTAAGACTCTTGGTAGAAGTATTACAGAAGAGGACTCTTTCTTCTGAGATTGGTGACCATTCTGCTGCCAAGGATCCCAATGGAGCAAGTCCACCTGATAACAGAGATGAACCAGGGGAAGGCAAATGCCCAAGCAGAGAAAGAGACGCTTGATTTGTTTTATCTGAATGTTGATGGAGGAGAGAGAGCCAATGATCAACTCTGAACTCTAATTTGGTAATTTTAAATCACCTGTGTTTAATATATAGGTACATTGAGTATAATTGAGAAAGCAGCTTTAAAGTGTCTCCCAAATGGTCTTCCCCAGGGAAGAACCCCCTCAACTGCTTATCTAATATCAAGCTGTCAGCCCTGAGGTCATATACATACAGATAACATTAGACAGCCTGAGCAGGTTGTAGTTAGAGATTTAGGATTATAGAAACAAAGAGGCCATGGATTTGAAAGAGAGCAAGGGGGTGCATGGAAGGGCTTGGAGGGGGAAAGGGAAGGGGAGAGAATATGTGATTTATTATAGTTTCAAAAAATAAAAGATCAAGCCTGGTGGTGGTGGCGCACGCCTTTAATCCCAGCACTTGGGAGGCAGAGGCAGGCGGATCTCTGTGAGTTCGAGACCAGCCTGGTCTACAAGAGCTAGTTCCAGGACAGGCTCCAAAACCACAGAGAAACCCTGTCTCGAAAAACCAAAAAAAAAAAAAAAAAAAAAGATCATACAAAGAAGAAAGATGTAAAAAGCTTTTACCCATCTGTTTTTGTTAGCCTAGTTTTTATTGCTTAATAGAGTTTTTCCCCAAGTTGAGGATATTTTTGATGATTCTCATTAGGCTTTAATTGCTGATTGTCTGAAAATTAAAAGTTTATAGTCAGAATTCCCAAGACTAATATGAAGGCAGAATAGTGACTATTATGAACACAGAAGATGCTGTTGCAATATATACTGATTCCTAATTGAGATTTAATCAACAATCTTGAAACAACTGAATATTCTGGAAGCAGGGAAAAGTATAATTTTCTTTTTTTTTATCTTTTCTTATGGGTATGTGTTTGTGCCTTTATGAACTTATATGCATCATGTGGGTGGGTGTGCCTATAGAGTCCAGAAGAGGGTGTCAGATGCCCTAAAACTTAAATTACAGGTGGCCCTGTGCTGCCTGGTGTGGATGCTGGAAACCAAACCTGGTTTTGGCAAGATCAGTAAGTGATGGTTCTTCATCACTGAGTCATCTCTCCAGCCCCAAATACATTATCCTAACACTAAAATGTAAAGAGACAACATTCTCTGTACTTAGAACTTTGAGGTATAAGTCCTACTTGTTTCCGGAACCCTACCCTGGAAGTTTAACACCATTTCACAGATTCCTCTGCACTTAAAGAACTTGGTAAGCCAGCCTGCCTCCATCTTAGGCTTAAGAGCCATCTTATAGTGAAAACAAACTAGGTTCACTCCTGTTCATGGTTAAATCTCTGTTTCTCAAGGATGGGGCAATTCCCCACCTGTAACCTTAACTACAAATGGTTCTGTACAACGTCTTTGTTTCAAAGGGTTATTATGACCAACTATGACGACCTTGTTATTACTACCTGTGGTTATGATTACCTTGTTATGACCACTTTGCAACCATGTCTTTGTTTCAGGAGGTCATTATGACTAACTTGTTATGTTTACATTCTGCTCCTATAATCCAGACTATTTGCCCACCAAATCCCCTGTTTGGAAACCCCCTACCCCTGAGCTATAAAAGTCTTGTCTTCTTCATGTATAATGATGACTTCTTGAATCCCACCTTAGGGGGAGGCAGTCCATGTACATGGATTAAAAAATAAAGTTTGTTTTAATTAATTGTTTGCTTTAATTAATTTGGCCATGGTGATGAGAGCTGGTGGTCTTTCTCCTAGAGTCTTTAGGGTTAGAGTCTTTTTCAGTTGAAGGGAGACATTAAAAGGCCTGGAGAAGTTCTAAGCAAAGGTGTCAGACACTTGCTTATCAGTCTGATTAGATTGAGAAGGACTTATAAGACAGTGCAACACACTTCTGAGTGTGTGTCTGTAAGGGTATTTCCCTAGAGAATTGATGAAGGGAAAAAGATCCAGTCAGAACGTGTGCAGCACCCCCATGAGCTGGGGTGGCTAAAGGAATAATCCTACTGCCCACCATTCCTCTCTGCTCTCTGGCTGCCATAGTGTGAGCTTCTCCACTTCCCCCTCTCTCCCTCCTCACCATGACGAACTGAAGCTTCAGAAATGGTGAGTCAGAAGAAACCTCTCTCTTAGCTGGGCAGCGGTAGTGCAAGCCTTTAATCCCAGCACACGGGAGGCAGAGGCAAGCAGATCTCTGTGAGTTTGAGGCCAGCCTGGGCTACAAAAGCTAGTTCCAGGACAGGCTCCAAAGCTACAGAGAAAACCTGTCTCAAAAAACCAAAAATAAAATAAAATTAAAAAAAAAGAAGAAGAAGAAAGAAAGAAACCTCTCTCTTAAATTGCTTATGCCATATACTCTGTCACAATGACAAAATCCGATGAGCAGATCTGTTTTCTTCTCTAGCAATAAGAATCCCAGTTTCCAGCTGAGCCATTCTTGCTCAAGCAAGACCTGGCAGTCTGACCTTTGCAGCTGGAGGTTGCAATGTGATTAACTTTTGCCTAAATCTTACGTGTAACTTCTAGAAACGTCTCCTTAGAGAAAGGTGGTATGCCTTTCCTGTTGATGTGGGATGTGGATGTCTTGGCTGGAGATCCAGCAGCTATCTTGGACAGTGAGGATGGGGATGGCAAGGTAGTAAGCAGGAAGAAGCCTAGTCTCTCAAACTGTAAAGCCACTATGTTTTCCTTGAACTGTCTATCACTGGACCTTTGAAAATATTAAACAGAAAGCAATCACATGATTATAGTTACTTTCATTTGAATTTGTGTGTCATGTGTAAAGGTACTAACATATCCAATTTGCATTTCAAATCAGCTGAAACCAGCCAGAATGTTCCCCTGTGGGTTTCTAATTTGATTCCTTTTTAGGGAGAAGGCAGGATCTTTCCTTTGGAATAAGCTTTCTGTAGAAGTCTAATTTCTTTTTCAGTCTATCCCAGCTTCCTAACTTGGACTAAACAAATCTGCATGTTTGGCTTAAATGTTTGCTGAAGGATACACGAGCAACCCCAAATTTTAGAAAGAACTTTCTTCGGTTGATTATGGTGGCATAAGCTTTGTAAACGCAGCCCTCAATCGCCTGCCTGTGAGGAAGGTGGATCGTGAGTTCAAGGTTAACTTGAAATATATACATAACATAGAGAGAGCCTGAGAGCCTGCATTTTAAAACTTACCTTAAATAAAAATTTTAAAAATTATACACTCTTGATTATTACAGCTTTATATATGGTTTTGTAGTTGGACATAATTTCTCTTACAATCTATCCTATAATATTCATTATATATATTTTTATACATATTATATTTATTTGTAATTATAATTATCTAGATTTATGATAATTATTTATGTATTTTACATAATATAAATTTTATGGTTTATAACTAATATTTATATATTATATTAATATTTATGTACCATATATAAATATTATATTTAATTATTTTTATAATTATTTATATTATAACAATTATTTATAATTAAGTCAATTCAAAATTCTATTTTTAAAGACACCAACTGAGTGTAATGTCCCATGTCTATAATCCTAGCGCTCTGGTGTCTAAAACAGGAACATTTAAGATTTTAGACTAGCCTGGTCAAATTAGAAAGATCCTGTCTACAAAAACACAAAGGGCTGGAAGTGTAGCCCAGGTTCCACTGCAGTGCTGCGGAGGCACAACAGCAACCACACAGGCTCTTCTCTCCCCAGGTGGGCTCTCCTGCTACTTCCCTTATAGTGACTGTTGTAAGGGAACTACTCTCAGAATTTCCCACATGCCTGCCACAGGCCAGCTGCTTCTGGGCAAGGTCTCACCAAAACTTAAGATACTATATACACCCGACTGTGCTCAGAAGGCAATTTCGATTAAGTCAAAAAACTTTCAAAACATCCCTGCAAAATATGTTAAACGGGAAAGCGCCAAAGACTACAAAACCTCAACTATTGCTTTTCCCCCAAAGTTCCAACATCTACTCCTTGTTTAGTAAGAACTATAAATGTTTTCTGTGCATACTTTATCATTCATGCATTAGGGATTAGAAAAATCTTAGGCTTTTGTAAAAAAAAAATAATGTGATAATGAAACAACCAGGTTTGGGCTCGTAAACAAAAAGAGTTAGAATTTGTAAAGATTTCAATAATCTAGATTTTCTTGCCCAAGAAGATCTACCTGAAAAGTTTAAATCCCCTGATTGTAACACTGCCTATGTAATAAGTCAGATCAGGCCGAATTAGTAAATCCAGGTTTAATGTGAGCATAGCAAAGCAACTCCAGGACGACCCTCAAGAAGTCAGGGGAGGAATCACATGGCAAACATGGCTACAGGTCTTATACAGCCTGTAGACTTGGTCTTGAGCAGCCCCAGGCAGGGGCTGACTTTTGGCACGCTTTCTCAGGGGTGAGGTTTGGAATGGGAGGCATGAGACCAGCGTGTGGAATGCAGCCCCTAGCTGGAGATCCCCCAAAATACCCAAAATGGATTCTGAAGTATTTCCCTTTTCTTATGTATTCCCTTCAAACTCAACATTTCCCCCACGGAGATTGCATGTACAGTCTTATTTTGACAGCTCACGGAGGAGGGTGTTGGGTCTCTGTGACTTGAGTTTTATAGCATTTTAATTCCTTTTAAATGCTCCAATATTGTAGTGACTTGATGACTATTAAAAATAACAGGCTTCAGGTGACTTAGACACAAATATGCAATTCCAGGACTACTGAGTGTTTGGTTGGAAGTGTCACCCCAGCCCCCCCACGTTCACACATCCAAATAGTCTGGAATGTTCGCTGGAAGTTCCACCCCAAGCCCCTAACCCTGGGAGCTGCCTCAGTGCAGACTCTACCCTCGAAAAGCCCGCCAAACGATGACCCCTCCCTAGAGATGCTCATGAGCACTCCCACAGGGTATTTAAACTGCCCCCCAAAAGAACAAACGTATGGTTTTCCAGTCTTCCTTTCCCATCTCATCTTTGGGGGACTGGAAAGCCATCCGAGAGCCTTTGCATCCATTAAACCTGGGCTTTTCTAATTCGGTTTGATTTGGTCTGATCTGGATTATTGCATCGGCAGAGAGGCTTATTGGGGTGCAGAAACTTTTCACTGGGTAATGGGATATGTACGTGCTTACTTAGGGTTATGTAAAACTGGCCTCCCTGGCATTCACAAGAGCACCCTTCATGGGTCAGAGCCAGAGCATCCTTCTGAACCCTCCACCCAGCCCTGTATCACTTTTCTTTAAAAAGAAAAAGTGTGGGGGGTTGATATGATTTCTACTTTGTGGGGATTATTTTTATATGTTTACATTCTGATTTGTCCATTTCAGAAGTGATTTGTTTATTATGCTTTCTCTATGATAAAGGCTAGCATCTTAGTTTTGTTGCTGTGGTAATATTCTCTACAAAAGCAACCTAAGAGGGAACCAGGCACTTCAGTTCACAGTTAAAGGTCCGTCATTGAGGGGAAATCACAGCAGCAAGGGCCTGAGGCATCTAGTCATATCCCATCTACCATCAGAAACCGAGAAAATGGACGCATATCAGCGCTTAGCCCATTTTTCCCACACACTCAGATAGTCCAGAATGTGGCCTAGGAAATGGGCAGGACTCTCTATTTTAATTAGCACATCAAGACAATCCCACAGAGACAGGCCCAGAATCTACCGGGTAATTCTGACTTCTGAGCAAGCAGATTCAGCAACTTATCAACAATTGGTAGGAAATCACTGGCTGGGAGGAAAGGGTCACTGAAGAACAGGATGAAGCAGGGTCCGACACAGAAGCTTTGTGATAAATTATATATTTTTTATTTCTGCCTCTTCTGAGGACAGCATCTAGTATGCATAGTACATAAATTTGTGGACTGAATTCCCAGTGTTAATTTACAGGTATACACCTTTAATACCATAACTGGGAGGTAGAGGCAGGCAGATCTTTGTGAGTTCAAGGCCAGCCTGGTCTACAGAGTGAGTTCCAGGACAGGAGCTACGTAGCAAGACCCTATCTCTTGCAAATAAATAAATAAATGAATGAATGAATAAATAAGTAAATAAACAAACCAGTGTAAGGGAAAAGATGGTGTCAATCAGTTGTGCTATCTGTTATTTCCAATTTGTAAATCCAGTAGTAAATTATCTTCTTCACTAACTCATTCTCAAGCTAAAAATTAGAGCCTGAAAGAGAACCTTTCTTTTTCAAAAACAGAAACAAAAATCCACTATTGGGTTTATATTACTTCTCAGCTTTTACTGGAATCAAGTTCCAATGAAGAAGAAACCGAGACTCTTTCCCGGAGTCTACAAAGTCCCTGTCCTCTTTCCAAGGCAAGGGCAATTAAGACTTCATTTTCCCATGACGTCATCTAGTCTATCATATCCTAGGAAAGCTTCAGCAGTAACTGACTCAGTCTGCTTGTCTGTCCTTTCTCGAGCTGTTCAGCTCTTTATGTATTTATATATGGGACAATGAAAGCATTGTCCCAAAAAATGTAGAAACAGGGGCCTGGAGAGATGACTCAGTCAGTAAACGTGCTTACTTTGCAACTGTGATAATCTGTGTTTAATTCCAGGAACCCACATGAAAAGCTGTATATGGTAGAAAGCATCTGTAATTCCAGCCCTCCTATAGCGAAATAGGAAATGCAGAGAGAAGAATCACCTGGAAGTTCAGGGGTCAGCTAGCCTGGAGTACACATTGCCATAGACACTAGCCATACCCTGCTTCCAAACAAGGTGGAAGGTGAGAACCAGTTCACCCAAATTGTCCTCTGACAGCTAGGTACGTGCAAGCCACAGATACACACACAGAGACACATGGAAAGAGAGAGAATTTAACAAATAGTAGAAAGCATGTGTGTTGGCTTCAGGTCCCAAAGGCTGAAGTTGTTGTATTGGAATGGTGGGAACAACACGGAGCGTCACAAACTGCTTTATATAGAAATGAGAACAGAAGCGTCTGCCTTCCAGAGTTGTTGTGAGAAGCAAATGGTGTAGCTCATGAAAGCGCCCATGTTGCTGACACATGGTAAGCGCTTGACAAATATTATTGTCAATTCTTCTACACCAGATTGCATTACTAATGCAGCCAGCTGAAAGAATGCAAGCACTGGTTTGAAAGGAGAACCCAAACGAAAATTGTAACACCAAACATTGTTCCTAAACAGTCACTAATCATTTAAGGAAGCGGCGCCCTGCGTGATGCAGCAGAAAGAAGATGGTTCAGTGTTCTTGACGATTTGAACTGTTTCCGGATGCATGCAGCTCAGTACAAAAAGATGGCTCTGGGGACTTTTATCTGCATTGCAGAGAGCAACGCAGAGATCATTTACGTCAGAACTTGCCGTTGGCTCCATTTGCCCTGTATTCACCATTTACTGGGTTCACTGCCCTCTCGTTAGGGCTTCGGTGGTCAGGATACGAACCGCCCACTTCTTTATGCGTGGCTAACCTGAAAACAAGAAGAGGGGAAGGAAAGCATCCCTCCCTGCGAGTTAGGATTAACACTTAATCCTGTCCAGGAATAGCTGCCTCTGGCCTAAAGAGCAGGCAAAACGCAGGTGGCACAAGGTGTGTTATTTATGGGTTGCAATCAAGCACCGCGGTTCTTGGCCATCCATCAGAGGACTTGACTGCGGTTAAATGTAGCGCTGTCTTCTTTCCTTCAGTACAAAGCCTTGCTCGCACAGGGCAAATGGGCATTTCTAGCGACATGCGATCACACGGTTTGTGTTAGCAACTAAAGTCACTCTCAAAAGACTGATTAGGAGTGACCTGATCGCTTTCCATGCCCCTCCCTTAGAGCGGAAGTAGGGAGAGGGGAAGGAGACAAGTACTGTATTCTCCTTCCTCCATTGACAGTAAAGTGGAAAGGGTCCTCCTCTCCCAGGGCAAAGTCAAACACTAATTCCTTTTTACAAAGAGACTTTCTTTTCCTTCGACTGATTGCATCAAAAGATTGCATAAGTACTTGAAATTTGCAGGCAAATGGATGGACCTAGAAAACATCATATTGAGTTAGGTAACCCAGACCCAGAAAAACAATTATCATATGTACTCACTCATAAGTAGTTTTTAAACATAAAGCAAAGAAAATCAGCCTACAAATCAAATCTCAGAGAACCTAGACAGCAATGAGGACCCTAAGAGAGACATACATGGATCTAATCTACATGGGAAGTAGAAAAAGACAAGATCTCATGAGTAAACTGGGAGCATGGGGACCATGGGAGAGGGTTGAAGGGGAGGGGAGAGGAAGGGAGGGGAGCAGAGAAAAATGTAGAGCTCAATAATATATATATATATATATATACACCCATTGAGTAGACAGTTCACTAAGAAACAACAAGCTAAGTAAAAACACTTGCCACAGTGCAAGGCACCAACTTCCTAGAGTTGGGTGGTGAACACAGCTTCCAGTTGAGCTAAGTACTCAGCCGGTTCATGGGTCATAAAGCTCAGTTTTCACTGCTCCAGGTGGAGTAGAGCCACTTGCCAGCGCAAGCTGCTTAGCAGTTTGGCTCACGTGGTCGGAAAAGGCTACAGATACACAGTAAAGACAAGTCCAGATTAAAAAAAAAAAAAAAAAAAAACTCTAAATAGATAAGTGTTTTAAAAAATGTGTACAGAAAAGAAAATGGATATAAACAGTCATAGAAAAATAAACAGTTTATAAATAATAAAGTATTTAAAGAGATGGTAAAGTAATAGAAAAAGAGTAAGTGGCGTAAAGACAGGAAATACACAAGGAGTCTGGATCCTGCATAGTGTTGTGTTGATTTTGAATCTTTTGAATGCTGAGGTGAGAGCAATAACTGCTAAGAGACATTGGATTGTAAAAGTTACTGCTGAATTAAACCAGCCTAGATACTTTAAGGATGTCTTAACTTTAAAATGGAATTCAGAAAATGTATCATGTTAGGGAATAGGTTATGCTTTTGTTTCCACAGGGAAAAAAAAGGCTGCAGATTCCTTCAAGGTTAATAGAGATTAGGTTTGATGGGGAAGACCTCCTGAGAATCTTGACTACAGACATAAAGAAAACAAGAAAATCTACAAGACAGGTGACATATGCTGATCCCTCTACATATGGGGACAGTTCTAAGACTGGACAACTGTAATAAGGAGGAGTGGGCCACGTCCCGCTGCCCAGCTAGCTTAACCCCCGAAATAACCACACAGAAATTGTATTAATTAAATTACTGCTTGGCCCATAAGCTCTAGCCTCTTATTGGCTAACTCTCACATCTTGATTCAACCCATTTCTAATAATCTGTATGTCATGAGATACATACTTACTTATGAGGTCGTGGCTTACTGGGAAACATTCAGCATATCTGACCTGGCAGCTTCATGGCGGCTCAGCTCTATCTGCTGCTTTCTTCCTCCTAGCATCCAGTTCTGTCTTTTCCACCTCTCTAAGTTCTGCCCTATCAGGCCAAGCAGTTTCTTTATTGATTAACCAATGAAAGCAACACAAATACTGGAAGACCTCCTACACCAGACAACCAATGTTACAACTAGATTTCCCAGGACTTGACCATTGTCTCAATTTTCTCAGGATCCCCTAAAGATGTCATCACCCTCAGACAACAGGAAACAGTCTAGAGAATACAAGAGATGGGGTGGGTGGTATCTGGTCACTTGGTAGGTTATGGATGTTTGTCATCATTTAGTGAGGATATAAGAATATAGAATAAAAAGACAACTATTAACCTCAGATATATTACTTTGGTATGGATTTTGGTATAGTGATACAGATTAGAGTTATTTTTGTTATTCTGTATGTATGCTTCTTTTCTTGTTTGGGGTATTGTGCCTATGCAGTTTATTTAAAATGTAATGTATAATTAAGAAATACAGTTCAGTAGTTAGTCATCTATAATAATCAAACTTGTAGTCATGTTAGGTATGTTTTCAAGATTAAACAGATATATTTTAGATAGACAAATGTTCTTCAAATGCTTCAGAGACCTACAGAATATGGCATTTAAGATGTTTAATAACCCAAGGTTTTTCATGACAGTGAGACACATCTGCTCCTGGCAGCACCAATCTACTTCAAAAAAGGATGATAAGCATGGAAGAACCTCCATATGGAGTTCACTTTTGTTGTGGTAAAGTTATCCAGTTGGGCAAAATACTGCTCTTGCCTTGACTACGGACAGTATGCTGTATAAACTGGACAAGCAGGACACAATGGAGATAGACTGATTAACTTTGCCAAGACAAGGTGGGACAGGCTTTCAAAGCTCCTGCTTCATATAAAAGTCTGCCAGATATCCCAGGTCTGTCAGCCAAAGATGAATGCCCCAACATTGCAGAAGAACCTTGGGTGACTATCCAGGAAGTCAGATGTCTCTGTCATTTCTACAGTTTTGGAAGTTGCTTGTTCTGCACGCAAGTAATATTATATCCTTCTTGCGTCTTTGATGGAGTTGAAGACTAGATTGTTACAGTTAATAGTTTTCCTTAGTTATGATAGAAGATAAATTAGGTACAGAGCTTTGAACTGATCAAGATAGTATAGGTAGTAGAGAAATTTCTCCAAATTTGCCCAATACAAATGGACTGGATATTGTAAATGTCATTCTTACTTGATAACTGTTCTTATTATATACAGTTTTACTATGTTAAAGCTAAAAGGCTTTTTTATTTACAAAAAAGAGGAAAATGTTACAGAATACTAGTTTAACTATGTAAGGATGTGTTATGCTTGTTTATGCTGCATTTGTTTAACAATGTAAAGATGTGTTGTTTTGTCTGCCTAAGGCATCTGATTGGTCTAATAAAAAGTTGAATGGCCAATAGCTAGGCAGTAGATGGACAAGAGGGGTTGCCAGGCAGAGAGAATAAGCAGGAAGAATCATCTAGGCTCAGAAGAGACAGAGGAGAGAAGAGAGAACAAGGGAGAAAGAGAGGGAGATGCCTGGGGCCAGCCAGACACAGAGTAGGACATACAGAAAGAAAAGAAGATAAAAATCCCTTAGGCAAAATACAGATGAAGAGAAACAGGTTAAATTAAGCTATAAGAACTAGCAAGAATTGAGCCTATGCTAAAGCCACGCATTCATAACTAATAAGAAGTCAGTGTCATGATTTGAGAGCTGGTTGGTGGTGCCAAAAGAAAGCCTGCTACAGGTCCAGGAAGAGGGGCTCTCCTGAGAGTAAAGCCAGGATGAGACAGATATAAATCAAGGGGGAACAGGAGAGTGGGGATGCTGGCTTGAAGACCTCCTGCTCTGCTGTAGTTGACAAAGCCTGAAATTTTCAGCTGTATAGGCCGATACATTCCTTTTGCATAGGACATCTTAAGATGAGTTTCCAGATACTTGCAACTAAAAGCATTCTAATATTCTTTTTACTTTTTAAATGTTTTCTAAATCTTGCATAGTGCGCAATCATTTTTTTTCTCTTGTGATTCAGTTTATATGTTGATATGCACTTCACGAATTTGGTGACTAGGGGATTAGTGAATTTGCATTCTCATCTTATTCTTGCACCCTAGAAGTTATGATTAGTTAATAATGTTGCTCTAAAATACCCAGCAACATTTTGCTTTAGAGTTAAGTTTAGAGTTCTCCCAGGCCAGAAGACACCATAACTTGTCACAGACTTACTCTCTAGTTAATGGTTTGATACTGACATTGCCATCTGACCAGTTCCTAAATGTCAGGATGATCTTGACTTATTTCTACGTTTGTCCATCTATTCATTTTGAGCTTTCTGCCAAACAGAATCCAGTGACATTCTCGTCAATGTGACTTCTGTTTTGTAGCTGCTGTTTAAAAACAACTGTTCACGGGCGGGTGACATCAATGACACCCCAAATGAAATGGAAAGGAAGGGTATGAATCCAGCAGCACCAGGAAAGCTTCTGAACAATAGAGAATGGTAGCTACCATCACTCAGCTAGCATCTACACCCACCAGGAAGGACAGTGGCTTAGCCTTCTTTGTCATGGAGTTAGACTTCTCTCAGAGTGTATGCATGTCTTCCACATCCTTCCTGACACACCAATTGCTCCCCTCTACCTCCCCACCTCTCCCTTTAACACAGTCTTCCTTGATATCGCATCCTATTCATACAGAAGTTGTGAATTTTCTTCCAGGTGGAAAATAATAGAAACAAGCTTACGTTCAGCGATTTATGCCCACAATAATTCTACCTGTCTAAATCAATAGGGTTGACTCACCAACATTTCTGGAAAAGGCATATTTTCTCCATGTAACTTGGGTAGGCTTCCAGTGAGCAGTCTTGTCTATTGGATAGAATCTGTGGCTAGCAGGCACCTTGGCAGTTTTCTGAGAGTGCTGACTTAGTCCTCTCGGTCACACTGTCTTCCACACATTCGGGTTTTTGTTTACTTCATAAGCTATTTTCATTTGTATTAACCTAATTATTTACTACCACCCTGGGAAGAAAGCAGAGCAATGTGCTTTCCCTACTCTACAGATGATAGACAGTGACTACCCATAGGTAGGTAATACTAGGCAGTATTAGTAGTAAGACTCAAGCCTGTGTCTCTTAGTTTCACCTCCTTCTCCCTTCTGCCCCCCAAGTCACAGGCTCTCAGTGTGTAGGGAGAGAGAAGGAAGATGAACTCACAATCTATAGGAGACCTCTTCACGTTCTCTTTTTTTTTTTTCTGTAGTATAGTTCCCACAGCCTCATATTCAATAACTCCCAGAAAGGAATATAGAGGAGGGCAGAGGTGAGGGAGAAAACAGAGGGGATAGACATCACCTTCAGATGGCAGCCGGTGATTCTGGGAAGTCTTTGTGCAGAAGTGAATCTCTAGCTGGGATGAATTCTCTTCTCATTATCTGGTGATCTCTCCTAAGCCAGTGAAAGAGTCTACAAGACTAGATGGTAACTTTTCTTTGGGGTCCTACCTGTGTTCATAAAAATCATGAATAAGGGTCATCTTCCTACATTTGGTGAGAAAAATCTCCCTGAGTTCCTTTTCTTTAATTTGGAATGGTCAGGGATTGCTGCGCTCGGTGTGTTCTGGACCTGTGCCTGGATGAAGCATGCTTTTCCTTCTTGCTTTGGTCTAGCAAGCGCAGAATATAGCTCAGGATTCAGCTCAGCTGTAAGCTTACTTCTGGCCCTCAGTTGACAGAACACACTTAGGTGACAGTGGATTGGGATTTAACTTTGCGATCAAGTTGTCACATGATTTTTTTTAATCCAAATCCAAAATAGTAGATGATACTATTATAAAGGTTGTACTGTGAACCTCTGCCTCAACCTTTTATTAATGCTGAGGAATTTGCAAAACACCTTCTGTGATAAAGAACATAGAATTGTCTTTGCACCTTGCTTCAGGAACCAGATTTCCAGTAGAACCTAAGGATAGGAATCAGAGTGCTGGGAGAGCCAATTAGAGGAGAGGAGAGTCTAAAAAAATAGAAAGAAAAAACACATTCAAAACAAAATGGAGGGGCTGGAGAGATGGCTCAGAGGTTAAGAGCATTGCCTGCCTTTCCAAAGGTCCTGAGTTCAATTCCCAGCAACCACATGGTGGCTCACAACCATCTGTAATGGGGTCTGGTGCCCTCTTCTGGCCTGCAGGCATACACACAGACAGAATATTGTATACATAATAAATAAATATTTAAAAAAAACAAAAACAAAATGGAAGACTAAAGTATAAAACTGGGGATTAAAGGAGGGCAAACAGTTCTTTTCCTGTCTGGTTGTTTCTGGTTTTGTTTTGTTTGTTTTATGCTGTTGTTTTATCTCTTAGAAGCATGTTTATTTTCTAACAGAAAGAGAATGGATCTGGAGGGGAGGGGAGGTAGGGAAGAACTGGGAGGGGTAGAGGAGGGGAAACCGTAATTAGGATGTGAGAAAAAGATATATTTCAATAAAAGAAAAAAAAGAGCCGGGCGGCAGTGGCGCACGCCTTTAATCCCAGCACTCAGGAGGCAGAGGCAGGCGGATCTCTGTGAGTTCGAGACCAGCCTGGTCTACAAGAGCTAGTTCCGGGACAGGCACCAAAAAGCTACAGAGAAACCCTGTCTTGAAAAACAAAAAACAAAAAGAAAAAAAAAGATTAGCAAAGTCCTAAAGCATATTAGGTGCAGGTCCTGTGGTTCAAATTTACAGTAAACTCGCGACCACGTGTGCTCATATGCACACGCGCAAGCATGCACGCACTCCTGACCTGGCTTCACGTTAATGCCATGTTGGTTTTATGGATAGGTTTACTAGTCTCAATCTTTTTACTTTATGTGGGACTAAGACCAGTAGAACCAGCCCAGAAGCTTCTGGCTGAAAGTTACGACAGAGATGAGAGTTAAGTCAATTTCCCATTATCTTAGGACCAATAAAGTCAGTCTGAATTGTTGTGTCCTTTGTCAGTTTTTTTTTTTGATAAAAGATTACCATGTATTTTAGAGAATATGCTAATAAAATGCAAATGTGTGCTTTGTAATGAAAAAACAGGACTGGAGTCCAGGCTGTGCTCAGGGTTTCTCTAAATAGTCTCATATGGTTTTAATAAATAAATAAAAAATCCTACAGTTTAAAACAATGAATCATCAAGGATATAAAAACATTTTTTTGTGAGTTAAAATAGATTAGAAAGCACAATAAGGTCTTTGTTAATAGCAAATACACATGCAGTTAAAGTGTAGCGGTCTCATATATAAAGATAACACGAAGATAAGGGATGGGTTGGGATTCGACCTCGAAATCAATTAATTACATAATTATTTTTTACTTTTAATTTGATGTATCTCTTGGCTAATTTTTTCCTGATAATGAAAATTATTATAATTTTTTTAAACAAAGACTAAGTTCTTGAAAATATGTTGACTAAGTGACTTTTTTGGAACTCAAGCTAATATATGTGAATGTAGACTATAGACTCTAAAGTGTTGTTATTGTTTTTATTATTCTCCAATGCCAACTTGAAGTTACAAATCAAAAGGGGAAACAAAGCAAAACATACTACTGTTTCTTGGAAAAAAGACAGGACGGAATATTACTTTTGCGATAGCCCCCACCCCTATCTCATCTGGATCTTGGCTTTATTCTTTAAAGACACCTGAATTCTATGTTAGGCCTTCACATACATTGACAACTGAGGAGAATGACAGCTAATGTAGGCTGCTAACCACACTGCTTTACAGGACTTTAGCTGGCATGTCAGAGACATGGGCTGCTCTTCAGTTACGGAGTAAATCGATTTAGGGAACAGCCCACTTTCATAGTGTGAATTCTGAAATGTGAATTCTATGGTAACTCAGGTGGTAAAATGTTGGCCGATCGTGTCAGTTCATCTCTCACAGCCAGCTCTGACTTCAGTGGCTTCCCCCTGCTCGCTCCACTTCAGGACAACTGCTCTTCTGTGAGCAGGGGACACAGTTGCTGATTGATCATGGCCCAATGCCTACAATAAAGTATGGTTTCGCTGTGTCTTAGGGAAGATTTCTAACAGTGCGTTTTGAAGAGGGTGGCCGCTCTATTTTAACCTGGTTAATTTAAGGAGCTTCGATCATTAAGATAAACAACTTCTTCTTGCCTGGAATTCAAACTCAAAGAGTCTCAGCTTAAGAAGTAACTTCTCCATGGGTTCATGCTTTGAGATTTCCCCCTCCCTGTGCCAGCACCTGGGGGTGGGGTTTCTTGGTGGCATTTTAGGACATGGAATTTATTTTATACTTCGATTCTTTCCCCCCATATTCTGATTTTTCCAGAAATGTAAGAACTTCATCAGACGGTCCTACACTTTTATATTTCAAGGCTCATGACTCTGCTATGTTTTCTAACTGGGAGAAGAAAGTGGCCACTGCTGGCACACCCATGAGAAGCAATATCTGGGACTTCCTGGAATATCTCGAGGTCCATAATTTTCATTTATAGGTACTTTTAAAAACCACTTGCTTAAGGACACTCTATAGAGGCAGACAAATTACAAAGAGTTTATACTTTTCTGGCACTGGAGTTCATGGTCAGTAAGGGACAACTGGATTTCAGCCCTCATCTGTTCCCAGAAAGGTATTTTCAGCCTATGTAAAGGAGATTGCTGTGTAGACCATGGAACAGGTCCTCTTTACCCTGCTCCTGTGCTACCCATGCCTGAGTCCACAGGAAGGACACTACAGATATCATTTCTTCAGCATCAAAAATCTCCCCAGCTTCTGCCTCCCAGGCTTTGTTCAAACTTTCATTCTCTTCCTGTCTTTTCAGTTCTCTTCAGGTCATGGAAATGAACCAAGTTCTGTGTCTTTGCTCCAGAATTTTCAGGGTTTTTTTTGGACTGAGTCTCACCTAGCTGGATGAAGGGCTCCAAGATCCCCACCTCCCTCAGCCCTTTCTGCTTCACAAAGAATTGCCAGGTAGCAAATTCAGATGGCAACGAAACATGATGTTTGTGGACATCATGAACATCTGTCTCGGGACTCTTGGCGTGGGTGGTTCCTGTGTAAACTACAATCTGAATTTGTGTGATTGCCTTAGGAAATTTATAAGCCACAAATTATGTCAATTTATAATGCATAGGCATCAATTTCCTACCATGGGGTTAACCAAATAGCCTACTTCAAACCAAATACAGATGACGGTGGAAACAGATGAAGTATAATTTGTGATGAATTATCAGGAATAGAAACCACTGACAAGTGCAACCAACTCAGTATACACTCATGCCAAGAACACCGCATACTTCCCCAAAGCTGAGGCTGCCACAACCACATAGTTTATAGTGAAAAATTTCACCCGCATTGTAATGGTAAAAATAAAATGCTGCAGGTCCCCAAGCGGCAGTGCAGGCAACAGGCAGGGCGGTGGGTCCTGAGAGCGGACAGTCCTAGGTGGGGATGACTCAGCAGTTCCCAAAGTGGCTGCAGCGGGCCATGGGTCCCAGGCACGAAGCCACGAGTGAGAGACCTCAATGGGGCAGCCAGTCTCACAAGGAGAGACAGACAGATGGGCACACCATGAGACCAGGCTTCAGGTCTCTGAAGGCGGCTGGTCCCGGACAGGGAGCCATGCTGCAGGTGAGAGACAGAGACATGGATAGGCACGCCATGCAGAATGAGGTTGGATATTTATTTAGTGGGTTATGGAAGGGAAGGGGGAGAAGGAGAGAAGAGCAGAGAGAGGGAGAAGAGTGAGAGAGAGAAACAGAAGGGGGAAGGGGAGAAGTGGGAAGATACAGAAGCTGCCTCTTTGAGAGGGTGATGGAAAAGGAAGAGACTTGGGCTGGAAGCTGAAGATCTGCTTGCCTCAGAGGATAGGGGAGGGAGTGGGTGTGACTTGTCTCTTAAAGGGACAGAGCAGACCATTACACGCATCACTAAGTGCTGTCTATCTGGCAGGCAAATTCTGTTAGGTTCTCTCTAAACTCTAATTGTTAAAATTTTATTTCTGAATATCAAATACTATTTCTTTTAGAAATTAGTAAGTCCCTTTTAATGAGAAAGTGCACACACACACACACACAGAGGACATCATGAGCCATTTGTCATTAAAAGTCAAAGAAAAGATCTTTTGAGACTAGTCTGTGAGACGTTGGAAGGATGCTCATGGCCTACCTGCTAGCTGTGGTTGGAATCACTGGTTGGACAGTTGGCTTGTCTCTTTGATGCCGCTTCTTAAGGTGCTGATACTGTTCCTGTTATACCCTTTGACACTATGGGGCATTTGGACCCTAGGTCCTAGCCAGCAATCCAGGGCAGCCCTGGCCTGACCTTCCAAAGCCCCAGTCTCTCACTAGAGTCCCTCTCTGGGAGGGGGAGTCAGATGTTACGCTCTAACTGGCCAGATGGCTGGTGGCTACCTGCAGCATCTGTGATGCCATAATGGGAAGACTTGGGAGAGTCATCTTGGAGGAAAATCAGAAGCAGTCACAGGCCATCTCTGACTTCCCAACCATGTGACAATGAGCAAGTTACCTCACTTCTCAGCTCAGATTTCTGCTTAACAAAATGGAAGTAGCAATAACATGAAGTTTGTGTTGTGCTCGCTAAGTGACAATGTTCACGCAAACATCTGAATTGTCCTATTTACCAAGTATAACTCATAATAGCATTGCTACAATGGATGTGGATGACGTTCCATGCATACTGCCAGTGAAGGTCAAATGCGAAGATGGCGCAGGCCCGAGAGTCAGTGAGGAATTTATGATTCCTTAAGTACATTCCTCAATGACCCCAGGTCCTTCGCTTTTTCCTTTTCTTATTTATTTATTTCTTAAAGATTTCTGCCTCTTCCCCGCCACCGCCTCCCATTTCCCTCCCCCTCCCCCGATCAAGTCTCCCTCCCAAAGAGCAATCAGGGTTCCCTGTCCTGTGGGAAGTCCAAGGACCACCCACCTCCATCCAGGTCTAGTAAGGTGAGCATCCAAACTGCCTAGGCTCCCACAAAACCAGTACGTGCAGAGCTTTTTCCTTTTCATGACAGGGAGTAGGGTGCATTACAGATTGATTCCAAACGTTAGAAATGAAGGAGGCTTTTCTGGTTATTTTCTTTTGTCTCTTTCTTTTCCATCCCACTAGGGCTTAGGACTCTCGGAAGACAACGGCTGAAAAATGTTAGGAATTCTTCCCCCACCCAGTTGGGAATGTGTCCTGCTTGGAGCTCTTGGCAGGAGTGTGAGGACTGCCTGATAAGGCCCAGCTTGTGGAGCCACAGAACTTGGGGTTGCACATTGCCGCATGGGAGTGGTTGCAGGCCAGAGTCGCCCCTGACTCAGACCTTTCTCAACATCCCTCAGAGGCTGCTCATACAGGACTAACCTCTACAGCCAGTAAGTGAAGACACAGCTCAGTCAGATATTTCACACAAAACACATCTGGATGGTCCATCTTTGGCGAAACACATGATCTTGCTTTGCTGCTCTGGCTGGCGGCGTGAACCTGGGAAAGCAGGGTCTAAAAGTAAGGCAGACTAAAGTCTCACGCAATAGCCAGCTTTATTCAGAGCATCAGACAGTTTATACTCTGAGGGTTAGGAAGAGTCACCTGTACAATCACAAGGACAAGCTCATGTGGCAAAGACATGTTTTTGCTTAGAGGAACACGAACAACAGCTGAAGTGAACTCACTCCCATCTGCTGCACCTGGGAGGAGCACAGAAACACATTCCAAGAACAATTCTGTGTTTTGAAGGAACTGAGGTCATAAGATTCTTGTCTTGTTTTCTCATTAGTACTCAGAATTCTCACGTGACTCCATTCTTGGACCCTGTTCTGACGGTCATGGTAGTTGGCTGAGCCACTGTTAAGTCTCAAACCCTGGGAGAAATGGCTAGGGTGCCTATTTAACATATCAAAGCGGACCTAGCCACCAGGTTCTCCCAGTATCCCACCCCCCCAGTGCCTATCTATTACAGGGTGTGGCTGGCATACCCTGCCCTCTACCCTGAGCTCTCCAGCCCTGGGGCTGGGCTGCCCTTCCCTCAGAGACTCTTCCTTATATAAGCCAGCTATTTTGGTTACCTACCCCTTTTGTACCTTTGCCCTTTTGGCTGCTGCACCCGTTCCTTCTAAGTCATAACCTAAAGTAAGCTGGGACCATAGATATTTGAGGAGTCAGGGAGAATAGCAAGGGAGGACTAGGAAAGGCCTGTGTGAGGGATGAAGGGTGGGCTGGGAAGAAACTTCCGTGTAAAAGACTTTGGACTTGGGGCAGGGCTAAGGCATAGTTTAAAGGATATTAGTCATTTGTGTGTGGTGTGGCTTGTGCCAGAACCAGGCAGGGGGTATTGCAAGGCATGATTAGATAGGGAGTAGGAGTGGACGACTGATCAGAATCAGTGTATGATTCTCCTGAAAGAATGGCTCCTTGTTGGAACAGGATCTGAGCCAGGGACAGAAGGGTGGAGAAGGAGAGCTAGAACACCCGGATCCCGTCACCAGCTGCCATTAAGAGCAGGCATTCAGTGTCTCACATGCGCACCTGACACTGAAGGTGCCTGTGAGCATCTGCCTACGTGTTTGCCTCATCACTTTCCTTTGGGATCTTCTGCTCCTTCAGCTTTCTCTGCCTTAGTTACTGGTCTCCTTTTACCTCTCCATCTGCCTTGTGCAGGTATCACTACGGTGGTTATCCATCCCTATTCCACCACGACTTTGGTCTATGGTAGACACTACTGCTAACTAGGACTCAAATCTTTTCTTGATGACCACTATTCTTGCTTTAAAACTTCCAGTTTAGCAGAGTCTCATGACTTCTTTGTGTCAAGGAAATATGAATGAAAATTCATGTATTATTTCTAGGCAAAGACAGTGAAAAGCTCTTTCTCAATTCTCTATACATGAAATACTTCTTTTCTGTTGTGTAGAATGTAGTACCACCCTCTAAATACTCAAGGGCTACATATGGAGGTGATGGAGTCTCCAGATCAAAGTAGGCTCAGAAGCCAGATAGAAGACTATAATCTAATGCCAACTTTTCTGGGAAGACTCCTTGCAAATTTATCATCCCTCTTACACATTCCCAGCTTTATCCAAACATTGCTGACCATATTATATCACTTCTATTTATGACTCCCTCCCTGTGAGGGTATAAAGCTAACTGGGTCCATACCTATTAAACACGTACTGGATGCTCACTTGTAGGAAATGCTGAGGTAATGTGACTCAGAGAGGATGACGGCACTCAGGGCTCATCCTTGGGCACAAGATGACCATGGACTGTGATCCAGACTGAGACATTCAACTCCAGAGCATCTTCACTTTGACAGACCTCCCCATGCAGTAGGGCTGGGGTTCTGGCCTCTGACTTCACGGTAGGCTTAACAAATAGTGGGCTTAAGGCAGGAATTTAGCTTTATATTGTAAGGGAGTGTGAGTGCTACAGCTCTGGAGCTGCAAAGATACCCTGACTTATCCAGAAGCCAGGTTATACCTAGCTAGATCTGCAATAGGACAGCTCTGGAGGCTGGAGGGAAAGGTGTCCTGGCTTGTCCGGAAGCTAGGCTACCTGAAGTTGGGGTGTGGTGGGGGATGGTCTCTCCTCAAGGTATAGCAATCCTGTTGCTCCTCTCCTAGAGAGCCGCTACAGCTGAGCTCTGAGAACGTCCTCTCAGAGCTATCAGCTTCTCTGACGCCCAAGATGTTAACTTCTGCTACATCCTGCTAACTGGGGAGCGGGGGCAGAAATGTAGCAATCTCCTCTGGTTCCAGAGAAAAGTTGTTACTTTTTCTGCTCAGAGTTGCTCAGCCGCCCTAAAGCAAAGTCTCAGCAAGGTTCTTCTGCTCAGCTTTTCTCAGTCCCCCTAAGAGAGCTTCTCAGCAGCTTTTCTGTTTCATCCACTAAGGGATGTCCCAGCCAGGTTCTTCTGTTCTGCACTGGCTAATGAGATCTTCACCCAAGACTCTTTTGAGAGATTTATTTAAGAAGGAGGAGTCCAGTAGAGTGGCTGTCTCTGCCAGGGTGAGAAAGGACATCCCCAACTGAACAGGCAGAAGGGCTTATATAAGGCTTCTTTTTTTTCTTTTTTTTTTTTCAAGACAGGGTTTCTCTGTGGTTTTGGAGCCTGTCCTGGAACTAGCTCTTGTAGACCAGGTTGGTCTCGAACTCACAGAGATTCACCTGCCTTTGCCTCCCAAGTGCTGGGATTGGTTTCTCTTACCTTTGGAACCTGTCTTGGAACTCACTCTGTAGACCAAATTGGCCTCAAACTGCCATAGATCTGCCTGTCTCTGCTGGGATTAAAGGTGAAATTACGAGTGAGAAGGAAACACGGAACACGCAACAACCCCCTTAGGAGTTTATTAGAGCAGGCGTGTACAGGCCTGGGGAAGTCAGTGTGCAGAGAGGGAGGGGAGGGAGGAGGGAGGGAGGGAGGGAAGGAGGAGGAAGATGGCGCATTTAGATTTTAAAAGCTGTCTAGCGCATGCACACAGGTGGCTACGTCATATGCAGATGACGGGGCTCATGCATGCACGTAAGGCCTTAGCTGAGTCATACGTGGACGATGTAATCTACCTGCATGTGGGTCACACGGGGCCCTTTAACATCCCTGGGGGCCATTAGCCACTTCTGCCTGAGGGCTTGTCTGCACATGCATGGTCCCTAGAACATGGACATATCAGCGTTATGTGGCTGAAATCATTACAAAAGGTGTGTGCCACCACAGCCCCATGTATAGGACTTCTTAGGGACAGAGTTTTTTCAAGAAGTTTTTCTGCTCCAGGGATTGGTTAGGTTTTTTTTTTTTTTTGCTCAGGGATTGGTTAGTTTAGTTGGTCAGGGGCAAAGATGGCTCTGATTTCAAGGCCAAACTATTTCTTTCACTGGTCCTTTTTAGCCTTTTGACTCTAATTTTAGGGCAAGGGCATATTTCTTTCACTGGCTCTGATTCTAGGGGCAAAGTGTGTTCCCTTGGCTCTGGTTTCAGAGTCAGGGTGTGCTTCTTTGGTTCTGGGTTCAGGGATAAAGTGCTTCTTTCACTGGCTCTGGTTTTAGATCCTGGGTGTTTCTCTCCCTGGCTTTGGGTTCAGTATCAGGGTGCTAGAGTTCATGCTTAGGGATTGGTTGGTTTCCTGCTCAGGGGTTGGAGGTTTTCCTTGGCTGGTTCTTTTAACCCAGATGTCAAGATTGTTTCAGAATTGGATGGAGACCATGGAGACATAATACCTGAGATTCCAATAAAGTAGAAGCAGAGGAAGGAGGTAGAACTTGGTATCACCTCGTAGTCATTGATATCATTAATCTTAGCTGTGGTGAGTAAACAGTAAAAGACTAGATAGGACTTTAATGGCACCTCAGGGACCATTTCAGACACCCAAATCCACCCCCTTTCCCACTACTCGAAACAACAGCACTAAACAGACCACAAGTGACTCTTCTTTCCAGCTTATAACTGAAGCCAGAAAGCCAAGCATCGCCCTGTGAGCTCAGCTGGGAATAATGTCGGGTGGCTCTCACTTTTCACTCTCCACACACGCTGACGTGTGATTTAGGAGTAAGCTAATTTGCAGATATAGAATTCACAAATAAGAGGCAACCCTAGTTGTGAGTTATTGAACGGCTACCAGGTGGCACTGAACTACATGGTTTGCATACATATATGCATATTGCCAAATTAGTCGAGTTTTCATGCTTCAAGGGAGGTGATGAAGAGTTGATACGATGCACATATCCTTGGGGTCATAGGATATATGGAAAGGTTAGTGTCATATAGTTTGCATATCGAGCTTCTAGATACATAACAGGGATTGGAAACTTACAAGGGGCTCTGTGTCTGTTCCTCTTAGATACTTCAGACTCTAAGTAGTCTCTGTTCTTATTGAAAACCAGGGCTTCATTCATGGCACACTGTGCAACAGGGTACTGATTAATTCTGCCTAATAACTCACTAGCTCACATGCCAACTTCTAGAGACTATTTCCTACGGAAAAGCATGCCTGGAAATGGATAGCGCAACCATCCAGCCTCCGAATCTGCCTAGGCGGCATCACACAAAGCCAGACACAGCTAAGTAAGCAAAGTCACAGGTACATAGGTCTCTCAGGGCACTGGTTGGCTGAATGGGCTGACGGGATCCTGGGCGAGATGCTGTTTTCAGGAGCATAGGCTCCTCACCAGCGGCTACATAACTGAAGAAAACCTCTGCCTCTCCCTGAGAGAGCTACGCCCTGGAATTCACATCACTTGTGATTACTAGCACAAGGCCTGGCTAAGACTGGGTCCGTTTGTCCTGCCCTAGGTGAGGGAAAGCATGAGGCCTGCCCTTCCATGAGGAGTTATAAGCAGACAATGGAAACTAAAGGGGAGAGGCTCGTGAGGCCCCCACCCCCTCCCTGAGTGACTGGACCATCCTGGAGACTGGACCCTTTGTAAAGCACATTCCATTCTCAGCAAAAGGCCTCAGCTACAAATGAGGAAGTTTGCCAGAACCTAAACTGACTGACACCTTTGCCTTGGGGTTCTCAGTCTCCAGAACTGTAAGAAGTAAAATTTCTGTTGTTTACAAACTGCCTGGTTAACGGTACTGTTACAGTGCCCAGGCTAAGACACCAGTAGAATGCTTCCAGAAAGCCTACCCCATCCAGTCTGCGGTGTATGATCATGCTATCAGCAGCCTGCTCTTCAGCCAGGACCCTCTAGATTCTGCCCCAGATCATGTGATGCTCATCCCTCTCCCTCATCCTTACCCTTCTTATCATCCCCCTCAACTCTCCTCTGTCTGCTGAGGCGGCGGGTTTAGAGCCACATCTACTAACCAAGTTTAGATGCCTCGTCACCTGCGGCTTCCTTGTCACTGGAAATTTCATATAAACACAATCCCTTCTAGAAGTTATTGTTTTATGCCACGAAGCACTGGGACATATATTTAATTCAAGAGATACTAAAGTAGAGGGAACAAATGATCTGAAATAATTGTAAAGCATCCAAGATCAGCCTCGAGGAACGGGCGGGAGCAAGGTGAGATAGAGCGGAGTCTGGTTATATTAGTGATGGCCTCATTTGCTTCTCACCCAGGACCCAGAGGAAAATGCTGGCTGCTGTGAGCCCCGAGTTCTCAAGAGTGCTGGAGAAAACTTTTAGCGCTGCTTAGTGCTTATAGCACCTAGCCAGCAACAAAGAGACAGGTGCTCTTCTTAGTCAAATCCTAAATTAAATAAACTAAGGTCAGAGTGAGAGCCAAGCTTCGCTCTGGCATGCCTCAGGGAGAAATCGCAGAGGCTCCACAGAGACGACCATGAGCCCTTGGAATGAGCTAATTATTAGATTCATAAAATGTCACAATGAAAGGAAGCTAGCACCCAATGCAGCCATCAGAACGTGTCACCAAACTTCATGTAGATGTTTTTCTGTAACCATCTTCAGTATTCTGACCTAAAGTTTATGAAGCGGAACAAAACATACTCTACGCCCCAGAGGACCTTTTTCAGAACTCAGTATGTATAAAGAAGAGCGATGTAGAAACTCTACAAGGTGAGGCTGGAGAGATAGCTCCCGTTAAAAGCTCCTGTTGCACACGCAGAGGGTCTGGGTTGGTTCCTGGCACCACATGGTAGGGGGTGCCCCAAACCACCCGCAAACTCCAGCTCCAGGACATCAAAAAAAAAAAAAAAAAAAAACAACAACAAAAAAAAACTATTTTTGACTTCCATGGGCATCTGCACACAGATGATACACATACATACACGTAGGCACACACACACACACACACACACACACATAAAATAAAAATCTCTTTAATCAAAAATGCTACATTTCTAGGCCTCGCTTCCCAGAGCGTTTTCTGACTTTAGACCACAGAGGAAGAAGGAAGCAAGGCATTTATTTGAATGGCAGGTTTTGGAATACGACCAAAAACCACGAGGGAACTCTAAGCAGAAGATTCTCCTTGTTTTAGAAATTAGGATTTAAAAAGGAAAAAGAAGAGAAAAGAAAAAGATACTGAAACTAACCACGATGCCAAACCCTTAAAGCAGACGGCTTTGGAGAAAGGCAAACGGCCCAAATGCAGCATTTTGGACAACGTTACCACTCCCCTGCTGTGTACAGCCTAGCAAGCAAATTAATTATTCCCAGATGCCGGGATGAAGAATGTTGCTGGATTGTTTTGCTTCTCAGACTCCTCAGTGTAAACACACACTTACAGAACTGTGCTCCCTTTCTTGGCTCCCGATGTGCAAGTAATTATACCCTGTGTAGGGTAATGTTGGATGGGCCCTTCTCTGAATACCAAGCAAGTTCTGGGTTCTGTCAGCCTTTTGGGTCACATGCCCACAAACATTTTTCTCTGACAGTCTTTACTAACAACTGGTAAACAAACCAAGAACAGTGCAAGGCTTATTGCTAACTTATTCCAATTGTCTTCAAAGCTAGACGGGCAAATTTTGCCTCGAGGAGACTAGAATTCCTGGGCTATCTCAAGAACAGTTTTTCTGCAATCCCTCTGGGGAAAGGGGTCAGAGTTCATAAAGGTTTTTATACTTTCCCATTCCTCATATTTAGACTACGTGCAAACATACGAGGACAGACTGTGAGTCAACTATTAATTAGAATGTGTTTGGGATTAAGCACAGATCCTATGATCGCGGCCAGAATAAAGTGATTAAAGGGTCATGTTTTTTATTCCAGCCCCAGGTTTACACAGCAAATGGAATGTGTTTTTCATCGAGGAACCACAGCAGGTTCTGGGGCACCATCTAGACCTTCACACTTCTAGGAATGAATCAACTCAGTACATTTTCTCTGTGCCTGCATACAATGAATCACAGGTGTGTGTGTGTGTGTGTGTAGGCCCAGTGTATACCTCAGAAACTGCTGGAGAAAAAAAAACACGTTTTTGCAAAAAAGAAGGGAAGTCCTGTAGTCTTGCCAACCTCAGCGCAGATGAGAGGAAAAGTTCAAGGAAAGTTGATATCGCAAAAATAAATAATAAAAGGAAATTCAATGGCAAAACAATATTCAGGTCAGGTGGAAGCCCAGAGGGAAAGAGCCGCGTTCAGAACTGGGCTCCTGCCTTCTCTGAAGCGAGCAGCTGCTGGTTATTGAAACCAGCCCACGTGGAGGGTCCCTGCCGCCATGGCAACAGCAGCTGACGGTGCTGGAACTACCCGGGCACAATGAGGCAGGTCTACAGCCGGAAGCGCTCTGGCTACAGACAAGGGAGATGGTGCGCGCTTCGGGTTTTGTTACCTTTCTTATGTGCGCTGGGGGACTTGGACTCCTGAGTCTGAGGTTAGCGGCTGGAAACTTTTCTACCTCGATTGCCCAGACCAAAGGTGTAGATCTCCCCTCCAGGGGCAACACGGAAGGGAAGCATCATTCTCCTGACAAATCACTTACTTCCCATTTCTTTTAAATAATCTCTGACAAATCCTTTGTGGGCTCTGAGAGCTTGCACCTGGCCTCTTGTATGGCAGCCTCAGATGTGTTTGGAATAATGTTTAGCTTGCTTGTCGTAGCTGCAGTGTCTAACACATGACTTCCAAAGGACAAACTTTCCTCGGTCTCATGAATTGAAAACGCTAGCTGATAACTGACTAAAAATACCAGATTGAAAATTCAGGCTTGGTTTGACTGTATCTAAGGAGAGCCTTAGTGATTAGTATTTTCCTAGGATGAACACACTGTTTTCATTAGCCCTGAAGGCAAAAATGTATTTATTAGTTAAGTATAAAGAAAACTCCAACATAATGATTTCATGGCATAACACATAACCAAACTGCCAGGAGTTCAGTTCTGTCCCGTTACCAACTAAGTTATCTTTGGTCAGTTACTGAGTTTCTGTGACTCTACTTTCCCGTACAGAATGCTGTAGATACTGGGTTCATACTGTAGAGGGTTTGAATAGCCCTTGCTTCATATTAAGTAAGTGAATAAGCAAAGGTTAGAGCATCTTTTCGCGTGTGGGGATGTGTTTGTCGTGTGCATGTGTGTATGTATGTGCGAGTGCATCCATGTATGTGTGGAGGCCATTGGTCAATGTCAGGTGTTGTCTGCTCTCTCTCTCCACCTTATTATTTTAATATTTCTTTCCTTTGAGATTATAATTACCTCATTTTCACCCTTCTGCTCCCTCCCTACAACTCCTCCCATGCAAGCATGTAGTTTCCACCCCATCCCTGATGCTCTCATTCAAATTCACGGCCCCTTTTTTATTTGATGTTGGCGGTGTTTGTGTGTGTGTCCCTAACTGTGTAAACACAGCCTGCACCGTCCCTATGCTCCTTGTATGTATGCTTTCAGGACTGACCATTTGGTACTGGACATCCAACGGATGTGCTCTTCCCGGGGGTGGGGGGGAAGGGGACTATTTCTCCTGCTCCCAGCATTCTTTAGTTGCCTGTGGCTCTTCGTGGAGGCCTCTTCAGCTTCTCCCTCTTCCACATAAGCACGTCTGTTTGCGACATCATTGTTAAGGTCATATTTAGGCAGACATGTTGAAGAGACTTCATGGGTGTAGCTTCTCTGACTTTCCTAGGAGACACAATCTCACAGCAAATTTCCTTTTCCGGGGGGTTCCTTGTCCCCCATTTCCGAACTGCTATCTAAGTCTTGGGTGCAGGAGTTGCGCTGTGGGTGAATCAGTTGGGACAGACTTCCACACTCTGGATATTGATCAGCTGTCTGTAATGGTCTCCATTTGTTGCGAAGAGAAGTTTCTTTTTTTCTTTTTCTTTTCTTTTCTTTTCTTTTTTTTTTTTTTTTTTTTTTTTTTTTGGATTTTCGAGACAGGGTTTCTCCGTAGCTTTTGGTGCCTGTCCTGGAACTAGCTCTTGTAGACCAGGCTGGCCTCGAACTCACAGAGATCCACCTGCCTCTGCCTCCCGAGTGCTGGGATTGAAGGCGTGCGCCACCACCGCCCGGCAGAGAAGTTTCTTGATGAGGGCTGAGGACTGCACTTACCTGTGGGTATAGGGACAAATATTTAGAATGCAGGTAGGGATGATGCTGGTTAGCTAAAGTGGCAGTTGTAGGTTCTCCGCCAAGATCCATGACTCCACTAGCCCTGGGCAGTCGGCTAGGTTTCCAGTACCAGGCGTGATTTTCCTCGTGTGGAGTAGGCCTTAAGTGTGATTAGACAGCAATTAGTTACTGCTAAGGCATGCAGGCCACTATTGCGCCCTTAGGGTTATTGTGCCGTGCTGCTTGCTGTTGTCATTAATAAGGCATCACAGCTGAGGAGGACTGTTGGTCACATCCCTCCCTTGGAAGCTTGCATGGTGTCTTTCAGTACCATGAAGGCTGGTCTTCAGGGTGAGGACTTTTAAGCAAGAACCAGCTCAGGTACTCTGGATCCTGTGTCTGAAGTTCATGGTTTCTACAATAAAAGGAACTCACCTTCCACCAAGCTCAGCAGCAAAAGCCTGTAATGTATACCTTATATTTTGAGGCAGAGTTTCTCTGAAGTTGACTGATTTAGCTGGACTTGCTGGCCAGTGGGATCCAGCAGTCTGCCTGTCTCTGCTTCCCCAGGGACAGGATTCAGGCACAAGTGCTCCCATGTCTGACTTCTTAACAGTCCTGGGGACACAAACTCCAGTCTTCTTGCTTGTGCAGCAAGCATTTAATGACTGATTCACCTCCCCTGTCTTTGGAAAGAGAGCTCTTTTTTTACTATCGCAAACACCTTTGGTGTTTAGAACAGCATAATGTATTTCTGTACCTGTGTCTGCAGTTGGTAAATGTTAGGCTTCTCTCTAAGGCTTCTAACTCTTCCGGCTTCATTTTAAAGACTGCTTGAGTCTGATAAAGCCAACTCCTTGTGAAATGAGCCAATATTGAAGCACTTTCAAAACTAGCTAGTAGCTCTTCTGAGTCATTTCGAGCTGTACTAATGCTTACATGTTGGTTTAAAATATAGGCATGGTGTTTGCTAAATCATAAGATGCAACCCTAGTGTGGGAAACCCTTCAAAGTGTACCTACTCATTGTTAAAACCAGTAAGTTCCAGCTTCCTGGAGAGAGGAGTCAGCACTTCTCTGCCTCTGTAATAGGTGGGATACATCTTTTCTACTGGGGTTTGTTCAAAGATCTTCCCAGGATTCTATCATTGGTACTCAGGAAAGTAATTCTTGTGGTTTCTCTCCCTCCCTCCCTCCCTCCCTCCCTCCCTCCCTCCCTCCCTCCCTCCCTCTCTTTCTTCCTCTCTTACTTTTTTCTTTCCTCTCTTACTTTATTTTTTTTTTAGGGGGTGGTGGTGGAGGGTGTCATTCATTTGTTTGTTTTTCAAGACAGGCTTTCTCTGTGTAGCCCTGGCTGGCCTCTATTTGTAGACCAGGTTGGCCTCGAACTCAGAGAGATCCACCGACCTCTGCCTCCCAAGTGCTAGGATTAAAGACATGCACCATCACCATCCTGCATGGTTTCCTTTCTTATTAAGCATAAAATCAAGACTTAAAAAAAAAGCCTGAAGTTTCATTATCATCTGTAGTGGGGTCAGCCTAAAATTGATCCTACAGTGCAGTCATTTTCTTATGTTTACACTTCTCTACCTAAATATGGGAGGAAGCTCTGCCATTAGATAGCAGTGGTTGAAAATAGTCTCAAGCAGATCTGTTGGATGCTTTCCACACAGGCACAGTAGCTGACCGCAGAGGCCCTACAACTTCTAGAATCTGCTTTAGGCTAAAGGCTAAAGTGTTAGCATTTTAACCAATGTCTCAAATTAAGACACCTTCGAGCCAAGAGAAGTGGCACATGCCTTTGATGCTAGCACTCAGGAAGCAGAGGTGGGGATCTCTGTGAGCTTGAGGTTGGCCTGGTCTGCACAGTGAGTTCCAGAACAGCAAGCCAGAGATATACAGTAAACCGTGTCTCAGGAGTAAAAGGAAGACACACACACATACACACACACACACACACACTGAACTCTAAGAACAAAAACTATAAGTCACTCTGGGACCTCAAAGAAATAAGTTAATTTTTATTCAGTTTTGCAAAATGGCAAAAATTCTATATTTAATAAAATAAATTAAGGGGATTCTTCCTGTTTTACAGCAATTCCAAATGGAGACATGTTAGTGTTCAGAGGCATGGGACATCCATCACAAAGCTGAGTGTTTAAACAACCAAGTCTGAAATACACAAATAAGTTTGTTTTTGAAAGTCCAAGGTCACACCAGAGTTTAACACATATCCTCTTTTCTAAGAAAACAAATGTGCTATCATCTCCAGTAAGACTTTCTATGGAAAATCTTTTAGATGCCAGAAGTAAAATTAGGGCCGAGCTGTATTCCATAGCTAAAGGAAACAGAAGCCGCCACTAGAAGCAACAGAGACCCACTGAGTCATTAGCAAAAACAAAATTGAGCTATTGGCTTCATTGTTGTTCCAAGAAGTTTACATGGCAATCCTTAAAAAGAAGTCTTCCTTTCTATACCCCACTCTGAGGACCGAGAGGACCTCACACAAGCATTTAAAAGAAGAAGAAGAAACTATGACCTGTAGAGACAGCCACACTGGAGTAGCAGTCAAGGGGTCCGGCTCATGCTCCACCTGGGTCACTTGTAGGTTCATGGGAGGAACTGTCCGTCTCTGGTAGCCACTGCAGCTGCTAGAAGTACAGGCAACCGAATTGTAACACTGCTTCATTTAACCCAGACTGGTGTTTCAGAGGAGATATTAAAACCCTCTTTAACTAGAAACTGAAAACCAGAGAAGCCAAGCCTGGTGTAAGACCATGGTCTGTATTCTGTCAATTATATTTTAAATAAACGCTGACTGGCCAGTAGCCAGGCAGGAAGTATAGGCGGGACAACCGGACAGGAAGTAAGGTGGGTCAAGGAGAACAGGAGAATTCTGGGAAGAGGACACAATTTTGGACCCAGACACAGAAGAAGCAAGATGTGACCACCTCGCTGAAAAAGATACTGAGCCATGTGGCTAACATATACTAGAATAATGGGCTAATATAAGTTATAAGAGTTAATAAGAAGCCTGAACTAATGGGCCAATCAGTTTACAGTTAATGTAGACCTTTGTGTGATTTCTCTGGGACTAAACAGCTGGGGAACCAGGTAGACAGAAACCCTGACAACACAAGCTATATGATTTTGTTAGGAATTAGAAAATCTGGATTCTGAATTTGCCTCTAAGTGATTGTGGGTGTGGCTAGCGTGGAGGAGGAGCTTCAAATGCTAACACCGTTGTTGGTCATTTAGAGAATGTGTGAGGTGCAGATTCTGATGTAGGTGAACCACTGTGCTGCCCAAGATCCTGCATCTTTCACAAGCTCTTGAATGATGCTATTGCTCCAAGAAGCACATTTTTGACTAGCAAAGCAACAGAGGAAAGAAAGGATGTTTCCTGTCAGGATGTGTGGCCTCATTTTACCCATGTACAGCGCAAGGAGGTTTAGTAAAACTGTTTTGAAGGCACACTTCAGTTCTAAATCCCCAGTGTTCAGGAAGACTACGGTCTTTAGAAATCAGATCACCCGGGAGTGACTCCTAGCCCCATGCATTTCTAGCCTGGGTTCTGATGAGATCTCGGATGAAGACATACCCTCTGCAGCACCTCTGACAGGTGGGACCAGCCACCCTCACAAGTTACATTATTGTTAAGATTTAGGCCGAGCTAAAATCATACCAAAGAGTTCAAAGTACTTCTTTACATAAGCGTCTTTAAAGATTATGAATGTAAAAATAGCTTTTTGTGAGACCCTTAGATGGCAGGCTTTCTGTTTAATAACAGAAATGAGAAGGGCCCCTCCCACCATAATGTTGCACAATATATTAAAAAAATACATTAATACCTCATTTTAAAGTCTTATAGAAATTGAAATTTTCTGAGTTAACAAAATATATTTCATCACAGATGGTCTGAACGATAAAAAGAAGCAGACACCAGTGCAGCAAGACTAAAAGCATTGCTTTTAGCTGAGCGAGCTGGAAGCCTTTAAGGAAATCTTCCCACATATAGCTGTGCTAAGTGTTGATCGGGAAGAGCATGTCATATGCTTTCCAAAAAGCTTGAGTCTATACAATGTGCGACTTTTACAAGGAAGCCATTTTTAATTAAAATGGGTGTCCTTGTGGAGATGCATTTTCTTACAGCTTCACGTCTGCATAAGAGAGTGGCACCAAGGAAAGTGGGTTTTGTTCTTCTAAGAGCTATAGTCTTGGGAGCAACATTTCTAAACTAAAGATAGGGGTAGAAGGAGGCCCGTCTGGTTGCCAGGGCTACAAAGTAGGAAATCATGTCCTGATGGCAAAGCTAAGAAACTGCAAGAGGAACCTCTAATTGAGGGACTTGGAGAGAAGACATAAAACATGTCCATCTGGAATGACCTAATTATATTTTTGTCTGAAGCAATCTAGTTAGGAAAGATATGAAGTCCCTGGTTATTAGCTAATGCTTAGTTACCTTTGGCAGTGGCAATCAAACTTTTAGAACAGTTTAACCTATTTTTTCTAAATACTTTATGTAAATAGAATATAAAAATAGATAAATGTAGGCAGAGGCCGCTTGTTTGTTCCCAGCTGCCCACTCCCAAAATAATCACACAGAAATTATATTAATTGCAATACTGTTTGGCCGATAGCTTAAGCATATTGCTAGCTAGCTCTTAAATCTTAAATTAACCACTTCCATTATTTTATATTTTACCACAAGGCTAGTGGTTTATGGGCAAGGTTCAGGGGCATCTGTCTCCTTTGGTGGCCACATGGTGTCCCCTTGACTCCACCTACTCTTTCTCTATACCTTTTCCAGCCTGGCTATATTCTGTTATATTCATTGACCGAAAGCAGCTTCTTTATTAACCAAAGGCAATAAAACATATTCACAACTTACAGAGGGGAATCCCACATCAGAAAAAAGCTGAGCTTTTCCATTTGAAGTTTTGGCAAATGTCCTCAGAGTTGCTATAGTTAACACAAGTTGTGTTCCACGTCTGCTATTGCTTCACTCCTGGCCAGGCATGGTGGATCACTTCTATACTCACAGCATGAAGGAGGCAGAGGCAGGAGGTCGGCTGTGAATTCAGGGCTATCCTGGATTACAAAGTAAACTCCAGGCTAGTTTAAATTGCAAAGGCAGCATCTAAATACAAAGACACAGTCCTCCCCAGAACTGAATGGCTCACACCAAAGCCTTATCATTTTCCTTGGTCTTGAGGCTGGAGCAGATTCAGACACAGCATTCTTGATAGGCCCTTTTTTGCACTTGTAGTCATCAGAGCATCAGAAGGCCTCCCCTTTTTGTTTCTGAGCCATGCTCGGATGCTCCTGGAGTCTCTCAGTGTAGTTTAGGATTCTAGTAGCAGTTATTTCTGGGTAGTCCCACTTCTTATGTAACCGCTAAGTTCTACCAGAAGGGAATTGAAACTGCCAGGGCAGAAAACAGCTCTGCCAAAGACAAGATCACCTCCACTGTGTTCTGTTGTTGAAGTAATCATGTGGTCTTCTGATTCAAATGGTAGAAAAATCATTATCTCTTATTGGGGAGGTAGCGCAATGTCATTTCCTGGAAGAGTTCATAGGGTCGGAGTTTTGTTGTAGCCGTCTTTGGGGAATGTTGAAAAGTTGGAAAGTGTTATCTATGGTTGTTAATGTGACTTTTCCTAGAGGCAGACTTAAACAAATATCAGTCTACCCCAGACAGAACGCTGAGAACAGACTGAAGAAGCAACTCTACACCCAAGTCTATGCTGGTGGACTGATGTGAGTTTTTTGTTTATTTGTTTTATGTGCTTGGATATTGTGTCTATATGTATGTCTGTGCACTATATTCCTGTCTGGTTCTCATGATGGTCAAGAGGAGGGCATCAGATACCCTGGAACTCGAGTCACTAATTGTGAGCTGCCCTGTGGGTGCTGGAAGTCAAACCCAGATGCTCTGGAAGAACAGCCAGTGACCTTAATTATGGGGCTATCTCTCCAGTCCTGAATTAATTAGTTTATCAGAATTATTTACAGGACTGTCAGTAGCGGTTACTTATAGGAACATGGGTGTTAAATTACTAAAAATCTCTTTCCAGCATGAGCGATAATTCAGGAAAGCTGCCTGCCCAGGGCCTTGTGAGTCCTGTACATTTTGTGATCTTCCTGTACCTTGTAAAGTCTCCTTCCTTACTCCAGGAAGGAATGTTTCAATCAGAAGGAAACAGTTACAGAACACTCCACTCTACCCTGCAGCTCATATGCTCTTCGGGCTACTCTTCTGCAATATTCTCTGAGCCTGGTAGTGGCTGAGACAGATATTCCTGTAGAATGGTTCTTAAATCCAATGATTGCACCCACTGGAGTTATGCTACTCTTGGGCCGTCAGGTACTTTTTCCTTGGCATATTGACAGTCTCTAAACAAATAGGATTTTTGCCAACAATTTTCTTCAAGCAGCCTACCAAACCCCTTTAGGCCCTCCAAAAGTCGACTAGCAGGGAGGGAGTTTGCAGCCCAGTTTCAGTTTGTTTTCTCTGTGTCCTGAAATTGGAACGTGTAGTGTCTTCAGCCATAGTGCCTCATCATATGGCTCTGGCAGGCAACCAACAGCAATGGCAACAGCTTAGAAGGAAGTAACCCACTCCAGGCACAAGGCTCTTCCTTTAATAACCTCACAGCCTCCAGAAGTACCTTTGGTCAACCTATGTACATGGCTTCACTTAAACCCTTTAACTGTGGTTTCTACTCTTCCAGAAACTCTTAAAAATCCAAATATATCCTTCTATAATCATGATGGATAATCTTTACTGTCAACTTGGCTGGATTTAGAGTCACTTCTGGGCATTTCCAGAGGAATTTAACTAAGGAGGAAAGACCTACCTTAACGATGGGTCACACTGTCCTATGGGCAAGAATCCTCGACTGAATAAAAAGGAGGAAAGGGGTGGGGCAATAGCGTTCACCTCTCTTGATCCTTGACTGTGGATGCAGGGTGATGAGCGGCCTTATGATCCTGTTGCCATAGTGAAAGCTACTCTCACCCCCTCATCTTCCATGCTGGGATGAGCCCAAGCAAAACTTTCCTTCTTTAATTTGCTTTTGTCAGACATTTTATCACACCATAAGATAAGTAACTAATACAGAAAATTAGTATCCAAGAGTGGGGCCTTTGCTGTGAAAACCCTGATGATGTGGTCTATGGGCCTTTGGAATCGGTTGTGAAAGGCATTATGGTTTCTAAGCCTTGGAACTACTTTGAGGAGAACATATGCAAGTTTGGAGCTACAGGCTAAAGAAGCCCTAAAATGCCATAGGCAAGGGCTTTTGGGAAAATCAGACATCCAACAGGCAGGTAGACAGTGAAGCTGTGCTCCTGGGGTTTTAGAGGAGATCAAGACTTCTCTGTCAGGAACTTGGCTACAGGCCATTCAGTGTATATTCTGGCAGACATCTGGCCCAATTTCCTGAGAACTTGGACTGAGGTTTAATTCAAAGGCAATGAACTAATTTGTTTAGTGGGGGAAATTTGAAGGCAGAACAGAACTCAGACTGCCAGCGTTCGTGCTCACTACTCTCATCCAGATTTATACTGAGAAAGAGTAGCAAGTATTGCAGAAAGGTCTGGGAAATGTGCAATTTAGCAAGAAAAGGAGAATCAACAAGGTTAAAGCTGCAGACAAGGAGGGTGCAGAGAAAGCAGCTAAAACTGTTAAAGACATTAGTACGAACCTCACACTTGGTACTGAGATAATAGGAAAGGTTCCTGGAGACAAGAACGACCCGCCAAAGGCTCCAGATGATAAAATAAAGAAAACTCATCTGAAAATAAGAGAGACTGAAGTGAGAATGCAGCTGATGGGGTTTCCTTGACAACAGCCACCCAGGGTACCATTTTCTCTGGGTGAGCCATCAAGGTGCGAAGAAACCACTAGAACTGTGGTGGAAGGGACCAGGCTACATCTTAAGCTGACAATTTAACTTGGCAGCATCACCAATGGTGCTTCTTTTGGCAAGAATGAAATGTTTCCATGGAGACCCCAGGATGTTGGAGATACAAGGACAATGGGATGCTTCGTGAGGACAGCTGATGGCACGGGTTGGAACTGGATTCTCAGAAGGTCGCACATGCAGCAGATGGAAGCACTGGAGAGGCAGGATTACCCAAGGCTGTTGCCATCGAGAGTTTTAGGTTCTGGACTTGGAGCTGTAGCTTGGCGTTTGTCTTCTTGAGTTTGGATCTTCTTTGGTCTGACCTTTCCTTGCTTATGTTCCCAGCCCTCCTTTTTGAAATGGAAATTGGAAGCACATAATTGTTTTGTAGTTTTTCACATTTAAGGATTTGTTTTGAATCTCTGAAGAGACTTTGGAATGCAGAGCAGTGTTGGGGTTGTTAATGTTTGGGAGACTCAGAGGAATGAACTACATGTGTTTTATATTGACTTGTCTGTGAGCCTTTGAGGATCAGGGGTAGAGTCTTATGGCTTTAAAAGTCATGTTTTAGAACCAAAGAGATGACTCAGCAGTTAAGAGCACTTTCTGCTTTTGCAGAGGACCAGGGTTCAGTACCCAGAACTCATATGGAGGCTCATAACTAACTGTTACCTCAGTTCCAGAGGATCCAACACCCTCTCCTGACCTCCACAGGCACTAGGTATACATATGTGCACATACATACATGTAGGCAAAACACTCAAAGACATAAACTTCAAAATAAATATTTTTTAAAAATTTATATTCATAGTCCAAGTTGTTTGGTTTTTTTGACTCTGAGATTTTTTAATGTATCTATTTGACTATCTATCTATCTCAGCCATATATATATATATATATATATATATATATAATTTTCTTTGCTTTACAGAAACATAGTTTTAATGAGTTTCCATTTGTCAATTTTTAGCATCAGTTTCTGAGCAAGCGGAGTCCTATCCAGAAAGTCATGAGTCTTGAAAGGCACTTCCTGCGTTCTCTTCTAGAAACTTCATCCTTCCGAGTTTCACATTGAAATCTTTGATCCATTGGAGCTGTTTTTTATGCAGGGCGATAGATGTATACACACACTCACACACACACACGCACGCACGCACACATACTTATATGTTTAATTTTGTTATTCTACAAGTTGACATCCAGTTTTCCTAGCATCATTTATTGAAGGGCCTGTCTTTGTCTAGTGTGTGTTTCTGGCATCTCTGTCATGTGAGATGGCTGTAATTGTCTCCAGGACTGGTGAGCTCTATCCACAGTGTACTACATACACAGCGCACTCTGCCACCCTAGGACAAGCTGAAACTTTCCCACTGACCTACCCCACCCTTTGATGTGGTCTTCACCTCTTCTGTAAAATGAGGCTCAGGCTTTAAGCCTCCCAGAGGCTCCCTAGTAGCTAATCTAGCTTCTTTTATTAATAATTGACCCAGGAACTGCAGCCTGATACAAATCTGGCCACATTGGCTTTCAAGGGGTCCCACTTTCATTCCCTCCTGAGTGTTATGTGTATGTTAGTTAATCTAAATCACTGGGGTCTGCTAGAACCTCTCTTACCACAGAAAGATCGTGTCCCAGCACCTGCTCAGCCAAGCTGCTGAAACCGTGCCGCAAAGTCAAGATCTCTAGTGAGTTAACCCGCTTCTTAACTCTCCAGTAGACAGGGGCCTGTCTAGCTCAGTGAACTGCACATCAAACACCGCCTCTCTCGCGAGCAAATCCCTCAATAATGCTTGTCCATTTTTCTTCAGGTCTCCAGCTTTAAGGGGGACCCCAGTTGGTACTAACAAGCTGTACCCATCAGTCCATCAGAGACTGATTTTCTTTGTATTGCCTCTGAGTTTTCTCGAGAAGACCCAAGCAGTTGTATTACTTCTGTCTTCCTTTTCTGTAGTACTAACAGCAATCCCATCCACCCAGAGTCCCATAGCTTCACAAGCTAGATTCTTTCTTGTTTAAAACTCTTTCCTATTTCAAGCTGCTCAGAGGCAGACTATTTCCTGATTATCATAGTTTCCTGTACTGAGCTATTATTAAAGCCCCTGCCTGTGTGCTAAATCACTGACTTGTCCTTCCTCTGTGTGTAAGGCAAGATCATCTGGGGCTATATTCTCTTGCATCTACTTCATTCTCTCTTTTCTCGCCGTCTAATTCTTCCCATGAGATCCAAGGTTTCGGATCCTAAGACTGGGTTGTTAGCAGAGATCTCGCTTGAGCTCGTTCCCCTGCATCCTGCCAGTTACAATAAATGCCAAGCCAGCACCTCCATTTCATCTCCCCCCTTTCCCACTTTCCCTGCCAAATCAAGAACCACAGCCAAGGACGTCGTCTCGTGCACTTTAAACACCGCGGCTCCTCCTTACGCCGGCGGGATCTTTCCACACAGTTTCGTTTCAGGTTTCAGTTGCGCGTCTCAGAGGAGGAGCCGGACAGTCGCTCCCAAAGCCTTCTCACAGCCTCATCACACACAGGCAGCTTTTGGGGCTTGCAATGCATTCTCTAGTCCATCAGCAATTTGGAGGGACTTCCCATACTCATGTGGCAGACCCCATTTATCAAGGAAGCTATTATTTTCTACCATGGAGAGGAAAACATTCACTCTAGGATTCCCTCCAGGGATTCTCCACCCCCAGAGGTTATGTTTTATCCATAGCGTGGGCCAGACAATTGCTACTACAGCAAGGAAGCACACCTTCCCACGTGGGAAAAGGTAGACATGTTGGGATTGCTGTTGTGAATGCTCCCCCTTCAGCCTCTGTTATGTGTCTTATCATCCATGTCAGAGGACATGCAACCATGCCCCCCAGATGTGGGATGCCCCTCTGTATGCTGTGAATATGTTTTATTACCATTGGTTAATAAAGAAGCTACTTTGGCCTGAGGCAGAGCAGAATATAGCTAGGTGGGAGATCCAAGCAGAGAGAGAGGCGGGGGATGCCAGCAGCCACCGGTGAAGCAAGATGTGAGGTAACAAGCCATGAGCCTCGTGGTAAAATATAGGGTAATAGAAATGGGTTAATCTAAGTTGGAAAAGCTAGTTAATAGTAAACCTGAGCTACTAGGCCCTCAGAGTGGTTCATTGGGAACTGGCAGGTGGGAGAGAACCCTCCAGCTACTCCTCCCAGATGCATGTTTGGTTCTGTTGTCCCTATTCAGGCACCGACTGTAATGAGTGACATTTCCTGAAGACACTTGAACCAATATCTATTTACCTGAACGGCACTGGTAACGAACCAAAGAAATGATTCCTCCCAAGCCTAGCTTGGTGAATTAATAACGGTGTTCCTGGAAAAGCACAGGTGGTGACTCGCGGGCTGTCACTGTCTTCCCCAGGGTGAGTGACAGCTCATGAAAGGCTCATCACCAGAGTCCCTGCCCAGTTGCAGACAGCTGCTCACGAAGAGACTTCCCCCCCTTATATAACTTGGAGTGGGGGGGCTCATCAGTCTTGTAAGTTTTATGAGCTTCTGGTGTCTCCCAGGTTGTAGGACTTTCAGGGAATGTTTCAATTCAGAGAGAGCAGCTACACAATGGTAATGTAATGAGAGTTTGGCATGGAATGAAACTTGAAATTTATAAGTAATCTTAGGGTCCCCGTAAAAATGCATTTCTTATTAGAGATTTTCATTGTGACCTTGTACAAAACTGCACACAGTGAGTTCGGTTTTCTTTCTGAATCTCCTGTATTGAAGGAGATGTTGATGTTACGTGCTATTGGGCAACATTGTGTGAGCTATTACTTTCTGTGGTAAGGGGATTGGAGGGGGCTAGGGACACTGATAGTGCCCCAACAGTTGGTAACCCTCTTTCTGCATTCCATCTCACAGACCACGGGTGGCACAGATGTGACAGGGCCCAAAGCCACTCAGGTTCTTAGACTTTCTATTTCTGGGACGAAACACCACAGCCAAAAGCAGCTAGGGGAGAAAGGAGTCTATTTCATCTTACATCTTAAAGTCCATCAACTAGGGAAAGGTATTCAAGGCAGGAATCTGGAGGCAGGAGCTGATGCAGAGGCCATGGAGGGATGCTGCTTACTGGCTTGCTCAGCCTGCTTTCTTATACACCCCAGGATACCTGCCCAAGGGTAGCGTCACTCCTACATAAATGACCAATCAAGAAAATGCCACAGAAACTTACCTGCAGGCCAATCCAATGGAAGCACTTTTGCAATTAGGGACCCCCTTTTCCCAGGTGACTCTACCTTGGGGCAAATTGACATTAAAAAAAAAAAAAGCCAGCACAGAGAAATAGAAAGCTACAGCAACATGGATATTCATCATCAAGTAAAGCAGGCAGCTGGTATTTTGCAGAGCAGCTAGAAAGAAAGCCTTTTGGAGAGAACAACTGCTGAAATCAAGTTTGAGGCCAGGATGGATCATGCGCTATGATCCCATATCAAAAAGAAATAAAAATCTCATGCCTGGAATAAACAAAATGTTACAGTATTTAACCTTCCTCAAGTTTACATCTAGTCATACCACGTCTTATTTTAATGTATCCATAAAGATGATAGAGTTCTCAACCTTGGGTCATGACCCTTTCATGGGGCCACCTATCAGATATCCTGCATATCAGGTATTTATATGATAATTCATAACAGTAGCAAAATTATAATTATAAAGTAGCAAAGAAAATGATTTTATGGTTGGGTGGTCACCACAACATAGGAACTGTATTAAAGAATTGAAGCATTAGGAAGGTTGAGAACCAAGGGTCTAGAATAGGCTGGTATTGTTCAGTTTTATATCACTATAGCGAATACCGGTGACAACAAACTTATAAAACAGTTTGGCTCTTTGTTCTACTCTCTGAGCCCACCATGCTACTTGGTGACCAAATATGGATTAGAAAAACAGGTTCAATATTTTTCCTTACCCAGGGACACGATCCTCTGGAGATGGCTTGATCCTCAAAGAAATGAAGGTTAATCAATCTTGATGAAATTATATTGTAAAGCTGACCTAATTTTAATATTTAAAAACAACTACGGAGGTCTAGTGAGATGGCTCAGTGGTCAGGAGGGCTGGCTGTTCTCCCAGGGGACCCAAGTTCTATTTCCAACACCTACAAAGGGGACTCATAGCATCTTTAACTCCACACTCAGGGGAGCTGTCACCCTCTTCTGGCCTGTACTAGTCCTGCACACGTATGGTGCACAGACACACAAGTAGGCAAAACATACAGATACATTAAATAATAAAAAAAACAGCTAATAGCATAAAATATCACAGCACTATAGATTTGTGTACTTCACAGAAGGAAGATGGTAGGTGGTGAGGTATTGGACCAGAAGGAAGATTTGTAAAATACTTTATTTTTCTTTGAAGCTTGAAAAAGTTGTACACAATCACTTACCTTTTGGACTTAGTTCCTCTCTTCTGTGGTCAGTTCACTGAAACATGGTTGTTGCTGAACTATCTGCCTTCCCCTGGCCACATTTTTCTCACTACACATCACTTAGCAACACTTGCTGAAGGACATAGTTTGGCATCCACACCATGTCCCTTCACTTCCATGCTAAGCCTTCAGGGCTTTGGGAACTTTTTTTTCCCCCACCAGTTAAATACCTACTCTACTCAAAAGACCTTGAAAGTAACGTACTTTTAACAGTCAGTTTGAGTGTGTAGCTTTTCCTTACCTTGACCAATATTCTTACCCCTTGCGGGGGTGATTCCTATTCTGAACATTTATCTGTAGTCATATTGCTATGTCTCATGTTTATTTTTAAATGATTTGTTTTTATTTTATGTGTATGAGTGGGGTTGGGTGTGTTGCTCCTGGGAACTTAGTCTGGTGGCTAGAAAGATATTTTCTACTGAGAGCCAAGGACAACTCTTTAGATTGCATTTTGGCCTGCCTGAAAACTTTCCTTTTTCCTTTCTTTCTTTCTTTCTTTCTTTCTTTCTTTCTTTCTTTCTTTCTTTCTTTCTTTCTTCCTTTCTTTCTTTTTTGTGTTTTTTCGTTTTGTTTTGTTTTTTGCTTTTTTTTTTGTTTGTTTGTTTGTTTTTGTTTGTTTTTGTTTTTTGGTTTTTTGAGACAAGGTTTCTCTGTAGTTTTAGAGCCTGTCCTGGAACTAGCACTTGCAGACCAGGCTGGCCTCAAACTCACAGAGATCCGCCTGCCTCTGCCTTACGAGTGCTGGGATTAAAGGCGTGCGCCACCACCGCCGGGCTCTCTGAAAACTTTCTTTAAAAAGAAAAACTGAAGCAAAGCCCCCACCCCATGCTATGCGACCAGGGTGGGCAGAACACAGCCAAACGCACCAGCCAGGAGCCTGTCCAGAGCCTATTGTGCTCGGTAGCTGGGCACTCTAATGATCTTTGATGAGGAAGCATGACCAAGCTCAGCGTCATAGCAACCTGAGTCAAAGAGGTCCACGTACAGGCCTGGGGCGGTCCACTGGGGGCTCCAGGGAGAAAACACAGGTCCACCTGGTACCTTGTGGCACCAGCCAGATAGGCGGGGAGAGGGAGAGAGAGAGAGAGAGAGAGAGAGAGAGAGAGAGAGAGAGAGAGAGAGAGAGAGAGAGAGAGAGAGAGAGAGAGAGAGAGAGGCAAAGACAGACAGACCTAGGTGTGTGTGAGAGAGAGAGACGGGGGTGGGGGTGGGGGGGTGTGGCTTGACCAGCCAACCCTCGTTTCCCTACATGGTGGCATGGCCTCGGGAGAGATGCCCCCTGCCCCCACTCATCCGTGCCTAAAGCAAGTGGGGGCGCTGTCCCTGACCCCAGCTGCAACTCTGGGGAGATGAGGCCCTGCACCTCCCCGGGGCAGCACAATGGAGCCAACCCTGTTAGCCTAGGTGTAGGTAAGCTGGCCCCGGAAGTTGTGAATATGGGAGAGTCATCCCTACGGAGGCATAGGCTGGGGAAAGATGACCCCGCCACCAACACCTGAGGAAGGGGAGAAGAATGCTGGCCCTGAGGTCACAAGAGCGGGAGAGCAGGCCTTGCACCTTGCCTGGGCAACACAACAAACCCAGCCCTGGTGGTGGAGATGGGCATGAGTCAACCCTGAAGTAGTGAGCAAGGGAGAGCTGAGGAGAGTTATCCTCCTTGTCCCCCCACCCCCACCTCACCTATCAATGCCTGAGGCAGGTGGGAGAGCCGGCCCTGTGGTCGTAAGAACTGGAGAGCTCTCGCTGATCCCCACCAGCTACAACAGTCAGGAGAGTGGGCCTTATCCTTACCTGGGTAACACATAGGGCAACCTTGTTGGCGGGGGGGTGGGGGGGGGTGGGTGAGACAGCCCTGAAGTTGTGGGAGAGCTGTCCCCACTACTCGCCGTCCTGTGGTGATGCAGCAAGGTGAGAGATGTTCCCCTTTACCCCTGGACCGTTACCCCCTGCATCGGACAAGACACCGACCCTCCCGCTTACCAACTGCAACACTCAGGGAATTGGTTCTGCCCCTCGCCTAGGTGGCACAGCAGTGCTGCCCGGTGGTGGAAGGAGAGGGTGACCTAGCCATAATGCTATGTGCAAAGGAGAGCTGCCCCATTACTCATCTGACTTGTGGAAGCATGGAAGAAGAGAGAAGCGCTCTCTGAAACCTCGCTCTCATCAACGCCTGAGAAAGGCGGAGGAGCTGGCCCTGGAGTCACGGAGCAGGAGGGCTTTCCCTACCTACCCTCCCCAGCTGCAGTACTCAGGAACGTGGCCCCTGTTTAACTCACCTGGGCAACACATTAGCACTGGCCCTAATGGTGTATGAGTGGGAGAGCCCACCCTGATGGGCGAAAGCCGGAGAACTGGCCCCACTCCTCCTCCTGCAAGAGGTGAATTAGCCCTGGCAATGCTAGAGAGCTCACCGTGGTGGTGAGGACGGCAGAACTGGCTGGCAGATCAACCCTGCAGCTGCCCAGGCCCAGATCCAGGATTATGACTTGGCCACCCAACATCCGCCCCATCTATGTATGATCTGCTGGAGCATGTGAAGGGACCTGACCCATAGACCCAAAGCTGCAGGATCTCCACAACATAGGGCAACGGCAGGATGTCCAGGAAGACTCCCAGTGAGGGCCCAGCATTTGTAGAAGAAACTGGAGGCCTCAAACCCGATCAATGACTCTGCAATGAACATTTGCAAGTAAAGTTAAACGGACAAAGGAATTTGCTCCGTGACTCACTGTGTCACACTGCAGCTTCCATGATGAGAGTTTTAATTTCTTCCCCTTTTAAAATGTTTTTCTTTTTTCTCTTAAATTTTATTTGGGGGTTCAGGGGCAGAGGGCAGAGGTGAAGGGACAAGAAAATGAATAGGATCAAGACACATGATGTAAAAGACACATAGAATAAATAAAAAGAAAAACAGATCAATGAAAACATTAATTATACATATTGATGGGGTGCCATGTACACATTGTACAGTGCTTGATTCCAGTTAACTGTATCTACATCTGTCTTCTCAAGTCTTTGCCATTCCTTTCTGTTGAAAACTTCCTACTAGCTTTTGAAATGTCTAGTATATTATTATCTAGATGGAGGATATTCCTAAGACCACTTTCCACTCTTTTCTTTGATTCCACATTTATCAGGCAGCTTCATAATTATAAATTCAACTTGGAGCATTAGGAGATCAGGAAGTAGCTTTGGTAATTAGACACAGACACCCCAAATTATAAGAGGATAAAGCTATACAGCAACGACGTAGCTGTACAGCCCACACCTGATGCCTCAGTGTGGCAAGCGTTACAGTCAGGCAGGGAATGTTTGTCCTCTTCAAAGACTGTCCTAGGGTGACCTCATCAACGTGGCGCCACCTTTGAGTTTGCCACCATCTCTCTCCTCCTCTCTGCCAGGACTCAATCGGTAACCATACGCAGTCACCCACTCCTGGGTATCGCCAAGACCTGCATTCTTTGCAATTATGCAGGTTTAGACACAAAATAAAAACTAATTAGTTGCAATTAGCGAGTTGAGGGAGCATCTAGTTTTAGGATGAAAGTGTTTGTTAAGCAAACACATGAAGTAAAGACTAGCTCTCCCTGTTTTCTTGCGTGGCGATGCAAGGGACGGGCTGGTTTGAGCAACAGGGGCATATGCAGTTGCTGGCCCGGCCCCATCTCTGTCCCTCTGTCCTTCCTTTTCATTTTCTCTTAAGAAAATACATTGAAATGTAGTACTGTCATGCTCCTGCAATAACCTTCAATTTTCTCTGATTTATGTTTTTAAGGTAAATTGTTTGCAAATGTTGATAATTCTACCCCGATTGGCATTAGGCTCGTGCAAAATATCAGTGTGTCCCGTTGGGAATGTAAATATTGAAAGGAGAACGTTTGTGCTAATTATTAACTAAATTTAGAAGAGTTTTCTAATGGTTTGAGAATTACTATAATCAATTGGGCATTTTCTTGTCAGTTCAAACAAGAGGTACAGAACCCTAATTTAGCAGTGCTGAGAGTGAACTGGAATAACCAGCTCACTGGAAACTGATAAACGATTTCCATTATCCAGAAGCCTTTTGTCTTGCATCCACTTTGCAGATTTGGACCCGTTTCTCCAACTGGGTTAAATAAACATAGTACTTCTAAGTACTGAAAGTTTTTGAGAAGCCAAAATCAACAGAGTAAATTTTTGGTTGTTGCTCCGAGATGTTTTCGGTTCTCCAGGGCTTTCTAATCTCCTGCTGCAGTCTAATAATGCTCGACTCTAGGTGCCAGGCAAAACTTGCTGTTGTCTTCTTTTGATGCCTGACCCGCAACGTTGGCCTCTGGAATAATGGACCTATTCCTGACAGTGTTTTTCCTGCCAGCGTACAGAACGCACGCGACTTAGGTCCTGAAGTTTCGAGTAACGTGCTGTTCTGATTATACCTTGCACGGAGGGCTGGGAAAGTCTTTAAAAATGCATCTGTGAGTTTTTTGTCCTACATGCAAGGAATCGCCGAGGAACAGAGAAATGAATTAGAGACGGCACTGCTCCCCTTGCTAATAGTTTCTATTTTTCAGAGATTTGTTTTGCGACTTTAATGTTATTAATCTACACAACCTTTTACTTCCATTCAGAATTTATATCAGAATCAAGCTAATAAATTAAAGATGAGTTAGTCCATTGTTGGGTGGTTTAACATGGACCTAGTATGTTAATCCTAATGTGCCTGCTACTAGGGTTTTAAAATTTTTATTATTATTATTTTTTTCTGCCTCGTAGCTGTGGTTAGGCAGCTGCAATAAATCAGAACAAAGGAATGAAGATATTGGGGCTTTAGGGAAAACATGTATTAGAAAGAAAAAAATTGACTTGCCACTAAGGGCTGTATTGCATTAAGATGAATTTTAGAGATACAGGGGTAAGAAAAAGCTGACAAATAAATTGTATAAATAATCTGAGAAACAGCAAGCCTGCACAGACCCCAAGTAACCCTGTAAGCTACCATCAGCAAGACCTTCTAATTCCTGTCCAAACAGACCAAACAGGTACCCTGGACTTAAATAAATAGCCAGGAGAAATGAGCACGTGGCTAATGCTAAGGAAGTGGGAGGAACAGATAAAGCTCTTTAGAGCAGCCCAAAGGATTGGCATAATAGAAGCCAGCGTGGGAGCCTGACATAGCATCTTCTATGAATAGGACTTTATTGCCACTTCAGGCACTGATATCGCAAACACATGCTAAGACAACCAAAACCAGGAGCCTCACAGGACAACTCCTGGCTGAGAATGCACATCTCTGGTCCAGGCAGCTCACGTCGGCAGCCTGAATGCAGGGACAAAGGAAGAGGCGTTCAGATAAAGCTGAGTATATGAATAGAAGACACTTTGTGGAAGGTGATGTTGGAACGAGATAGGATAACTCCAGCAGGATGCAGGGGAGTACAGAAGAACAGGAGGAGCAAAAGGGCCTTTGCTTACTCGTAAATGGGTATCTGAACTTAGAGAACCCTCTGTTTCGGAAGCCCCGTAGATAGAGACTGCTTTTGTGAGCCCCACGCCTACTTTTGTGCTTCACACACGCCTTCCGTGTCTCTGGTACTTGAACATGAGTTGTGAGGCATCACTGTGTAGAGAACAGACACTGCCTGTTCTTACCTTTGATGTTCCCTAAGCCCTCTTTTCATCTGTTCACTTGACTAGCTATTCCCTGATCCTGCATCCTGTCTCCTTCAGGCCCTGATCCTCAATGGCCCCTCCATTTCAATGATATTTCTCTTATTTTTTTTCTAGTGCTTAGGAGTGAGCCAGGAGCCTTGTGCACACTCGACAAGTGCTATATCACAGACTATAACCCCACCCCTCATTGCGATCCCCTCCCTAGTTCTCCAGCAAGGTGTACCTGAGGGGACGTCTGTATAAGACACCAGTAGTTGTCTCTGGCTGGTAGTGACCTTGATAATGACTGCATTACCCTAGGGAGCCTGGCTAAGCTCTGCATGCTGTCATTAAAAATGATACCTGGCATGGTGGTACATACGCACTAGTCCAGAACGGGGTAGGCTGAGGCCTGAGGATTGGGAGTTCAAGGCAGGCTGGACTATGCCTCATTAAATAGACAAGCCAAAGAGGGGCGTGTGGGGTATTTCTTTGGTCTCCTGGGTTTGCGATAGCTGAGGGCAGACAGAGATAACCACTTGTTTGATCTCTTTGTATTACCTCTTTTATTAAAAAATTTAAACATTTTTCTTTATTTATAATGGTGGTACATGCATGCCATGGTGGATGTGGACAAGTCAAAGACAACCGGCAGGAGTCAGTTCTTTTCGCTACTCTGACTTCCAGGATTTGAACTCGGATCATCCGGCTTGGCAGCAAGCACCCTTACACTCTGAGCCATCTAGCTAACCCTTCCTTCACTTCTGAACCAATTGAGAGCAATGTTTGGGCTTTGACTTTACACTCATCAAAATTCATGGCGATCTGGGTGTTTAAATGTAAAATTAAAACGTTCGGTAATGGGAAAAACAATTTTAAAAGTCGGTAACAGAAAACGTACACATCAGCACATGATTTCTTGAAAAATAAATGGATGCTGATTGATACAAAAATTCAAAAGTAGATGAGAGATCACGTCTAGTCAAGGAGGTCGGTGGGCCTGGTCCCACTTACTTGTCAGGCAAAGCTGAAGATTTGAACTTGAGCTCCTGTGGGGTCTCTAAGGTTCTGGCTCAGACAAAGGAAAAAAGAAAAGATTTTATAGCTCGGGTAGTGAGCAGCTGCCAAGAACTGGGAGAGATGACCCTCACTCAGCCTTTTGTAATTCTTCCTGTGAAGTGATGTGTATTCCCGCAATCCCGAACCCCATTCTGGGTGAATCTAAACCCTAGCAATGTTTTACTTGGCTCATGTGCAGGCTATGAGCGTCTGTGTGCAGGTCTGTCTGCAGGTCTGCACAAGCAACCCAAGAAGTCTGCTGTTCTCAACCAGACCACAGCTCTCACTAGGCAGCCGGAGAATTGTGCGCTCCTCACCAGACCGCAGCAGCTAACACCAGACAGACCCTTTCCAGCCTTTGGTCAATGCTAACTTCATTTTAATACTGCACCGTCAGTACTTTATTTATTTGTCATCCTGCCGCGTTTCCTCTCTCAAATCTCTCTTGCATAAATGATTTGCTATTTGTCCCTAAAGCCGAAGATTTCATGCCTTGTCTCTTCCGATAAGAGGAAATTGCAGCTGCTTCTTCCTTTAGTGCTCTGGATGGTTTTATTTTGTTAATTCAAAGTTCAGCAGAGTAACTAGTTCAGTGAAAAGCAGAAAACCTAAAGGTTCAGCCCTGGGAATTGCTAAGACAGTCAATCTTCAGGGGCCGTTATCACCAGGACCCTGTTGAATTTGCTCCCCTAATGTAAGTTAGCAAAGTGTGTTTCTTAAAATAGGTTTTTACATTTTCTTAGCTCTCCAACTAAATGCATTCAACGACAGGGCACTTAAGGTACTTAAGCTTAAGTTAAGAATGGAAACTTATAAGTCTTAAAAGATGTCTTTTTTTTTTCCATTAAAAAATTGGGAGCAATTCTTTCTGGATGTACCCTCATGCAGGAATGCAGAGTTCTATATTTAAGACGGGATTATGAGATTTAAATTTCTCTCTAGTTTCTTTTCAGGTTGCACTTGAGTTATTAATCACACTAAAGGTATGGGTCACTAGAGTAACCTGAAAAATACGAAATCGGAACAAAAACAAACTCACTAACAGTTCACCTGGACAATAAACCGACGTGCTGTACAAACCCTGACGCCACCTCCCAAGTCTCCTCTAGCCTGACCGACGCAGATGCAGAAGACAACTAACCCCCGAAGCTTCCTGGTCTCATAATTTTTCCTTTAGGGCTGGGGACAAAATTGTTTATAGAATCCCATTACCAGCTCAGAATCCTTCACCCCACATTTCTCTTATTCGCAAAGGTTCTAGAGTGGTGACCCCTGGAAGCCGCGGTAAGAAAGAGGATCCAGGTTGGTAGCTCGGTGTCGGTGTCAGCCCTAAACGACGTGCAGGGAGGAGAGCAGCAGCAAAGCTGTTGGGATCCTCCAGTGTGCAGCATGAGCTGCTTTCCTCCACTGGAATGGGTCACAGCGCTGCTCAAGAAGGGCTTGACTTTTATATACAAAACCTTAGGCCCATATTAACGCTTTTCTCTCTAGAACATTTCAGAATAATTTCAATTCTAACTTAGACTTCAAACTCAAAACCAGACAGACATATCTAGTAAAAACAGACATGAACACAGGGACTGTGGTTAACACAGCTAAAACTAAATGTCCTGAATGCATAGGAGTTTATAGCTGGTGAATAGAAAATACATAGCTGTACAAAAACAAACAGAAAACTCTTTACAAAAGCCAATTATGTTTTAAACTACAAAAACAATCCCAATGAAATCACTGAAGCTGAATAGCAAAAGTTAGATTTTATGACATTAAACCCACCCCATCACATGCAATCAATTTTTCTCTCTCTCTCTTTCTCTCTCTCTCTCTCTCTCTCTCTCTCTCTCTCTCTCTCTCACACACACACACACACACACACATACCTGTTTGAAAAATTTAAAATCAGACTTATAAGTGATGTGTTTGCTGCTCTAGTTGACGGTGTGAACCTGGGAGACCAGGGCCTAAAAATGAGACAGACTAAAGTCTCATGCAATAATCAGTTTTATTCAGAACATCAGTTTACACTCTGAGGGTTAAGAAGAGTGGCCTGAGTAAAATGTACAATCACAAGGACGAAACGCATGTGACAAAGACATGTTTTTGCTTAGAGGGACATGAGCAACAGCAGCTGAAGTGAACTCACTCCCATCCCCTACACCTGGGAGGAGCACGGAGACACATTCCAAGAACAATTCTGTGTTTTGAAGGAACTGAAGTCACAAGACTCTTGTTTGCTTGGAGTTTTCTCACAAACACCCAGAATTCTTGCATGACTCCATTGTTAGACTGTGTTCTGACAGTGATGCTTGTATTAAAAAGAAAGATGAGACCAAAGAACATTTGGAAATGAATGATGTATTATATAACTTTCTCATTGCTGTGGCCAAATACCCGATCCTCAAAACAAGACAAAACACAGCACAACTTAAGGCAAGAAGGATATATTTTTTCTTACTTTGAGGGGATATAGTCCATTATGGTGGGAAAGGCAAAAACCAGCCCTCAGCTACTTCAAAAAAATTCTAATAATAGATACACGAACAACTAGGAGAGATTCTGAGCAAGCCTCTTCTGCATGGCTCACCTGAAAGATGCACGAGGTTCTTGAGAATTTTGCCCTAGCAGAAGCATCGTCAACCCAGGCCAAACAAAATGAAAAGAAAAAGCAATCGACTCTCAAGCTCTATAGATAGGAGATGGGCTAATATCGCGTCGTTGCAAACGGGCTTTTCAATGAGACAGGAAAGGAGAGATGGAACTTTAAGAAGCACACACCGCAGAGGATAGTCTCCAGGCCTTGAACTCTGGTGGTGGTCCCTCATTGTGCTTTGCCTATTTTCTTCCTCTTTGAACTATAATATCTGTAATTGTCCCATGCTTATCTCAACATTGTATTTTCAGAACAAATAACTGGTTTTCTAGTTTTCCAGGTCCTTGGGCAGAGACACCATGCACTTTAATATGAATTGTAACCAGAACCTAACCTGAATCTGATTTAGATAACATAGATTAAGAAAAGAAAATGAGGGGCTGGAGAGACGACTCAGCAGTTAAAAGCACTGGTTGCTTTTCCAGAGGACCAGGGTTCAATTCCCAACACCCACATAGCAGCTCAAAACTGTCTACTCCAGTTCTAGGGGATCCGACACCCCACACAGACATACATGCAGGCAAAACACAAATGTACATAAAATAAAAAAAAAATATTTTTTTAAACAGAGTAAAATGAACACAACAGGTAAGGGAAAGGTAATAAAATCTACAACTAAACTATTTTTCTAGGCATTAATAGCTCATGCCTGTAATCCAAGTACTTGAAAGGAAGAAACAGGAAAATGTCACAAATTCAAGGTCAATCTAGTCTATGTAGGGAGTTCCAGGCCAGTCAGGGATACATAGTGAGATCCTGTTTCAAAAAGTCTTCTACTTTAGATGGAGAAAGCTCTTTTTGCAGTGGGTATGATTAAAGCAGAGACATAACGGGTCAAAGTACTGCGAATAAGCTACTCCATGCTCAGCTCTGATAGGACATCTACCCCAACCTCTCAGCAAATGAGAAGAGGACATGAACCTGGAAGGGAGCTGGGGTTCGAGGCACTAGGGCTCGGAGTTAGACTGAGGTAGTAGAGGGATGTGAACAATATACATTGCATAAACATATAGAACTGTTGATAAGAAACACTATTAAAATCTTTAGAGTCAATAAACCTGCATACTTATTCAAAGCACTATATGTAAATTTATGGTTATTTTACTTATATGTGGGTAGTAGTTACTGTTAACGATTAGCATATATGCAAATACAAAATTACCATCTTTACAAAGTTTCCTTTTCTCTTCAGAATAAAAGTGAGGATCTCAATAATCTTTTCCCTTACAAAGACTTGCTATAATCCTGCATTTCCCTAGCATTATTCTGATCACCAATTAACATAAAGTAGTTTACATACAAACTTTAGTCTAATTTAGACTCATGGGAGCTCTAGGAGGCAAAATGAATCTAATAGCACTGTCCCACTTTATAGAACAAAAATAAATAAATGGAGGAGGAATAAGAAAGCTTGTCTATGGGAGAACCAACAGCTAGTGATTGATCTGGAAGAAAACACAAATTCATTGATCTAGTCTCCTGCTTCATATACTGACTGTTGTTATATATGCTTTTCACGATCTCAATTAAATTTTGAATGCCCTCCATCTTTAGGGAATTGGTGCTGACACACTGAACATCTTTAATTATATGTATTGGCTCCATTGAATTTAAGTGGTAAAATGATGTGGGAGTGTCATATATCAATCTGTTGATTTCATTGGTTAAGTAATAAAGAAACTGCTTGGCCCTCATAGGTTAAAACATAGTTGGGTGGAGTAAACAGAACAGAGTGCTGGGAGGAAGAGGAAGTGAGCTCAGACTCGACAGCTCTGCTCTCTGGAGCAGAGGCCATGCTCCCCGCTCCGGGGCAGATGCGATGAAGCTCCGACCCAGGATGGACGTAGGCTAGAATCTTCCCGGTAAGCGCTCCTTGGGGTGCTACACACATGAATAGAAATGGGTCAAGCAGTGTTTAAAAGAATACAGTTTGTGTGTCATTATTTTGGGGCATAAGCTAGCCAGGTGGCCCAGAGGCTGGGGCGGCAGGAACGCAGCCCGTAGCTCTCACTACAGTAAAAACTGAAAACTTGCCCTGAAATAATCAGGAAGAAGGTTAGAGTGCCCACTTTAATGACGTATAACCAATATAATACCGGAAGTCCTAGCCAAAGCAATCAGGCAAGAAAAAGAAATGTGGCATTCAGAGAGGAAAGGAAATAAACAAAATTGTTCTGGTTTTCTATAGAAAAGTGGATTGACCTATGATAAAGAAAGAGTATTTCTGGGCAGATTGTATCCAAAAGTAGTGAGGGGGGATCTGAGAGAGACGGTGTCTACCTGTGCTAATTGCAGCATTATCTGAGAGAGATGTGTGTCATCCACAGTACCTAAGAGGTGAAAGCAACTTTATGGCCATCAACTGACAATAGATAAAGACACGGTATTAAACAGTGAGGAAGAAAGGGGGAAGATGACACCCATGTACCAACTGTACACGGTTGCTACCCGTGTACCGACTGCACACGTTCTACCCGTGTACCAGCTGCTGGACTTTCTTGGAAATAACCTGGTGATACTTTAAAGGCAGTTACCCCGTGAGGAGGTGGCAACAGAAAAACAGTGACAAAGAAGAGAGGGGAAATGCTTGCTATGCAGAATCAGCAGTTCAGAGAGCACTCCAGAGCGCTCAGCCCCAGGCAGGGAGTCTGAGTTCCCAGAGTGGAATGAGAGCAATCACAGAAAGCTGGATCTCAGCTTCAGACAAGGAGAGATTCAGAAGACTTCCACTCTACTTCAGTACCAGGTAATTTACAGAGGAGAGAGAGATGGGAACAGAGACACATACAGAGAGACACACAGACAGAGAGACAGACTGACCGTGCCAGCAGAGTCTAAAGTCGAGTGGGGAGGTGAGGGGATGACAGAGGTTTAAAACATGGGATGTACTCACTCATATTTGGTTTCTAGCCATAAATAAAGGACATTGAGCCTATAATTTGTGATCCTAGAGAAGCTAAATAAGAAAGTGAACCCAAAGAAAAACATATAGACATCCTCCTGGATATTAACCTTCATCAGGCTATGAAAGGAGACAGAAACAGAGACCCACATTGGAGCACCAGACTACAACCCCAAGGTCCAAACCAGGAGCAGAAGGAGAGAGAGCACGAGCAAGGAACTCAGGACCGCGAGGGGTGTACCCACATACTGAGACAATGGGGATGTTCTTTCGAGAACTCACCAAGGCCAGCTGGACTGGGTCTGAAAAAGCATGGGATAATACCGGTCTCACTGAACATAGTAGACATTGAGGACTGCTGAGAAGTCAAGAACAATGGCACTGGGTTTTGATCCTACTGCACATACTGGCTTTGTGGGAGCCTAGGCTGTTTGGATGCTCACCTTACTAGACCTGGATGGAGGTGGGAGGTCCTTGGACTCCCCACAGGGCAGGGAACCCTGATTGCTCTTAGGGCTGATGAGAGAGGGGGAGTTGATTGGGGGACGGGGAGGGATATGGGAGGCGGTGGTGGGGAAGAGACAGAAATCTTTAATAAATAAATAAATTAATAAAAAAAATCACAATCAGTGCTGTGCAAACACAGGAATCTTGGAGTCTAGTCTGTATATTACACAGGGAGTGGGAAATCCTCTCTCTCTCTGGAGTCTGTATATTACACAGGGAGTGGGAAATCCTCTCTCTCTGGAGTCTGTGTATTACACAGGTAGTGGGAAATCCTCTCTCTTTGGCAGTTGATTGCAGCGGCGGTGAGAAGACCTTTTTAAAGGTCCAGCTAAATCAGCAGATAGGAGGCTCTAGAAGCAAAGCTCTCTCCCCTGCACAACCCACTCTGATAACCCAGGCAACTGTCAGAGAACTCGTCTCTGAGTCCCGGCTTGCAGAAAGCTCTGTCTAGACAGGGCAGACTGAGTCAGAGCTGCTCAGTGTTCCACACAGTGGTCTGCCGTACTCTACAGAGAGATTCCTGACTTCCCGAAAGAGGGCTGTTGAGCTGCAACTAAAGACATTAGAGCACAGGCCAGCGGGAAGCTTACCACAGCACTTTCTAGGACCTAGAGGCTGAAATGACCTCAGGTAAAGTCCACTGCCTGACTCCTGAGCCACAGCCTCTGTTGGGAGGGAAATCACACAGACTTCAGAAGACACCAGGCCCAAAACTGGAAAGCACGACGCCGAGGCGTATAGATAGCCACGGCGGGCGTCTGCATCAGGAAGTGATGGCGTAAAGATCCTGGGCACTTCCGCTAGGGGGACCACCAGATACATTCAGAACCTGCGTATACGCAATCGATAAGTCATCACCAAAGGACCAAGTATGTGCTTTATGCAAGTCTTATCGAACACAATAAAAGTGAAATAATCTTTGATTTAATTTAATTATTTGATTAAAACACTGAATTCAAAGCAAAAAGCAGGATAGCAAGATGGCTCAGCAGGTAAAGACACTTGTTGCCAAACTTGAGAAAGAGTTTGATCCTTTCTCATAGAAAGAGAGAGAACCGACTCCTGTAAGTTGTCTAACCACACAGTTGCCATGGTAAGTACTCACACATATGCACACACACACACACATATTCATACTCGTGCACACTCTTACATGTACACTTACATATATTCATACATGCACATACATGCACACTCACATACTGTGAACAAATAAATACAAATTAATTAGGGATATATTTTTAAGAATAAAAGAAAACAAAAACGCACATACTGGAAACTGTGATACAGTGAAAGTGTTTTTTTTTTTTTGAAAGTGGTTTTAAGAGGGAAATTTATAGTTATAAAGTCCTAATTTAAAGCAATCAGAAAGCTAGGTGTTGTGGCAGATACTGTCAATCCCATCACTCTAGAGGCAGAGGTGGGCAGATCTCTGAATTCTAGGACAGCCAGAGCTACATAGTGAGGCTGTCTTAAAAAAGAAAAAATCAGAGAGTCTTGGAAATGGCTCAGCAGGTAATAGCATGTACTCTTTTAGCTGAGGACTGGTGTTCCGTTCCCAACACCCACATGAGGTAGCCTACAACCATCTATAACTCCAACTTTAGGGGAATCTGGTACCTCTGACCTCCTCAGACAATCTCACTCACAAGCACACATACACACACACAAACATGCACACATGTGCACATGCGTTTACATAATTAAAAATAAAACAAAATAGTTTTGAAAATCAGAGGAATCTCAAATAAATACCTTAATGATATACCTCAAAGTCTTAGAAAAACCAGAATAAGACAAATCTCAAATCAAGGAAGAAATAATAATGATCAAAGCAGAAAATAATATAAGATGAAATGAAAAGAACCATACAGAGACCAACGAAGCAGCTGGTTCTTTGAAAGGATAAACAAAATCAACAAACCCAAACTAAGGGGGGGGGATAGAATATCCACTCTAATAAAATTAGGAGATGAAAGGGGAGAAATTACAACAAACACCAATGAATACAGAAAACCAATAGACAAGACCTTTCAAACCTGTGTTCCAATAAATTGGAAAATCTAAAAATACGGCTAAATTCTAGACATACACAATCCACCAAAATTAACTAAGATACAAGCACTTAAGCAAGCCTATAAAAAGTAATGAGATGTAAGCCGTAATAAAGTCTCCCACAAAAGGGAGGGGGTGGGTGGATTCGCCGCTGAATTCCACTACTGAAATTAACCCCTAAAGAAGAAGAGTTACCAAGGCCACTCTACAAAACCAATCTATCTCTCTCACCAAAAAAGACAAATAAGGATACAAACACAAAAGAAAAGTGCATGTCTCGTTCTCTGATGAAGCATGAAAGCAAAAATTCTCAATAAAATACTTGCAAGCATCCTCACGCTGTGTACAAGTCAATTCCAAGTGGATCAAGGATCCCAATGGTAGACTCCACGGCTGGAATTTCTAGAAGACAAAGAGTAGAGAGTGTACTTCAAGATACAGGCTCAGGTAAGGATTTTCTGAATAATACCCCAATTGTCCAGGAAAAAAGACCAACAAGCAGGGCTTCCTGAACTTAAACAGCTTCTGTATTGCAAAGGAAGCACGTTTGACTGAGGAGGCAGCCTATAGAATGGAAAAAGACAACTTTGGCTGCTAAAAATCTGACAGAGGATTAGCATCTAGACTAGAAAAAGAACCCAAGAAGCTAAATACCAAGAAAACAAACAATGTAGTGAAAAATGGACTGTGGAGCCTAACAGAGAGTTCTCAGAAGAAATATTCTTGGGGCTGGAGAGATGGCTAAGAGGTTAAGAGCATTGCCTGCTCTTCCAAAGGTCCTGAGTTCAATTCCCAGCAACCACATGGTGGCTCACAACCATCTGTAATGGGATCTGGTGCTCTCTTCTGGCCTGCAGGAATACAGAATATTGTATACGAAATAAATAAATTTTTTTAAAAAAAAATAATCTTAAGAGTGTTCACCGTTGTTAGCAGATTAAAAGTGCTTGGAGATTTATTTTACCCCAGTCAGAATGACCAAGACAGAAAAAAAATAAAAAACACCAATAAAAGCTGTGAGAATGGGGAACATGGACCTTCAGGCGCCATTGGCAGGAGTGTGTGCTGGAGAAGTCACTGTGGGAATCAGTGTAGGGGTTCTTTAAAAACAACAACAACAAAAAAACCCATCTGCGCTGCCCAGGGATGGGTCTTTATTCCCCTCATAACTTAAAAGGAAACTTACACAATGTCCATGACCCTTAATGTCCTGCAGATGAAGGAGGAGTACGTCCTCAAATTCCTTACGGCAGGAACCCGCGTACATAGTGCCAACCTTGGTTTCAGATGCAGTACATCTACATAGCCCCAGGGGTTACCCACTGCTATCTTATTAAATGAACAGAATATCAAACTGTCTTTTACATTTATATCTCTATACACATAGATTATCTTTCTGACTTCATCAATGAACTCTTATTATGCCTTTGATGGCAGTTAACACAAAAATTCACAAGTGGCGAAAGTGCAGAGGCTAAACGTCTCAGCCACAAAGGAGATATCTATAACATGCCCTTCCCCTCCAAGCTCAGAGACTAGTACAGAAGAAGGGGAAGAAAGATTATAAGAGCCAGAGGATGGGAATGAAACGCTGGCTTCTGGATAGTACAGAAGCACGGCACTCATGAACGAACACACAGCAGCTGGTGTCCCCTGACAAGACTCGCAAAAGGTCAGTGCCGTCACCTTGCAAATTTGGACCAGGGAAGGGCTCAGGAGCCTCCAGTTGAGGAGCTATTTATTGGTGTTGCTGGCTACTGCCTGTGGGGTAGTTTTCTTTAAGGGTGTAGTCCTTGATAGGTCAACCACGGTCCTGGGGATGGCTCCATGCCGGTGAGTATTTAGACAACACAAATTTAGACTTGGCAGGTTATTTTAATAAAAAGACATAAAGTTCAGAGGGGGTGGGGTGAATGCAGGAGTCATAGGGGATAAATAGTATCAAAAATACATTGTACACATGTATGAAATTCTTAAAGAATTCATGAAGTGTATTTTAAAATACTTGCAAACCAAATTTAACAGCGTATTAAAAATATCATTTATCATGACCAAATTGGTCTCATTCCAAAGATACGAGGATGGCTAAACGCACATCAATCAATGAACTTGATGTAGCATATAAATAGATTCTAGGACGGAAATCATAGTATCATCTTAGTTAAGTACAGGAAAGTCCTTAGATAAAGTCTAATATGCTTTCATAATAAATATCCTAAAGAGTCCGGTTTTATCCCATGCTATTTCAGTCCCAGTCCAGCTGGCCTTGGTGAGCTCCCAATAGATCAGCCCCACTGTCTCAGTGGGTGGGTGCACCCCTCGCGGTCCTGACTTCCTTGCTCATGTTCTCCCTCCTTCTGCTCTTCATTGGGACCTTGGGAGCACATTCCGGTGCTCCATTGTGGGTCTCTGTCTCTATCTCCATCCATCACCAGATGAAGGTTCTATGGTGATATACAAGATATTCATTAGTATGGCTATAGGATAGGGCTATTTCAGGTCTCTGAACATGGCGGACAATGAGGACTGATGAGAAGCCAAGGACAATGACACTGGGTTTTGATTCTACTTCATGTTCTGGCTTTGTGGGAGCCTAGCCAGTTTGGATGCTCACCTTCCTAGACCTGGATAGAGGGGGGAGGACTTTGGACTTTCCACAGAGCAGGGAACCCTGACTGCTCTTCGGACTGGAGAGGGAGGGGGAGAGGAGTGGGAGGAGGGGGAGGGGAATAGGAGGCTGGGAGGAGGCGGAAAAATTTTTTTCTTTTCAAAAAAAAATATCCTAAAGAAATGAGGCACAGAAGAAACATATCTCAACAGGACAAAGCCCGCATATAACAAACTGATAGGAAAATATCTGAGTATTTCCTCACAAATCAGGAATGAAGTAAGGGTGTCTGTTCTTCGGGTTTTATTCAATAAACTGCCTAAGGTTTCCAGCTACAGTAAGAAGATAAGAGCAAGAGACAAACGGAGTACAAATAGGAGAAATTATTCTTATTTGCAAACTGAGGTGTAGTCAATAAGAAACCCTGGGGCTGATGAGATGTCCTGTGGAAAGAGGCCCTTGCTGCCTGGTTCTCCTAGGAGGAGATGGGAGGCAGAGGCAGGAGAATTCCCCAGAAGCTAGCCTGCCATCTACAGTGGGAAAAACAAACAAAAAGTCATCTTATAATATCATAAAAAGCTTTTTCTGGTTAATTAAATCCGACGCATTTTACAGCAGCTAACACTATGTGATTATCGTTGTGCACTGTTTGCTATGTAGCGTTAGTATTATGATGAACCATTTGGCTTGGTCTAAGAACGGAAAGGGTGCTGGTTCTTATGATGCTTATGATGGTTTATTTCACGTTAGACTTAAAGTTATAAGCTTGGGAGATTTACATGAAAACCATGAATTTTCTAAATAAATTTTAATGTAGAGTCGAAAACTTCCTTAGGGAATAATCTTTGTAGATTTGTCACCTTTATGCTGTAGAGCTTACATTAAAAGTATACTTGAAGTATCATGTTTATGTTAAATCACTCACTCTACTTTTGGCATCATGAGAAATATATACATGAATTGCTCCAGTCTCTAAACTCAAGGATGTTGTGTTTCCAAGGTAATCTGAAGAATTTCTGATTCTTAATGTGTGTTCCAATGAATTATTTAACTTTTCAAGTCACCTTGATCCATTTTTCATCACGAGCTTAAGTCTTATCAAGGAAGGTGGTTCTTCAACCCGGTGAAGGCTTTTCTAGAATACACAGGTATATTATATTATCCCCTGGCATGCAGACTTCTGCATAGGGTCTGTGGTAGTTCTGGGGCACTGGGTTCTTTTTATATGACCCAGTTCTTGAGGAATGCAGAGAATTAACTACAAAGGGGTAGAAGTTTTCTAAAGCTGATTGGAATTATGGCTATCAATATTGCTAGATAATTGTACTAGAAATTATTGGATTCTATACTGTAGATGAGAGGAGTAATGCCTTGAAAAGTGTACCTTAATAACATAAATAAGGGGGGAAGCTATAAACATGACAAAAATGTAACTCACATGAGTATACTGTCCTTCGATTGGGAAGAAAAAGATAGAAAGGAAATAAACAGGGCACATAGGAAATCAGTCTCCATGCTTCTGGGGTCAAGGACATTGGCATAGTTATTAGTGATAGCCACCAACTATGCATAATGTGACTATTAGAATTATAATATTTTGAACTTATACCTTTAGATTTATACCTTATATAGTTACACAAGGATCAGAATTTAAAAATAATTATCCAAATATCTTATCTAAAATGGGCTAGATGGACTGACATAGTCAATAAATAGCAGATCACATTCCAGTCAAGGAATTAATAGGTCAGTTAGTGAAATACAAGCTTAACAAAACTCTATGTTACATACCATGTATAGTTTAATTAATATAGTGTTTGCAGTCATTGCTAGGGCAATTTGGAAATTTGATGCCTCATTATAAATTCAAAACTGAATTTATTACACGATTATTTTATGTGGAGAAAACTCTGCTTCTCTTAAATAGAAACCCAACACCAAGAAGCTTTCCCAGCAACTAGCACAGTGGAACAAAGAACTTTATATTGTTACTCAAAATCATATTGTTTCTTTTGTAGTTGTGTAGCCTCTTAAATCAGCACGAAGTGCTGTTTTGGGAAGAAATCTAACAAACAAAATTTTGTGACCATTATAGCAATGTCAACCCCAGTTGTTAGAATAAGGAACTAAGCTATGACAAACATAGATCTAGTTCCTATGTCAGTTTCAACAGTAACACTTAATATTGCCATGACCAGATCTTGGCCAAAAGACTAAGCTCATCATAGTGATTAAATTTACAAAATGCCAATGTTTCCAGGCATCCAAGTTTGGTGCTGAACTCTCTGCTATTTTCCTGCCTTCACTGTGTTGATTAGCTGGAGGCAGGAAAAGTATCAATAATATGATGCCACTAGGGACATGTCCTCTGCCACCACTCCGACTTACCATTGTTGAGGGGGTTCAGCCAATCTAAGAAAAAAGAAAAAACACACCAAGAGAAATAAATCGTGGGAGAAATTAAAACATCACTACTTAAAAGACAATTATGTGTCTAGCAAAATGAGTCCGCTAAATTTTCAGAGTTAATAGATTGGTAATCGTCATATTGTCTTGGTCAATGTTCTATTGTTTTGAAGGGACACCATGACCATGGCAACTCTTATAAAAGAAAGCATTTAATTGGGGTTTGCTTGCAGTTTCAGGGGAGCATGGTGAACACAGACAGACAATGGTGCTGAAGAGGTAGCAGAGTGTTCTGAATCAAGATCTGCAGGCAGCAGGACGAGAGAGAGAGGCGTGGGGCCTGGCTTGGGCTTTTGAAAATATCAAAGCTCATCCCCAGTGGCACATTTCCTCCAAAAACGTCATACCTTCTCCAACCTCTGAATTTTTCTCATGTCATTCCCTGATGATAAAACAATCAAATATATGATCCAAACCACCATATTCCACTCCTTGGCCCCATAAGCTTATAGCCAAATCATAATGCAAAATGCATCTAGTCCAACTTCAAAAGTCCCCATAGTCTATTACAGTCTCAACCCTGTTTAAAAGTTCAAAGTCCCTTCTGAGACTCATGGCAATGTCTGAACTATAACCCCTGTAAAATCAAAATCAAAAGGTAGATCGCATGCTTTCAATATACAATGGCACAGAATATGCATTGCCATCCCCAAAGGGAGGAAAGGACGTGCAGTAAGGAAATACTGGACCAAAACACATCTGAAAAAAAGCTAGACAGACTCCAAACTCTGCATCTCCATGTCTGATGTCAAAGCACTCTTCAGATGTTCAACTCCTTTCAGCCGTGTTAACTGCGCCACACTTCTTTCTCTTGGGCTGGGTCCACTCCTTGTCATTGGCTCTTCTTGGCAGGTATCCTATGACTCAGGCATCTTCAACATCTTAGGGTCTCCAAGGTAATCCAGGCTTCACCTTCATAGCTTCACACAATAGTTTCTCTAGGGCTCCATGCAGAGACACACTCCTGACACATGCCCCGTCTCAGCAGGGTCAGAGATTCTACAACTCTTTTTTTGTATTCTTGACTATAAAACCAGACCCATGTGGTCAAAACTGCCAAGTTCTGCTGCTCCCTGGGGCTCAAACTTGACCCCTAGCTCCATTACATCTGCATCACCTTTCTGTTGTTGATGGGTTCCTTCACTGCTTAAGTTTTTCTTTAATTTTCTTTCCACGAGTTGGAAGCTTAGCTGGGTGCAATCTTGCCCTGAGGTCCCCACTCCCCTTATTCCTTTTAGCATCAGACTTTTCTTTAAACTTTTCATCTCCTTGAGCACAGGACTTACCTCCATTACATTCTTTGATACAACTTTTCTCTTCAAACTGTACACTTTTCATTTTTCCTTGTTTGGCTTTCTTTTTTTTTATTATAGATTTGCATAAGAGTGGCCACTAGTAACCACACAGTGGAGTAAATACTAGGCTGTCTTGAAATCTCCTTTGCCAATGCCATGAATCCAAAACTCTTCAACTTATCTTCAGGCAGACTTTTTTGGAGAAGGGCAAAAAAAAAAATGGCCACATTCTTCACCAAAATATCACAAGAACAGTGTCTAGGTCATTTACTAATATTCTTTTCTTCTGGAACCTCGTGAGCAGGGACACCATAATCTACATCACTCTCAGCACCAATGTCTTCCATGCTCCTACAAGTATGCCCCATCAAACCCATTGAAAGTATTCAACTGCTTTCTTAATACAGAGTCCCAAAGTCTATATCCTGCCCATAAGTAACATAGTAATACCTGTCACAGCAATACCCCAGTCCTGGTACCAACTTCTGTCTTAGTCATTGTTCTATTCGTGTGAAGCAATGCAAGTCTTATAAAAGAAGGCATTTAGTTGGGGCTTGCTTACAATTTCAGAGGTTTAGTCCATTGTCATTATACACAGGCAAGATGTGGTGTTGGAGAAGTACCAAAGAACTCTACATCCAGATCTGCAGGCACCAGAAGGCCCGTACCTGGCTTGAGCTTTTGAAACTTCAAAACCTACCCCCAGTGACACATTTTCTCCAACAAGGCCACACCTCCTAATCCTTCTCAAGTAGTGCCACTCCCTAATGACCAAACAATCAAATATATGTGCTTATGGGGGTCATTTTTATCAAACCATCAGACAGATAAAACACAAAGACTCAAGATTCTTGCATATACCAGGCAAGATAGCACATGCCTTTAATTCCAGGCCTGGAAAGGCAGAGGCAGCAGATCTCTGTTAGCTCAAGGCCAGTCTCATCTCTAGAGTGTGAGTTTCAGGCCAGCCAGAGTTACATAGTGAGACTCTGTCTCAAAACAAAAACAAATGAAAATATTCTTGAATATTAACAATAACAATCTAGAAAAACTAAATTTAAAAGTAGATATAATTGCTGGATGATGGTAGTGCACACCTTTAAGCCCAGCACTAAGGAGGCAGAGGTAGGCAGGTCTCTGTGAGTTCAAAGATGACTTAGTCTACAGTTAGTTTCAGAAAAGCCAGGACTATGTAAAGAAACACTGTCTCAAAATAAATAAATAAATAAATAAACAAACAAGAATAATAAAACAAAAAAGTGGGTACAATTTACAATAATAATAATTTACAATAACAAGGAGTAGACTTCATTTGTGCTTGACTAAATAAACAAAACAATGAAGTATATTGAACAATAACGACAGATGTCATAGCTTTTTTTGTTTGTTTAGGTTTTATTTGTTTTTGTTTTGTTTTGTTTTTCTTTTAGTGTAGTCCTGGCCATCCTGAACTATCTGTAGACCAGGCTGGCCTTGAACTCAGAGATCCACCTGCCTCTGTCTCCCAAGTGCTGGAATTAAAGGTGTGCACCACCATGGCCAGCCAGATGTCATATCTCAATCTTATTTTAAAAATCTAATTCAGTTGCAAACAAAATCACAATAGAATTTTCTCTTAGAATTTAGGAAAAAAATTGTAATATTTACTTAGAAAAATAAAGAGTCATAGATAATAAAAAATCTTGGGAAAAACAGGAAAAGGAAGTCAGTAAAAAAGAAACTCCAGAAATATACTCAATTATATATGAGGATTAAATAAATAATCAAATGAAATATAGCATAACATTATTTTAATATATTTGTAACTCATATCTCTAAATATACCCTAGATATTCTAGATAGTAAATACAGATATTTTGAGACAGGGTCTCTCTACATAGAACTCAGAAAGTAGACCAGGGTGATGTTGAAATTACAGAGCAATCCGGCTGCCTCTGTCTCCTAAGTGCTGGAATTAAAGGCGCACACCACCATGCCTGGCTAATAAATACTTTTAAAGTCTGGAGAGTGGACAATAGTGAGTGAGTTTTCTTTAGCCTTCTAGAAGAAATGGTTGTTTATGCTTAAGGACTTGGAAGTACTAAGCAGGGGCTAAAGGCTTCAGAAATGTGACGTTAGTGCTCCTTTGAAACTGCAAAAGTATAGGGAAATTAGAGAAATACGTATGTTTTCTTGACTTCTGGGGTCGATGTGGTCTGTTGGAGCTGCTGTATTTTGTAGAGTGCTGGGCCATGTGGCAAATGCTCAATAGATACCTTTCACTTAATAGTGTAACCATTCAGGAGATGTTGACCAATCCTATTGTCCTATGGTTTGAACACAGAGTCAATCCCACAGGTTCAGTTTTTGAGATTGGGGTCCCTGGCCCATTGTGCTATTTTGAAGGCTGTGGGGCTTTCAGGAGGGAGGGCCCTTGAAGGCTAATCTCACCCTTTGTCCCTGCCTGCTTTCTCTGCTTGCTGGTCAGTCATAATGTGAATATTTGCTCTAACTCATGCTCCTACCACAACAGTAAACCCTTCTCTGCTGTGATGAAATGAAATCCCTCTGCAGCCTTTGGACAAACAAACAAAAACAAACAAACAAAAAACCCTCTATCCCTCTAGTTGTCCCTGCCTGGTGTTTAGTCACAGCAACAGAAGCATAGCTAATGTATTTGGTGACAGGAAGCAAGGGGAGCTTTGAATCCAGTTCGCAACAAAAACTTGATTAATACAGATGCATATGAACCCCTGGACAGGAAGCTGTCAATCAGGCTTGTGATGGGTGAGTAATAAGAAGAGCAGGAAGACTGTGGAAATGCCAGGAGGTCATGTGAAGCCTCCACAGGTGCCCTTGTTGGGTAGGGTCAGGAACCAGCAGGGTGCACGGACTTAATCTGTGGCTTAACTCAGTCAAGGAATCTGTAACAACTTGGAAAAGCTGAAGACCCGAATGAAGACAAGACTCATATTCAGCTGTCTGGCTAACTGGATATAGGGTATGGGTGTGTGTGTTTGCTATTTTCACCAAGAATTTATAGGAAATGATTCGTAAGTGTCGCCATCAGCTTGAAGTCATTGCTGGCCCTGGGAATCAGTGTGTCATCCAGAGAGGACCGTATCCTTCTCAGCAGTGTTTTTGCAGTATCCAAGAACACTTAAACTTACTGTAGCCACAGCTTCTATCTGAGGCAAGCAGAAAGACTTTGATCCAAGGGTAATCAGGGAAATCTTGGTTTAGAGTCACTTAGTAGCAGGAAAGCCTCTGTAGTAAGAGGTTTCTGTCTTATTTTTGCAGCCAACCTCGTGTAGACTGCTCATATCATCCTACACGCTTTTGAGAAACCAGTAAACAAACTGAGCAGCACTTACTTGGATTAGGATAAAAACAGTAATTTGGATTTTCTATTGGGGGCAGTCGGAAGGACAGAACTACCCCGTCATCCATCTATGCCAGCATCTGTTTCTGACATCCTCATACCTCCATCTGGAATATTCCTCCTACCTATCAGCTCTGTTGAAAGATAGTTTGTCTAGCATATGTACAATTTTTGGCTGTTATTGTATAATTATCAAACAGACTACTGGATAGGATGCATCAGAACAGGATGGCAAACCATTCACTTCCCAGCTATGTCTACTGCAGCTTCCTGAGCACAAAGGAAAAATGGCTAAAAACCTACTTGTCTAATAGCCAGAGCAGTGAAGTACATGCAAAACAGGTATTGTAACAGAATGGGTAGATAAGAGAAACTGAGAGGTCAAATAGTTCAGATTCTATGATCCAATTGGAATAGTATCAAATGTGATTATGATCTGAGGCAGTAGAATTCCATCTTCCTTGTATGACGGAAATTCTTCCGAGCAGGCCCAGGTTAAGTGACCGCTCACTGCAAGGCTGATGACACACTGCTTCCCAGTGTCAGCGATGACTTCAGCCCGATGGCAACCTCCACAAATCGCTTCCTGTAAATTCTTGGTGAAAATAACAAACAATCCATTTTGCTTGAGAGTGACTTAGCAGAGGGACTCCACCCAAGGATCTGGAGTTAATAAAGCAAGATGCATGTTGGCATTGCAAACATCTCCTCTTCCGATGCGAGTTCCCCACAAAAGATTTTGTAAAAGCAAAGCATTTTGTTTTCCATTTTGAATTTTTTTATTATGTTATGTGTATATTCATATGCCTGGGTATATGTGTCTTCACCACATATGTGCAAGAGACTTCCAGAGTCAGAAGAGGGCATCAGATTCCCTGGAAGGAGTTGTGGATGATTGTGAGCTGCCATGTGGGAGGCAGGAATCAAACCGTTGTCCTCTGCAAAAGCATTGAGTGCTCTTATCTGCAGAGCCACTTCTCTGGTGCCAGCGTTTGCCTTTTCTACTTAGTGAAATGGATCCTTCTGCGTGAGCAGCAATGACATAGTTTAAATGATGAGCTGGTGAGGAAGGATGGGAGGGGTGAAAGTCACTGACAAGTTGGGCTTGTATGTGTGCGATATGATATCTGGGTTAACACCTACAGAAGACTTCAAAGCCACAAACGCTACCTCCTCCATTTATTCCTGTATTCAGCATGCAGTGTTTACTGAATGTCAAGCCATGCTGAACAAAACAGAAAATACCTTTGTTCTCATGGAGCTTACGTTTTAATGAGAGAAGGAAGATAGACAATAAGTTAAAAGTTACCCAAAGATAATTTCCTTAACAAAGGTTTGTATTTAATGAGCAAGACAGGGGAATTACCTGATTATAGAAGGGTACTGAGAGTCCTTAGGCTTTTGTGGCTGGCAATAGATTAAAAAAACATTATACCAATAGTTGGTTAGCTTAGTGTTGCTCATACGTTATATATAATTCATGACCTTGATCCTAAGACTCAAAGAGTTTATAATTAGAACTTTCACAAGATGTTCCTAAAAGTCATGCAGACAAAGACGGAAGGAAGAGTCATCAATAGGTCAGATGTTTTTCTACCTTGGTCCCTTGATCTCAGGCCCCTGGAGTTCAGGGCTTACACAGTGTAATTTACAGTCTTTTGTGAGAGCTATGTTGCTTTTAAAGTAACAATCATGTGAAGAAGGTTCAGGATTCTTAGGGTTTGACGTTGATACTTTATGCTCTTTCCTATTTGGTAAAGAACCAATGTAGTCACTGATATGGTTTTGGAATGTCCAATCTACTTTGCTCATTTCAAAAAATGGACTGTGATCAAGTGGGAACAGGAAAACTGGCTTTAAAACTGTTTTTCAAAATTAAACAGCCATGAAAAGAAAGACTCTGCTGGGGCTGAGATAGAGCATGCGTTTAGCCAAAGTATATGTAGCCCTAAATTCAATCCCTTCGTGTGTGTGTGTGCGCATGTGTGCATACACAGAGCCACACAGAGGGTGGTGCAAACACTGAAGAACTGGAAAGCCAACAATGCAGTTCAGCTCCAGCTCAAAGCCCTGGGAAGTACTGAGGCTAACGATGATGCTCTCAGAAGAGAACTGTAAGTTACACTGTGTAAGTCCTGGACTCCAGAGGCCTGAGATCAAAGGACCAAGTATCTGAGTATAGAAAGGGAGATACTCTGAATCAAGAAGAGTGTGAACTACCTACCTTTCTTCTGCCTTTTCCCTGGTGCCTCAAAGGCTGGAGCAAGCCCATCAACATTGGTTAAGGGAGATCATCTTTGTTTGGGTTACTGATTCAAATGCTTATCACTTCTGTAAACTGGTTTGGGAGAATTGTCTGTATTCTGTCAATCATGTTTTAAATAAGTGCTGATTGGACAGGCAGGAAGTATAGGTGGGTCAACCAGACAGGAAGTAGAGGCGGGGTGAAGGAGAACAGGAGTATTGGGAAGAAGGAAGCTCTTTCCCGAGTCTTGCCTAGATCACTGAAGAAGCAGGATGTGACCTGTCCCACTGAAAAAGGTACTGAGCCATGTGGCTAACATAGATAAGAATAATGGATTAATATAAGTTTAAGAGCTAATAAGAAGCCTGAGCTAATGGGCCAATCAGTTTATAATTAATGCAGACTTTCTGTGTGATTATTTCGGGGCTAAGCTAGCTGTGCGGCTGGGGCAACAAGCTGGCCCTCATGATACAATAAATATGCTCACAGAAATAATGTTTTACCTACTATTTGAGTCACCCTTAACCTCAAATATTGACAGCTAAAGTTAACCGTCCCCTCATCTTTTGTAAGCCTTCCTGTTTTAATCTATATTCTTCAAATGAGATTTCCAAATTTTTTAGAAAAAAAAATCCTTAACCTCACATATTTCCCTTTTATATTGTACTGAATGAACATTTGCTTAAATCGTCAATAAATTTGGGTTTGAGGGTGGTACTTAAATGACCTCACAGTGAGGGTTAAACAGGAGTGCCGAAGCAGCAGCAGCACATGAGATTACTGAAGAAAACACACCCCCAGCTTTACATGTTTTCACAAACCTCAAGACTTTCTCCATAATATGTTGCATATAGGCCATATGCAGTTTCAGGGATCAGTATTTGACCATCTTACATTGTATGCTTCCTTATCTGCTATTGTTCTCTCTAGTTTTTTTTTTTTTAATCAGTGTTTCTCACATTTCTCATTTCACCAGCAATGTGAAGCTTTATTGTAGTGGTACACTATCACTGTGGCCACCCGTTTCACTGATGTTGTGCCCTGTGTCTTTCCCTAGCTGTTGGCTATGGAAGCTGAGACAGGCAGACCCTTGGGCTCACTGGCTAGCCAGCCTACTGTTTATAAACCCCAGGCCAATTAGAGACCCTGTCCCAAAAATCCAGGGTAGATAGCCAATGAAGAAGACACTCAAGGTTGTCCCCTGGTTTCCATGCTTTGAGGGTAAGCACTTTATTGACTCAGATGTCTTCCCAGTCTTTCTTTTTTTGTTTTCTGAATTCTGAATTATAAATCATCCTGCAGTTTATGTTACGCATTCCAGAGTAAAATGAGGGAACATGGAACATACAGCCAAGTATGCAAGCTCTGGCAGGCTGGGTGGGCTGTTTCTCAGGACCTGGACAGATTACTTAATGTCTTTAGGGCAAGGTTTCCTCACCCCCTTCAAAGCACAGTAACAGTAATGGTGCCCATCTTGTGCAATTATTAGATATGTAAATGCCAGCCCTCAGATCTATGCTCAACACATTGTAAGCAGTCCGCCACTTCAGCTACTGTTAAAGTTCTACCATTTCTAGCTTCCTAAAACTCAATAAATACTCATTTCCCACTTTTCACCCACCGCAGTGGGTGTTTTCCTCAGACAATGTATTTGACTCTTTTAATTGTGGAAGAATAAATTCAAGTTATAGATAATTTAAAAGGTCCAATCTGACTTATGCCATATATGTCCAGAATGTTTCAATAAAGAACGGCAACTTACAGAATCATGAAACTCTCGTGGGAATCGCCTTCTCCTGCGTGAACTGTTCGTACAGATGAAGAGCAGCCAGTACTCTTAGCTGCTGATCATCCCTCCAGTCGTGTTCTGATTGCTTCAACTATTGGTCACCAAGACAGATTTTCCTGGGACCTGCAAGGTGACTCTATAGGTAAAGGTGTTTGCTGTGCAACCTGGTGACCTGAATTAGATCTCCAGAGCACACATATAAAAGTGGGCAGAAGAAAAACCAACCTCACAAAGTTGTCCTCTGACCTCCGTGCATGAGCAATGACAACTTCACACACACCACATACTACACACACACCTTTTTTTAAAAAATAGGCATGATAGTGTACTTTTAACACCAGCACTCAGGAAGCAGTTGCAGAAGGATCTCTGTGAAGTCAAGCCCATCCTAGTCTATACAGCAAGCTCCAGGTCAGACAGGGCCATATAATCAGACTCTGTTCCCTTCTAAATGTGTATCATTTCCTTAGTCAGTTCTGGGTGCTAGGACAGGATCAGAGCTGCAGAACTGTGGCGAATTTATTCCCTACTGGGCTGAACCAGTGAGGTAAGGGGCTAGAGAAGTAATTCAGCATTTAGGAGCACTGGTTGTCTGTACAGAGACCTGGATTTGACTCCCAGTCATACATGGCAGCTACATCCATCAACAACTCTAGTTCCAGGTGATCTGACACCCTCTCTGGGCTTCAGAGGCAGCAGGAATACATGTGGTACACAGACATACATTCAGACAAAACACTAAAACATATAAAATAAAATAAGAAATAAAGATCAAAGTCAAGAAAACATGAAGTAAGTGATGGAGGTGGGTCTTGTATTAATCTGTTGCTTTCATTGGTTAATTAATAAAGAAACTGCCTAGGCCCATTTGATAGGCCAACCCTTAGGTGGGTGGAGTAAACAGAACAGAATGCTGGGAGAAAGAAGCCGAGTCAGGGAGTCGCCATGATTCTCCCACTCCAGACAGACGCAGGTTAAGATCTTCCCTGGTAAGCCAGCTCATGGTGCTACACAGAATATTAGAAATGGGTAAGAGCTAGCCAATAAGAGGTTAGAACTAATGGGCCAGGAAGTGTTCAAAAGAATACAGTTTCCGTGTAATTATTTCGGGTAAAGCTAGCCGGGTGGCGGGATGCAGCCCTGACGCCGCTCATATTACAACAAGTAAGAAAAGGCCATACAATATGGAGACCACATTATTTTTAAAATCAATTTTGTATATGTGTGCATGCACAGTGTGTGTGTGTGTGTGTGTGTGTGTGTGTGTGTGTGTGTGTGAATGTGTGGACATACATGCCATGGTGTGCATATGAAGGTTAGAGAACAAGCTCGGGTGTCAATCTTTGCCTTCCCCTTGGAGGTAGGGTCTCTCTCTTTTTTCTTTGAGTAGACCAGGTTAACTGGCCCATGAACCTCCAGGGATTCTTCTGTCTTTACCTCCCTTTTTTTGTAGGAGCTCTGGGATCACAGACACAAACAACCAGATTTCCATGGGTTCCTGGGATTCAAACCCAGGTTTCCAGGCTTGTACAGTGAGCACTTTACCACTGAGCCATGTCCAAGTTAGGGATTCAAACTCGGGTCTCCAGGTTTGTACAGTGAGCACTTTACCACTGAGCCATCTCCAAGACCCTCAGACTGTCTGTTCTCCTAAGGATGTAGACAGAAGGGCTTTGTCTAAAACTTTGAAAATCATACTGGAGAAATGGTATTTGCTATAAATTTCCCCAAACAACCATTGTGTGTATGTGTGTGTGTGTGTTGCTGTTTATTGTTTTTATTCCAAGATAATCTCCTACAACCCAGACTGGCCTTAAATCTGCCCTTCTGCCTTCCCTGGCCAAGCACTGGGGTTGTAGGCAGACCTACCACTTATTTAGAATTAACACGTTTTTATGTTAAAATGAGTGTGCGTTTTATGTGTCTTAAATTCATAATTATGATTAGGCATGGATTGAACCCATTATTACCAAAATAATCAGCAGTAAAAGACATTTCTCAGGAATTCATTTCCATAGCTTCAATAAAATATTTGCAAACATCTAGCAGGACGGCTACACCTAAGCAGAGTAAGAGTTCTGATTGGGGTGGTCCTCTGAGCCACTGAAGTCCCTCCTATTTTATGACTTGGGAGTCTCCATCAGACCGACTTCTGTCCTATCCATATACCTCATATGCCAAGGGCCTCTTGTAATATTTGTGACCCTGCCTAAAGACATCTTTAACTGCGCCGTCAGATATAATTGAAGACATCCTAGACGTGCTTTGGACAACAGCTTCCACAGGTGAAAAAGAATAAGGGGACAGTGTTATGGTTTTTGTCTCTTTAAGAGATAAGCCACGCCCACTCCCTGCGACCCCTGCCCTCTTCCCGCCATCTTAGACTCTCACTGTCCCCTCTTGGTGCACGTGCACGTCTCTCTCTCCGGCCCTTCTCTGTCTCTCTCCTCTTCCTCTCTTTCTTTCTCTCTCCTCTAAGTAATAAATATCCAATTCTATTCTGTATGATGTGTCTGCCCACATGTCTCCCACCCACGCGCCTGCCCAGCTGCTCGCTGCATGGTAGGACCAGCCTGTCCTGCTGCAAGCCACCCAGGTGGCTCTCCTGGGACCCACCACGATCCTCTGGGCTCATGGCTGCTCTGTGGGGAATCTTGCAGCATTTTTAAAGGACAGGCTTCCTTATTCTTCAAGTGCAGCACCTCAGAGATTGGCCCTGAACACTGCTCCAGAGATTTCTAGAGTTGTGGCTCCCCACTTGACAGCAGGGGCAAGAAGTTCATGTTGACTTCTTTGGGTCACATCTGGATAAGCCTTTTATAATAAAAATCTAGGCTTTGTGTCTGCTTAAGCCTACAATTTCATTTCTCTTACGTCCTCTGGCCTGTTACCTCAATATCCGGGGCCCAGAGAAATGCAAGAGGGCTAGAAATGGACAAACCTTTAAGAATCAATCTCCCCCAACACCTAGGATTTGGGGACTTGAGACCTCCAGGCTCGTGAGTCTCCTGTGTCCTCCCCACTGAAGCATGGGAAGGGCTCCCAGGGCCAGGGTTGTGTTGTTCAGCTTCTTCTGTTCTGCCCAAGTCTCCATTTCAAAAATTCCAGCTCCGTTTCTGGTTTAGTTTCTTTCATGTTTTCAACTTCCATTTCTCTCCTCTTTTAGCTACCAATGGAAGGAGTGACAGGCGATTTATCCATCTGGGATGGAAACTCTACACTTGGTGATAAAATGTAGATCCATATATACTGACTTTAGAATCACGACAAGCAAAAACGTGAGCGATGGCTCAGCGGTTAAGAGCACTTGTTTTTGATCCGGGGTTGGGTCCCAGCGCCCATGCGATGGCTCACCAACATCTTTAACTTCAGTTACAGCAGTTTCAATGTCCTCTTCTGATCTCTGAGAACACTAGGCAATGCACATGGCGCGCAGACATACATGCGGGAAAAACACACACATGGAATAAAGTAAGAATCTTTAAAAATTAAAAATAAAAACTAAGAGAGCATGGTGGCTAGAGGGTTTAGACTAATGTTTTGGAGAGAAAGGAGGGATAAGATCTACTTTCAGAGGTTCAGAGAACCTCATGGGAAATGCTGGGTAACATGTCCCAATCCTGTCTCCTGTTCTGCAGAAAGGCGAACTGACCCAGGAAACAAAGCTACCAGGGCAAGGTCTCACAGCCTGGAGAGGCGAGCAGGCTGCCTTCATCTCTCAGTTACCCCGTGCTCTGCCCGAGGCTGCTCAGCTCCGTTCTGGTACCGGGCCAGCCCTACCACATCCTTTGCTAGCTTTGGAATTTGCCATGACCATTAGATCTGAAAAATATGAGAACAAATAGAACCTTCTACTAAGTACCCTCCGCACAGCACAGCAGCAGCTATCTCAAGAATGTTTGGCATATGGGATGAAAATATTGTTTGTTCTGTTTTAATTCTTAGGGGGAAAAATTTAGTTGCATGATTTTTCCCCCTTTAGAATTAATCATGAGTACCATAGTCTTTATCCTTCTTTGGAAAAACAGAAAACAAAGTAGCCATTGTAGGTCCCATTTAGACCTAGGGACCAATGACATTGCTCACCCCTCCCACTGAAGGCACGGATCCTGGTCTCCTGGGGAGTGCTGATGGCCCAGGGTGGCAAGAAGCTGCTGAGTAAGCTTGTCCTCAACCCAAACCTGATTTTGAAGGACAATTCTTCTGATTGTTCTTGAGTCTTGTCATATCAAAAAGAACTTCTAATTTCTGTTTGGGGAATAAAAATGAAAAGACCAACACATTCCTTTTATGCTTATGCAAATGACACAGAGGCCAGAAGCTGGGAAACACCAGAAAGGGCCTTTTGATATAGAACTCAGCTGATTTCCCACCAAAGTCCTGAGACCAAACTTAACTCATAGCTGTTCCTCTGTCTCCTGGGGAGGCTGGCTCCAGGCCACACACTCAAGTCTGTTATATAAAAGGAACAGAATTTGCATATAACCTATGGGCATCCTCCTACATAACAATCTCTAGATTAATTCTGATACCTAATACCATGTAACAGTTTTATTGTGTCTTAGGGAACAAAGGCAAGAAGAGCATCTGTGCAAGTTCAGAAGAAACACAATTCTGCTGACTGTTTTTGACCCATGACAGATGTGGAAACTACAGCTGCAGAGAGCTTGCTACTAGGTGGAGTTGTTTTAGGGTCCCTGTGGCAGCCTTGATACCCAGCCTCAATAGGTAGATAAAACTGACAGATAGAAGCCATAGGCAGACAGTTGTCTCCATGGCATGAGTGAGAGCAGTGGTGGGCGCTGCTTCCAGGATCCTGAGATCCAGAGAAGCTGGGGTCTGGACGGCTCCTCCAGAGTTACTGATATGTGGACTGGCAGAGACTGGAAAAACCTGTGACCAGAGATGCATAGCAATGAGTAAGGCACAACATAATGGACGTTTCACAGACCCTTCTTCAGTATATGAGAAGAAGAGGAGAGACAGAGAAGAAAGCCAGAATATTGTCCTGTGGAGACAGCCACTCATCACCTTGCAGTATTTTTCTCTGGAAACTCTTATAGTTTTGAAGGAATGGACCTCAAAATGGTGGCAGCATCAAAGCATTGTGTTATCTTCTTCACTGCTGCGTGCTGTGCTTACATCTCCACCCAATGTGGGAGGAACACGCTAACAGCACGTGCAGCCCATAGAGAAGCAGTTCAATTTGTACACCTACTGGATAGGCTTGGTGGCTTTGTCCGCTGTTGGTCTTGGAACAGGCTTGCACATTTTCCTGCTTTACCTGGGTCCACAATTAGCTTCAATTACATTAGTTACTTATGAATGCAAGGCTGTGGAATATTAATTTAAGATGTGTTACATTTGCTTATGCTGTAGAACATTGTTTGACAGTTCAAAGATGGGTTCCATTCTTTTCTGTTGTATTTGTTTAGGTCTGTGAAGCTGTGTTACTGTGCCTGTCTAAAACAACTGATTGGTCTAATAAAGAGCTGAACAGCCAATAGCTAGGCAGGAGAGAGAATTAGATGGGGGCAGCAGGCAGATTGTAATGGATTAAGTAAAATGCTTCAGGTCCCTGAGTGGTGGCAGTGGGCAGCAGGTCTTGAGACCACAGCCACAAAGGCAACTGGGTGTCCCAGGCAAGAAGCCAAGTGGCAGGTGCGAGACCAAGAAGGATAGGCACGCCATGCAGAATGAAGTTGGATATTTATTTAGTGGATTATGGAAGGGAAGGGGAGAAGGGGAAACAGCAGAGAGAGAGAGGCAGAGAGAGAGAGAGAAACAGAGGGGGGAAGGGGAGGAGTGAGGAGAAGGGGGTAGACTCAGGTTGGAAGTTGACATGGGAGGGTGTGGGCATGGCTTGTCTCTTAAAGGGACAGGACAGACCATTCCTATATAAAATAAATAGGAGAAGAAGTCTGGGAAAGGAGATCAAGGAGAGAGAAAAGGAGAGATGACAACCACCCAGCTACACAGCAAGCCAGGATAAGAGGTAAAAAAAAGGTATATAGACTAGAGGAAGACAGAATCCCTGAAGCAAAAGGTAGATGGGATAATTTAAGTTAAGAAGAGTTGACTAGAAACAAGCCAAGCTAAGGCGGGGCATTTATAAGAAACAATAAGCCTCCGTGGGATTTATTTGGGAGCTGAGTGGCAGGCCCCCAAAGAGCAAAGAGCTGAAGAGTAAAAGCAAAAGCACCCAATTGCCATGCAATAGGGTTGATTTCCCTGAGCACCTTACCCTGACAAGATGAGGACGCGCAGAAGAGGTGTTTCCTTGTGGAGTATCTATCATCTTCAGAGACGCTGGTGTTGGTACAGCCATCAGAAAGCTGTATCCTAACTCTGCATTTCAAAGCCGGGGAAGCTCACCTCTCAGGTTCTGGACCAGATGATGAAGAGTACAGGCAATCTGAAGAAATGCTGAACCATGCAGAGGGGCCATAGGACTTTGCATCATGGGCTAAACTGGCAGCTTAAAACCTAGAACAGAAAGTACTAGGTTTGTTTGTTTTGTTTTTGTGTTTTAAATTTTGGTCTGTGCTTCTATTCCAAATTCCCGGTTTGACCTGGCTAGAATGACGTGTGGACACATCCTTGTACCCTCTGGACCATCTTTGGTGCGACCCTGATTGGAAAAGCAATCATTAAAATGCGTGTCTAGAGAATCTTTGTTATAATAATTTTCTGAAAGCACAACGTGGAGCAGACAGTGGCTTTCACTGGTGCTGTCCCCCGGAGGTCCATCTCTGCAGAAGTTAGCACCGAGGGGTCCCACCTTACATTAGGGGGGCTCTCATCAGGAAGGAAGATCCCCTTTTCCAGCCTGTATAGATTTTTAGAACCTTCTTCCCGAAAGCAGTTTAGTCCACATTTTACACTGACATACTTTTCCTTCATGTGTTACGGTAAGGTCTCCACCCTCTGTTCACCACATTGTTTCGTTAGCGTGGATGTGATGTTGAACTGTAGACTCAACAAAAGTTGGCCTTCTGTTACTTTCCAAGGGCCCGCACGGTACGTAGGAACTCCTGCTACACAAAACCTTCTGAAGTATGTTGAACATGTCAGGCCTTTTAGGCTTGTCCCAAATTGGATTTTAGAAGTCATCAAGTATATTTAAGTTATATCTACATTGGAGAACAGTCTTGCATGCCTGTCATGGAACAATTTAAAACGTCTTCCTTCTCTCCCCTCGAAAAGGTCATTTTACGATGCACTGCCCACCCCCATGGGATTTTGAGATAAAACAAGGAAAATCTGGCTGGTGTCTCACAAACGAACACACCATTTTTTATTCTGTATATTTAGAATGAAGTTGTGAAACATTTTTATAAAGACATCTTTGACCATGGGGTGGGGGTTGAAAAGCAGAAAGCAGTTGTTCAATGTGACCCAAGCTGAAAGGAGAAACAAGGGGACCTCTCGTGACCGAAGTCCGGCTCTGGAATGCAGGTAGGAGATCCGGTGTGTGCATAACTAAGTCCCTTCGAGGTGCGGTCCTGTCAGCCCTGCACTGACTTCCACCCAGCTCTGTCTGGGCTCCCAGCTCTCCTGCAAGGTGGCCTGACAGATTGTCAGAACTGTGGGAAATCTCTTCCTAGGAGACAGGGCCCTCCTCTGACTGACAGTGGCTTCAGCTCTTCCTTCTCCCAGATGACACCCCTGGGAAATTTCCAATTCCTTGAAGTGTAGAGGGCTGATGACTGAGGGAGGGGCATGAGGATCTCTTGAGAATGTCATTCATCCATCCTACTGTATTTATGTCTGTCTGGATTTCAAGACTTTGTTTTCGGTACTTTCCATGGGCTATGAAATTTTAGTTTAAGAACGAATGTGCTTCTATCAGCCTCCAGTGATAGCCACTCAGGCATAGTTGCAGATCCATTCAAATACAACTTTCTCTGCCCACACCATGCTTCCTTTATAAAGTGGGGCATTATTAGCCCACTTAGCGTTCACTTTAGAACAATGCAATTCACCACAGAGTCATTTAAATTAAACGCGAATTTCTTGTAATGTAAAATTCCAGGCAATTCGGTATCAGTTGAGCTACAGCTGACAGTGATGTCACGCCCTCTGTACCACTCTCATTCTCTCATTGATGCATGTTTGACTTGACTCTAATTGGGCATGTCTCACTACAGGAAGCATCCCTCCTCTGCAGAGGGTTTTAGCCACTGAGTGTGTGCTGGTGCTGGCTATGGATGTGGGCAGGCCAGCCTAAGAATGCCATGAATTTAACACGTGTGTTTCCAAACGAAAACATGGGTGCAACCTCTAATCCATCCGCCCTCCTTAGGCCTACCTCTCCTTCCATTCCTGCTTCTCCCACAAGAGGGTCACTAGATAAAAATTAGAGACTCTAGAAAAATCAGAGTTCCAAAGGGAAGACAAAACAGTAAAAAGGAGCGGTTCTATGAAGCTGCATCCAGGAGCAATGAACAGCCAGGAGTGAGCCCTTCCTAGAAAAACATCCTCATGAAAGCAAACAGACAAATAAAAGCTGAACGGGGCTGTCGGGGGGGCTCCTCTAGGAAAACATTGCAATCACCTTTCTCATCTTAACACTGTGAGTTCAGCCCAGCTTGCTTCCATCCTTGCAGATCAGCTGCACCAAGGCGATGGGATTTCATTTGCTGGGAAAGGAGACCATGCAAGAGTATGGTGCATTTCAGTAAGAGTGGTGGCTGGGAGCCTGTGTGTGTAAAGAATGAGGGTGCAGGATGACACTCTCGGAGAAGAGGCAGGAAAGTAATTAGAGCAGACCAGGCTTGGTGGTGCACACAGAAGTAGAGGGGGAAGTCGTTAGTTCTAGGCCAGCCTGGCTACATAGTGAGTTTCAGACCGGTGTGGAGGATATACCCTGTCAAGCGGTAGAGGGGGAAGAAGAGAAGGAAGAAGGCAGAAAGGGAAGGAGGAAGGCAGAAAGGGAAGGAAGGAAGGAAGGAAGGAAGGAAGGAAGGAAGGAAGGAAGGGGGACGGGGGATGATACACCATCAAACATCTCTAATCTCTAAATGTGTTTTTAAAGGATGCTAGCATTCTGCTCGTTCTCCTTCTGCTCGTCCCCTTCACATCCTACTGCAGTTCAGTTCCTCATCCCATACTCCTAGGAACAGGAAAGGGAGCCAGTGTGACCAGCACGGGGATTTTAGCAGCATGAATCACTAAACAGGCTTTTCTGGGAGTATACCAGAAACTCCATTGCCGTAATAATGAAAAACCACAGTAAGATTACTAATGGTTAGCAATAGTTATTATCACCACTCCCATCCTTCGTCTCCTCCTCATCAAAGCTGCTTTGGGGAATTGTGTAGCGAATTCTAAACTGGGGTACACTCTGGCTCCTAGGCAAGACCGAAAGAGAACCCAGGGAACCAGGCAAATCGATAGGACTTCTAAGCACAGGAAGACATGCTGGGTCCTGTACCTCAGGGTCAGCCAAGAGGATGAGCAGGCTAAATTCTGGTTTGCTTTCCAGACTGAACCCCTTGGCTCATGCCTGCATCATTGAAGAAGACAGGACGAATTTGCTCATGTTCCCACAAGCTACGGGCTGACTGGGCCCTGAGCTTAAGACAGTCCCCTCCCCTTTTCTTTTTTCTCCAGAGGCAGATTCCCGACATCAGGGTAGTATACACATGCCGACACTAAGTCCTCTCAGAGAGTTGAAAACTATAGTATGGAAGTGTCACAGCTAAGCTGAGGCCCAGCATTTGAGGGGATGTTGAGGAAATAACTCAAGCGCTCAAGTGAAGAGCATTGGCAAGGGGCTCCATGGTTAGACCACTGTTGGGCAGCTTCCGTTGTGAATGCTTGCCACCGGTGTCTCCCAGTTCGTCTTTACCTGCTGCCATTAACACTGTGCCTGAGGAATCCAGTGTGCTTGCAGAAATCCAGTGCGCTTGCTCCTGGCTTCTGGTCCTGCCTGTCTAAAAGAACTCTTTGACTTCCACCTTACTCCTTTATAGCACTTCAATTCTTATCTTTAAGAACTAAGGTAAAATGTGCCGCTCTAATAAGTAATCAGATTTGCCTGATTCCTGATCTGACCTACAAACATCCTTAAGCAAACCCTGTTAGAAAGTGTGTTAAGTGGGGTTTATTGGGGGCCGTGGAGACTGTTCTAGCTGTGCATATACAGCGAGACAAACAGGCTTCTAAAGAATAAAGCGAGACAAGCGAATGAAAAACCGGAACCAAAGCATCGTCTGGTGACTTCTTTGATCTTTATTTAGTGCTCAGTGTCTAACAAAGCAGACCCTGTGATGGGCAGTCTGTGGTCAAGCGTAGGGAATCAGTCTACACTCACTTCAAGTGAGAGGGATGAGGAGAGTCTAAGTATTTATTATGTAACCCAGCGGTTCTCAACCTTCTTAATACTGGCTCCCTTAATACAGTTTCTCATGTCATGGCGACACCAACCATGCAATTAATTTTGCTGCTACTTCATAACTGTTATTTTGCTACTGTTACGAATCATAAATATCTGTGTTTTCCAGTCGTCTTAGGTGACCCTTGTGAACAAAGGGGTGGAGACCCCCAAAGGGGTGGAGACCCACAGGTCTAGCCTATAGATTTTTACATTCGAAGGTTTTCCAGTTTAAAATATCAGTGTATCTATGCTTCATGTGACTCTCGTGATGAAAGGACATGTAAACAAGCTTGTGTCCCAACTACTGCCACGGAAGTCCTCTAACAGATGACCCAGAGAAGGACAGACACTCTGCCTGAGCTTCTGCCCCTCCGTCGGCCTCTGCTGTGCTGTGGATGGCTGCATATGAGCATTTAGTAGTTTGAATGCATCAGTTTATTTCCAGAGGGAGGTTGTGTGCCTGGGCGTGTGTGCGTGTGTGAGTGTGTGCGTGTGTGCGTGTGACACAAGAAGCCTTACCTGCTCCATATAGGTCCCTCAATTTTTCATTTTTAAAATTATGTTTTCCCAAAACTTCAAAACCTCTACTGAGAAATAATCTGAGGGAGGTTTTGCCCGCAGGTTCGGGACGCTGACTGTCTAAAGAAGCTTGTCTTTCCCAGGGCCATTGTTACATTCCATGTTTGAGTCATCCGGTCAAAGATGGGAAGCTGATGGCCATTCCGCTCAACCTGACACCTTTTCCAATCTAGAACAGACAGATAAGAGTGGACAGTTGACCAAAGCTGGTCCACGCCCTTTCCCTTAGGGTTTTAAGGTTTAGAACAAGAGTTTGCACTGATTGGTAGGGATAGTTTGTGCTTGGTGACTTAATGGAATCCCTTGGCGTGCACTCTCTTCTGCTTGATCTTGTACACTCTCCAGTTTCTTCCACAAGTAGATCAGGTATAAGTTCTAGCCTGTGGGAAAGAGGCAATGCAGGCCACATCTAGGCTCAGATGCTGGAAACATCTCTGTCTTTCCCCTATCTGTTTCTCCACCATATCACCTTGGAGCCCGCATATTCTAGACACATAATTATGGAAGAGAGAAGTAGGCTGCAGAGTCCATAGAAACGTGACAGGAATGAGGAAAACAAGTCTACATGTTTGGGATTCATTTCTCATTGGAGTTATTGCCTACAACAATGGTTCTCAACCTGTGGGTCGTGGCCCCTTTGCAGGTTGGACAGTCTTCACAGGGGTCATCTAAGACCATTGGAAAACACCAATATTTACGCAACAATTCACAACAGTAGCAAATTTGTAGTTATGAAGTAGCAACGAAAATAATATGATGGGGGGGTCATCACTACATGAGGAGCTGTGTTGAAGGGTCACAGCACTAGGGAAGGTTGAGAACCACTGGCCTAGACTACCTCAACTAACGTGTGATGAGCATAGACGTGTGGTGTCGGAGGTCCTTCTGCTTGTGTGTTGCTTTCATTGGATAATGAATAAAGAAACTGCCTTGGCCTAGTTGATAGGGCAGAACTTAGGTAGGCTGAGAAGACAGAACTGAATTCTGGGAGAAGGAAAGCAGAGAGAGAGAACCGCCATGGAGCCGCCAAAATCAGACATGCTAAATCTTTCCCAGCAAGCCACGACCTCGTGGTGATATACAGATGAATAGAAATGGGTTAAATCAAGATGTGAGAGTTAGCCAATTAGAGGCTAGAGATAATGGGCCAGGCAGTGATTTAATTAGTACAGTTTCTGTGTGGTTATTTCGGGTGTAAGCTAGCCAGGCGGCCAGGCCAAACAAAGGGTCACCTTCCTCGTGCAGCAGACGTGTCTGTGTTCAACAAAGAAACAAGAATAACTGCTTTCTGGGCTGGCAAGATGGCTCAGTGGGTAACAGGAAAACACTTGTCACCAAGCCTTGTGTTTGTCCCCTGGGATCTATACTAAGGAAAGAAAGAACTGACTGTTGAAAGTTGTCCAGCCACACACACACACACTAAATAAATCAATAAATAGTGTGATTTTTTTTTTTAAAGAAAAATAAGAAAGCCTGTTTTTCAGAAAGTCCAGGCAAATGAAGTCCATGCCCGGACTGCAGCAGAGCTAGGGCAGAGTCCCTACATCTTCCTATTGATTCTTGGCTTTTACCCCATTTAAAGGACAAACTGCATTTTTTTTTTTGCTTCTATGATATCCCCTATATCCTTATTTCAGGAAACTTCTTTTTATCAAGTTTATGCCTTTGCAAAAGAGTTTCCTTTACAAAAGAGTTTCTGTCCTTTGCAAAAAAAAAAAAAAAAAAAAAAAAAAAAAAAAAGCCATGACAAATTTTCTTGTAGCTTTTGCTTTCATCATTAAACCATGAAGGCAGCTACCTAGGAAATAAGGGCTGGCTCTTGGTTTCAAGTCCCTTCATGTCTTTTATTCCACCCAAGAACATCAAGATGTGTAAGAAAACCTCATCCAGATGAGATGCCACAGTGCACCCAAGCCCTGATCCAGAATTATTGATCCTACCCATTTGTCCACATTTTAAGCCCAGGCAGATCATCTTTCCCGTTTATTGGCGACAGACAACTAGCTGACAAATGACTCCACTTTCGTCATTGTAGGGGGCCACCTCTAGAGCTATCAAGAAGGGCCACTGTTCAAGAAGCACTCGGGAATCAGCTGGCTGTTCGGGACCCATGCCAACTTCCTTTATGCAGGTAGGGCGACTTTCACAGAGGGGAAGCCGTCACCATAGGAAGAAAGTCTCTGTGAATGAGCCAAATGACACCATAGAAACTGCAGACAAAGGAGCTTTTGATGGCAGACATTGCTGATGCCTGGTGCCTTCAAAGGCAATCTTAAAAAAAAGGCGAAGGAATAATTATGAGGAGCGTAAGTTTTCCTCCGGATATTGCTCAGTGAACCAATGGCTCACTTGGGAAATATGTAGGTGAGTCTGCACACAGTTTAGCAAAAACACCCTGAGTCTTCAAACCTGTTGCATGGATCAGAGTAACCCCAAGAGGTAAAGGCAAGAGGATTTTGATAGCAAAAGATAAGTTTGCTCCTTCCTTCTCCTTGTCTACTATCTCAACCATAAATCTAATCAGAATTAAGAGTTCAAGGTGAATGAAGAAAAATCTGAGCCTAGAATGAGTTTGTATGCTTGGGAGGTAGAGGCAGGAGGATCGTGCATTTGAGATAACCAGGACTACGTATCAAATCTTGTCTCGAAGTACAGCTTGAGCGGCTGAGGAGGTAATGCAGTCGAGTTCTTTCCTACCAAGTACAAGGATCGGAACTGATTCCTGCAACTCACAGAAAAAGACATGGTGACACATGTCTGTAATCCCAGGGCTGGGAAGAGAGAGACAGGCAGATCTCTGGGGCTCTGGGACTCGCTGGCAAGCCTGCCTAGCCTATTTGACAAGATCAGGGTCAGTAAGAGATAATGTCTCAACAGCAACAAATGAGTAGAGCCAGAAAAATGCCCTCTAAGGCTGTCTTCTGGCATATACAGACATAAATACACACACATGCACACACTCAACACCCCCCCACAGGTGCATAGTGCCTAGGAAACAACACCTGAAGTTGAAGCTGCCCTCCAGCCTCCACATGCACACATGTGTTGTGGAATATTAGCTGAAGGGTGTTACGTTCCTTTATGGTATGGAACATTTGTTTAACTCTGTGAAACTTTGCCTACCTAAAACACCTGATTGGTCTAATAAAGAGCTGAATAGCCCATAGCTAGGCAGGAGGAAGGACAGCCAGGGCTGGCACGCAGAGAGAATAAATAGAAGGAGAAAAAGAGAAGATGGAGGAATGAAAAAAGGAGGAGAGGAAGATGCTAGAGGACAGCCGCACAGCCATACAGCCAGACGTGGAATAAGAAGGGAAGAGAAGATACAGAAATAAAGAAAGATGAAGGCCCAGAGGCAAAAGGTATATGGGATAATTTAAGTTAAGAAAAGCTGGCTAGAAACAAGCCAAGCTAAGACCAGGCAATCATAAGAATGTCTCTGTGTATTTATTTAGGAGCTGGGTGGTAAACCCCCAAAGAGTACAGGATAAAATAACCAATATACGTGTATGTACCCATACACACAGGTACACCTATACAACTACACATATGTGCACCCATACACACATGTATACCAATACACACATGTATACCAATACACACATGTACACCAATACACACATGTATACCAATACACACATGTACACCAATACACACATGTATACCAATACACACATGTATACCAATACACACACGTTATATCTATACAGATACTAACATGGACATACACAAATACAAAGAAAAATTTGAACTCATTTTTCAAAAAAGGCAGAAACAAACAAAGCAGATCTCTGACTTTGAGGCCAGCCTGGTCTACAGAGCAAGTTCCAGGATAGTCAGGGCTACACAGAGAAATTCTGTATCAAAGACAAACAAAAAAAATGGGGGGGAGTCAAAACATTACCAAGAAATAAGAAAAGGAATCTAATAATTCACCAAATATCCCAAACAGTATGAACTTACAAACTTATATTATAATTTATATCATACAGAGACATAATAAAATCTGATAAACATGGCTATAAATAAAAAAGGAAACTGGACTAGACAGTCCTACATCTTTTATCCCAAATTCCACAGTGAACTGACTATTGTGGCGCAAAGACTAACCATGGTCACTGACTCATTGCTATCTAGTATTTTAATTTTTATTGCATTCATAACAGTTTATTAAAATATAGGTATATTTTAAAGACTCAAAGTCCAATACCCATGTATCAACCTCTTAGCCTAGTATAAGGTTAAAATATTATGATCAAAATATGTTACATACATTATTAAAATGTTATAATGAAGTCATTGGAATATAGAATTTATGCTATTAAAACATTTTTAAAATAAAATTTTAACTACGTTTCTTGTGAAAGTTCTTTTTTTTTTATTTATGTGTGTGTGTATGTGTATTTGCCACATGTGTGCAGGTACCTGTGGAGGCCAGTAGAGGACAACGGGTCCCCTTAAGCCAGAGTCACAAGTTGCTATAAAACATGGGTGCTGGGAACTGAACTCTGGAAGAGCAGCAAGTGCTCTTTACTGAGCCATCTCCAGCTCCAGATGCTAACTATCTTACAAGGCCCGAGCTCCCGCCCTATTTGTGCTCCTCAGCGACCACCTGCTGTTAGCAGCAACTCAGGCTTTCATGTTAATCGTTGCCTACCCCCTATCTGGTTTCGCCACCTATGATTCTAGATGTAAGTAACATATGTTTCACTTCTGAAATTACAGTAGCTTCCCAATGAAAGATCAAAGTCACACCACTGAGACCTCCAGCAGAATCTTAGCATCTGTTTCCCTAGGGTTTCTAAAAGGCCCTTTGGGGAAATTCAATGGGCCAGGTCCTAAACTGGTCCTGGGTCACCCATTGCTGCAGTGAGGCTGGTGCAGAGCCTGCTAGAAATACTCCATCAGAAAATTATCATGACGCAGATCAGACCTACACAGGCTCAGTCAAGCATTCAGCTTCAGGATGAAAGAGAAGGTTAAACAGCGGCAAAACCTGACTTAAAGGCCAACACATCTACTGTGGAGGCCTATTCTCCTGTCTGACCTTGACTCTCTTCAATATCCATTGATAGCTCTCTTAAAAATCTCTCTGAGTTTGAGGCCAGCCTGGTCTACAAGAGCTAGTTCCAGGACAGGAACCAAAAGCTACGGAGAAACCCTGTCTCGAAAATCAAAAAAAAAAAAAAAAAAAAAAAAAAAATCTCTCTTTATCGCCAGGCGGTGATGGTGCATGCCTTTAATTCCTGCACTCAGGAAACAAAGGCAGGCAGATCTCTGTGAGTTTGAGGCCAGCCTGGTCTACAGAGCTAGTTCCATGCAGTCAAGGCTTCACAGAGAAACCCTGTGTTAAAAAACAAAGCAAAACAAACTCACTCTTTGTCATCACCATGGGACCATGGGAACTCCCTTTGTCCCTCTCCTGTACTGGATTGTGTATAAAGGCCCTAAAGATGGACTCGGAGTCACTGGACCCTTTATCTCTTCTTCCCACTGTGGCCACATTGAGTTCATCTTTTCACAGTCTTAACTGGAACGTGGGGACAGGCAGCTGAGCCTGGTCTGTTAGGACCACTGGAGTCCAGGCTTTTGTACTAAAATTCTCTTTAGCAAACCAACCAGGATCTCTCCTTACTGGCCTTAGGGCAGTAGCTACTAGTAGCAAGTCAGAGAATGTAGAAGAAGGATGGGATGGTCTCACATGCAAGAGAGGATGAGATGAATGATTCCACACAGGGGAGAGGATGGGATGGATAGTCCCACATGGGGGGAGGATGGGATGGATGGTCCACATTGGGAGGAAGATGGGATGGATGGTCCCACATGGGGGGAGAATGGGATGGATGGTCCCACACAGCGGGGAAGATGGGATGGATGGTCCCACATCGGGGGAGGATGGGATGGATGGTCCCACATTGGGGGGAAGATGGGATGGATAGTCATCCCACATAACGGGGAAGATGGGATGGATGATCCCACACTGGGGGGAAGATGGGATGGATGGTCCCACACAGGGGAGAGGATGGGATGGATGGTCCCACATTGGGGGGAGAATGGGATGGATGGTTCCACACAGCGGGGAAGATGGGATGGATGGTTCCACACAGCGGGGAAGATGGGATGGATGGTCCCACACACTGGGGAAGATGGGTTGGTCCCACATAGCGGGGAAGATGGGTTGGTCCCACATTGGGGGGAAGATGGGATGGATGGTCCCACACAGCAGGGAAGATGGGATGGATGGTCCCACACAGCGGGGAAGATGGGATGGATGGTCCCACACAGCGGGGAAGATGGGTTGGTCCCACACAGCTCCCGAAGCCCCTGCTTCCACCACTATTTTTCAAGGAAGGGAAGTGTTTGATGATTGGCCTAATCGAGACAGGAAGATCAGGAGCTATGGCAACAATGCTGATTTCGCTGCATGAGGGTTCCTGGACTCTGAACAAAGAGGGAAACGCTGCTCCCAGTCCTCTCCGGGTGACCCCAGGTGACTAGGACCTAACAGAAAAGTCATGGGTATAGGACCCCATGACAGGCAGAAGTCTCCTGAGGAACTCCATGAGATGTGCTCCCGAGTTGCTCACCCGAGAGGTCCCCTTGAAGTGGTTAGTCCACACCTAAACAAATCTTTGTTTCCTTTCTAGTTGCTGTGACAGAATGCCCTGAGGAAGCAACCTACAAGAGAAAGGGTTTATCTTAGCCCAGTTCCCTGTTCCATAGCCCGTGGCGTCTGGGAACCAACAGGAACAGTGATCACGTCATAGCGACAGCCAAGAGCAGGGAGAAACAGATGCGTGTGTATACTCTCCACTCACCTTCTCCTTATTTGTACAAACCAAAACCCAAAGCGAGGGAATGCTGCCACCCACTCTTAGGCTGGGTCATCACACATCAATTCATGCAAGACAATTAATCAAGACAATTCCCCACCTAGACAGAATCCCTGACTGAGACTCCGTTTCCTGACTCTCCATTGTGCCAGGTTAGTAATGAAATTAACCATCACCGACACCCACACCCCTTGGGTGGGGGTTCCCCTAAGACATAAGCGGAGCTACCTGTCCCATTGCTGATCCTTTAAGAAGAAATTTGAGCCAAAGATTGCTTTACCATTGACCCCCCCACCCGCCCGTGTCAGCCACTAAGTTAAGCATCTGATGACCACATGAGTCCAAAGACAGCAGGAATGAATGAAAGCAGCCCCTTATTCAGACTTTCTGAGGAAACTGAGTGGCAAACCTGTAGCTGCTTCGTTTTTATATTTTTTTAAAATTTTATTTTCAGTAAAATTACTATTCTTGAACTGCCTAATTTGAAATGTGTGAGTGTGAACATTTGGGGGACATTTTTGGACTTGAAGCTTTGTCTATAATGACTGTTCCCTCTGTGTTTTCTCTTCTGCTTGGCTTTCTTTTTAGCTGTGACTTTTTAAAAATATTTAAATTTTTTTATTTAGTGTATGTGTGTGTGTATGTATGTGTTTGTGTGTGTGTGAGTGTGTGTGAATGTGTGTGTGTGTGTGTGTGTGTGTGTGTGTGTGAACATCAGGCATCTTCCCTTGGTCGCTCTCCACCACTACATTTGGAGATAAGCCCTCTCGGGCTGGAGAGATGGCTCAGAGGTTAAGAACACTGGTTGCTCTTCCAGAGGTCCTGAGTTCAATTCCCAGCAACCACATGGTGGCTCACAACCATCTGTACTGAGATCTGGCTCCCTCCTCTGGCGTGCGGGCATACGTCAAGGCAGAATGTTGTATACATAATAAATAAATAAATCTTTAAAAAAAAAAAAAGAGAGAGAGAGAGAGAGATAAGCCCTCTCTCTCAACTGCAGCTCTCCATTTGTCCCTTCTTCTGGCTTCAGGAATCCAGCTGTCCCCACCAAACCTCAAGGCTAGGGCTCCGGGCTCTCAACACTATGCCTGGTTTTCTGTGTGGATTCTGAGGCCCAAACTCAGGTCCTGGTACTTGGACTGCAAGCATTTACCCACTGAGCCACACCGGCAGCCGGCTGGTGCTGCCTCCTTTGAACAAAATCAGTTATTCAGGGTCCTTATCTGAAACCTGATGGTCAGGCTCTTCAGAATTAATTTTAGAAATGGAGAGTGGAGAACAAAAAAGAAATAAAGGAAGGAAGAAAGAAAGGAAGGAAGAAAGGAAGGAAGGAAGGAAGGAAGGAAGGAAGGAAGGAAGGAAGGAAGGAAGGAAGGAAGGAAGAAAATTAGTCATCTTAAAACCTAGCTATTGCCTATTCAGAAGTCTGTAAGGGCATTTTAGACTTTAGTTGCATGGACTGTTTCACTCATCGTATGTGGGGTGGGGAGGGCAAGATAGGGTTTCTCTGTGTAGCCACCCTAGCTGTCCAGGAACTAGCTCTTGTAGACCAGGCTGGCCTCGAATTCACAGAGATCCGCCTGCCTCTGCCTCCCGAGTGCTGGGATTAAAGGCGTGCGCCACCACCACCGGCACTCATTCATCTTAAGTACAATTCAGCTCAGCTCTTTCTTGTGATACATTTGATCCTGTTAACAAATGTGCTGTTAAAGATTGATAATGAACAAAGAAACAGTTGAGGTTTCTTCCTGGATCTTTGCTAAGAATAAGGGTGATTAAGAGTTAAAATCCCAGCTAACATGAGCAGTTCAATACTCAGACAATACAAAAAGAACTGTATTTGTTTATTTGATGAGGGAAATTACAAAAGAAGTATGGCTACTCTGTTCTCGCCGGTCCCCTCTTGGTGTTTAGACAGCCCAAGAGCCAGCCGTGTCAGGGATGAGTTATACAACGGAAGCCTGTAACTGCTCTGCGTGCAGGGGACATTCTGCCCTGAGGTGAAGCATCCCGGAACTCCACTACTTGCTGGAGCGAGGTTGCTGGGACAGCATGGGGAACAACCCAAGCACCATTTTAGAATTTAAACTGCCAGATGATAGTGTCTGGTCCTGCAAGGAAAAGATTTTCACTCCAGCCAGGAGAGTTTTCTCCTCTGGGAGGAGACTCCACACCTAATCTAGGGGTGCGAGGGTGGGGTAGGCTCCGGCTGCCTAGAGTAACTGAAGACCCAGCTGTTTCAAGCGTGACAAAGAAAGGTTAGCAGGGACTTTAGCTAGCAGGTTCCTGATCCCAGGGCTCTGCAAATATAACCTGCACACACTGCCAATATTAATTCAGCAACAGTTTTTGAGAAGCTGATCCCAGCGGCAGCTGTTTTACAGTCTCCATGAGCTGGAGTTGGGGCTGCTGCCAAGTGTGCTCCAGTTACCCCAGAGACAGCCCAGAAGCCGCCAGCTCAGGGAATAGCCCAAGTGTGGAGGTGGACAGGCCCGTTATTCAGCAGAAGTCTGTGTGACCTCCAGTCTTAGATTTAAAGGGAAAATACAGACTTTTAAATCTTTTCCCTTTGACCTTGAGGGAGTGCACAAAGTGGAATCATAAAAATTAAAATTCACACTTTGAGTTCATTAGTTACCCTCCTATGCCTGAAAATGGATCTTTACCCTCTCTCTCTAAATGAAGAACCTGGCTCTTGGGGTTTGCTCGAGGCTATCCAGTTAATAAGTGACGGAGTCATTGGACTAGGTCTGACCCTAAGCCACTGTCCCTCTCAGAGGTGAGGCGAGCGTGCCTCCCACACGCTTAGCAAAGTAAAGATGTCACCTGCTGTACCTGCTAAAGGACTTACTTTACTTCTTCTCTACCCATAAGATGCTATTCCTATTGTCCCCCTTGCGCCATTGGGCTTGCTGTGTGTGTCAGCTGGTTTTTGTTTGTTTTTTCTGTTTGGGATCTCACTGGCCAGTGATGCGACTCCTGTTCAGACCTCAGCCAACCATGCATGACTGACAGTCCCCACTCTCTCAGTCAGTGCTCAGAGGCTACAGAAGTCATTTAAACCAAGGTTACCCAGTCAGTCTATGGGTGTTTAAAGAGCACCACTACCTTCCCATGCACTAGCCTGCTTTCTCCCCCATCACACGCATGTGAATGTTTTTCCACACATGATTCAGATCTAGTCACACCTGTCTTAACAGGGTCCCTGCAATACAGAGTGAAGACAAGGCCTGTCACACAAGACTGCCCGTGTAGCTCTGGACGAGAAGTAAACCAAAACTCCAAAGCCTAGCATCCTTTGTTTCGCTAGAGCTTCAAGAGCACAGATTCCCACCTGCCCTGTGTGTGCAAGCCATTGGAGGATAAGGTATGGCTTACATGCTCCCTCCTCGCCTCAAGACAGGGAAGCACAGACGCCCGTGGTCGTGGTTTCTCCTGTAACCTATCTCTACTGAGAGCTGAGTCTGGGAACCTTTAAGGGGGGGAAACAAAACAAACAATAACAAATTAGCTGAGACTAAACACCAGGACAAAGGAACATATAAAGGTCGGAGTCACCACTGGGTTTCATGTGTTAGAGGTGACTGTGGATTTCCTGGTGGCTGAGGGAAAAAGGAAAATGGGCACATGGTCTGTATTTTGTTAGCAGAAAAGGTAAAACCTACCAAGTCTTGGAAAACAGTCTCCTGTAAAAAAAAAAAAAAAAATCCCTGCACACAGTTTGTGGTGGTGTGAATGAGAATGGCTCCCATTGGCTCACATATCTCAATACTTGGTCCCCAGTTGGTGGAACTGCTTGGGAAGGATTAGGAGGCATGGCCTTGTTGGAGGAGATACATCACTTGGGGTGGACTCTGAGGTTTCAAAAGATTGGCGGCATTATTCCCAGTGTGTTTGGCTTCCTGTTTGTAAATAGAACCCACAGCTCTCAGCCACTGCCCCATCACCATGCCCACCTGCCTGCTGCCATGCTCCCTGCTGGTCATGGACTCCAACCCTCTGGAACTGTGAGCCCCACATAAACCCTTCCTTCTGTAAGCTGCATTGGCCATAGTGTTTTGTCATTAGTGGTTGCCAAGAATTGAACTTCTGACCTTTGGTAGGGCAGACAGTGCTCTTAACCACTGAGCTATACCTCCAGCTCTAAGGCCATAGTGTTTTGTGACAGCTACAGAATAGTGACTGAGATGCTATGTATATCCTATTCCATTTTATTTGTATGAACTGGGCCACCTTTGCCCTAAAATCTGAATAAAATCTCAGGGTTCTTTAAGATGACAGAGAATTTCTCTGAGCCTTGGATCCTCACATCCTTCCCTGCCTCCTGCTCCCCCAAGTGCCTTCTCCCAGACTCATCCATGAAGTCCAGCTCCTTCATTGGTAGTCACACATGATAGCAGCTAACATGTTCTGCCAAACAATAGAAGTCAGTATAGATAGTGTGCTGGGCCGTACCGGAAGTATGGGGATTGGGGTTCCAAGGAGACAAACCATTTCAGAATACACAGTGAACGTTCTTGTGGCTTTGTGTGGCCTACTGAGCTCCTCCCTACCTCACTGACCATGCTGTTTCTCTTCTCAGTTCTACATCTTTACAGCCATGCCCCTGAACCACACCAAGACTTTCTTCCATGAGGCTTGCCCTTCAACTCTTCCCAACCTTGGGGCAAACCCTCCACAGTGCTTGTCTTGTCAAGGGGATTTCCACAGTGGAGTCTGCCCCTCAGGAAGTCAGTGGAGATGTTGCTTCTCCCAGCCTACCCCTGACAGAACCCCCTTGATGACTCACTGCATAGTATTACTTCTGGCCTACTGCCCCCTCCTACCAAACCCTTGGTAAGAAATCTAAGAGCAAAAACTCTCTCTTTTCATCACTTTTTAAATACCTTGAATTTTTAGCATATGCATAATAAATAATCACTAATATACAACTTTAAAAAATATAGTATAAATGAATATAAGACCCTTATAAAATATGATGTCTCCTTGAAAAGACTATAAAATCATAAACATTCCAGTATATTTTTGGCTTGTATTTACCATCCAGAATATCCATAATATATTACTCCTTCCCATTTCCTTTTTATGCTGGCCTTGAATCTTTTCAAACTTTTTTCCCACTCTTCCAAGAGCTGGACACTGCTTTGGATTACTCCCCTCCTATGTGTCCATCTGGGAAGAAAGTGCAGACAATTATGTATATCAATATAATATCTTCTCCTGTAGAGATCTCAAGAATAAAGAATACTATATAAAGTAGCATGCTATACAAGCCAAGGCTTAAAACATCCTTTAGTGAACCACTGGAAAATATCATTTTGAATTCCTACCGGATCTTCTCCCTGCTATGTTTAATTCCTAAGTCTCATGTTATTAAAAGAAGTATGTTTGTTCTTCTGAATTATACAGTTTTTTCATCAAAACTGGCTTAAGTTTGGTGTGAGGAAGTAGAAACTCCTAACAATTTATAATTTCTAATATTTGACTCTTTCCTGTAAGTTTAAGCTCATGAGGATCAACGTTCAGAAGCCAAATTCCATGCTGATTGGAGACACCAAGTGCAATTCCACTCAAAAACATATTTGCATATATCTCTTCCCTATTCTGCTTGTCCGATTTTTGCCAAAACATCCAGATTGAAAAAATATCCATTTAATCAAACTTATTTGGTGCCAGGAGAAAAACAGAATAAGTATAGCCAGATGTTTCTCTGCCCAGCTGCTATGCAGGCTCTTCTAAGTGGAGCTACAACACTTGACCTGCTGACTTGATGTCTGGCTTCAGTTTGCTAGAGTTATAATTGTCCAGATAAGTCATGTTTATACAGAGTGCACGGACAAAATGAACTAGGGACACAGAGTACATGGACAAAATGAACTAGGGTTTATTTTAAGCAGTTAACATTGTCTGTGGTACTTACAGTAAATGTGATAAGTAGAAAGAAAAACATTGAAGGCATAAGATGGATGATTTCAGCTGTGACTCAGTGGCTAAGAGCAGGTACTGAGCTTGTAGAAGACCTGAGTTCAGTTCCCAGGGCCCACACTGAGTTCATTTTAGTATGTCAGCCATACCCAATTTAAATCCTGGCTAAAACTAAGCAACTGTGGCTTTGGGGAAATACTTACCTCTTAAATATGCTTAATTTTATATTGGGGCCATGTGGTGGTTTGAATGACAACGACCCCCACAGGAAGCGGCACTAGTAGGAGTGGCCTTGTTGGAGGAAGTGTGTCACTGTGGAGTGCGTTTTGAGGTCTGTAGTGACATTCTATGTTTTAACAAATAAAGCTTGCCTGAAGATCAGAGTGTAAAGCTAAGCCACCAGAGGTCAGGGCGTAGTGGCACACACCTTTAATCTCAGGACTCGGGAGACAAAGGCAGAGGGATCTCTGTTAGTTCAAAGCCACCCTGGCCTACACAAGATTGAACCGGCCTAAAAGAGAAACAGAGCTCACACAGAGGTGATCCCAGCACTTCGGGTCACATGTCATTAATCCCAGCACTAAGGAGGTGGAGACAGGAGCGATATGGCTGGGTGGAGAGAGGAAGATAAGGCCAAAGGAGACAGGAGCTGAGTGCAGAATGAGGTTTGGTAGAGACAGTTGCCCTCCGAGGGTCTTCCCTGCAGTCAGAGGACAAAGTCTGGGGAAACTGTATGAGGACAGGATTGCTCCTTCAGTCTGAGCATTGGTAGAGGTAAAAGGTCTCTCTAGAGGCTGGCACTCGGGTTCCCTGATCTTCAGCATTGGCCCCTATATCTGACCCTGGATTTTTATTATTAATGCCAATTAGAATTTGTGCTACAGAGGTCTATGCTCAAGCGATGCCCAGTGTGTCACAGAGTTGCTTTGGTTGCCTGTGGATCAAGATGTAGACCTCCTAGCTCCTTCTCCAGGACCAGGTCTACCTACACACCATCATGCTTGGCACCATGACCATAGATAATGGGCTAAATCTTGGAAACTGTAAGCCAGCCCCAATGAAATGTTTTCTTTTATATAAGAGTTGCGGTGGTCATGGTGTCTCTTCACAGCAATAGAAACCCTAACTGAGACAGGCCACAAACACTTATCCTGTTTCTCTGAGGACTACCTGCAAGAAACAACGTGTCTAACTGCCTCCCTTAAGGCTCAGGGAACATTGTAGAAGAGGGGCAGGAATGTTGTAAGAGTCAGAGGATCAGCGAGTTTGCTGTGAGGCTTTGTGTTCCCATAATGTCAGAGGCCACACCTATAACCTCTCGCCAGCGTGACTGCCTAACATGAGCTGAGCAAGGACAGCAATACCAGACGTGCCAGTAGATGGGGGAAGGCTTCAACCCTACACAAAGAACTACAGGCATCTAAGGATGCCAAGAGCGGGAGTCTTCCCTAGGAGAGAGCATGCAAATTGGTCATCTAATACCAGATGGCCAGGCCTGGAAACACACATACAAGTAACATATGGACCAGGAAGGCTATATGGAATATATATGCACGTAACAACAATTAATGAGCAACTGGCCATAAATCTTATAGAGAGTAAGGAGTAGTGTGTGGGAGGGTATGGAGGCAAGAGAGAAATGATATAATCATATAGATAGATAGATAGATAGATAGATAGATAGATAGATAGATAGATAGATAGATAGAATTATAATCTAACAAATGAAGAAAAAGGAGTATGTGTTTACTAAACTGGTCATTCTGTTGGAATCAGCATCACCTATGTCTTCCTATCTTGCTCTTTAGCATTCAGAATTAACCTTTTGTATTTGTCTCTCTTCCCTTGAACTTCAACATTACCATCATTTTACTGAACCTCACAGCAACCTTATGTTCTGGAGCTAATAGACCACTTTATATTTGTGTGTGTGTGTGAGTGCGCTTGTGTATGTTTGTGTGTGTGGAGCCTGAACTATGGGTGACTATCAGCCATGCCGTGTAGGTGCTGAGAACCGAGTTCAAGTCCTCTGGAAGAGCAGCAAGCACTCTGAACCACTGTGCCCATCTGTCCCACATCCGAATTAACCTCGTTAGGAAGTCAAGAACTAGACATCCTCAGTGCCCTGGGCCAGCTGTCCAGCATTTGGGGAGATGAGCAAGAGTCCATGCCTTATCCTTGCATTCAGGAACAACCGTCTGCTCTAAATGGTACATCTGACCATGGGCCCCTCCTTCCCATCTCCCCCCTCCACTCTGCACCCTCACTAGTGCTCGGGATGGAGGAATCTTTACTGGAAGCCAGCAGGTTTGACCCACCTCTTCCCTCTTCTCAGAGCAGTGCTCCTAGGTTCTAGATAATTTGCTTTAAACATTTCCCTGGATTGGTTGTCATTCCAACTAGATTTAAACATCAGAAAGGAACTCCTGACCCAGAGGACAAAATGCAACCCAGTCAAGTGTCATCTACCACATGAGGTCATTCAGAGCACAAACGCTTTTCTCTTCTTTCATTCCCTCCCTCCCTCCCTCTCTCCCTCCCTCCCTCCCTCCTTCCCTCCCTCCCTCCCTCCCTTCCTCCCTTCCTTCTCTCCTTCCTTTCTTCCCTCCCTCCCTCCCTTCCTCCCTCCCTCCTTCCCTTCCTCCCTCTCTTTCTTTGTTTTTGTTTTGCTTTTTAATAAAGGATTTCTCAGTGTAGCCCTAGCTGTCCTGGAACACAACTCTGTAGATCAGGCTGGCCTTGAACCCAGAGATCTCCTGCCTCTGCCTCCCAGAGGTGCTGGGACTAAAGGTGTGCACCACCTGCCTGGCTAGGCACACACTTCTAAACGCTGAGGAGGAGAGAAAAACAGAAAGTGTTTGCTCAGCGGAACCAGGCTTGGTGCGATAAAAATGTTAGACATTGGATTGTGACAATGGCTGTAACACTGTACCAGCACACTAAAATCCACTGAGATGTGCATTTGAAATGAATGAACTTTGTGGACTCTGATTTATACCTTATCAAAGAAGCCTTAGAGCTAGTGAGATGGCTCGGTGGGCAAAAGACACAGCCCTAGACAGTAGTTGGATCCCGGGAACCTGTGGAAGACCGAGAAAACTGACTCCTGGAAGTTGTCCTCTGACTGCTGAAGGCACATCATGGCACAGGCCCACCTGCTCCCCTCACAAACTAATAATAACAGTAGTAAATAAAGGAGCTTAAAGAATTATGCATCACAATCATAGCTGTAGTATTCAAGGCCAGCTTGGGTTGTGAATTCCAGGGCTTCAGAGCTACAGAATGAGAATGTCTTAAACAAACAACAAAAAGATAAATTCATATGTCTTGTTGTTTTAAAGTCATAAACTAAGCTTTCATAAGTTTATCTTTTAAATAATTATAGGTAAAAGTGATCGATTACAATGTGTTTCCAGTTTTACGAACCCCAGAGGGTATGGTCCAGAGGCATAATGGTATGGTCTTTGTGATGAGCAGGAAACATCCTGCAGTGGGGAGCTGGGAATGTTCCATGTATAAAGAGGGATGCTCAAGATGTTTTAAACTGGTGATATAGCTGGGCACTTACCCATTAGGACAGATGCCAACTAGAGGTTCCTTAATTACAAGATGTTAGTAGTGTCCTGAGATGCAGAAGAAGGGCAGGTTATTATTAAGAAAGTTTTGGCAGCTTCATGAGGTGTGTTAATATTTTGTTTGTGCTGTAACAAACAAAGCTTGACTCTACTCATTTGAGTAGCTATTGTGTCAAAGCGTAGACTACATACCACTCTCAGGCCTTAACCGCTCTGTGTTCTCGCCTGGCCTCCGATAGCCTTCTCTGTATCCAATTTTCACTCCAATTAGTTCTTCAACGGTTATGTTTTTTTCACTAACCTTTTTCTGAAAAGCGACTTCTTGCTTGCTAATAGGCCCTCTTCCACTGTGAAAATGAAACGGACTTGTTGGGTGGTAGCGCTGTGGGGCTAATGGACCCACAAGCTCGGCAGGAAGCTCTGGAAATTTGAGCCATTACAGTGGCCTCGCTTCGCAGGCAAACTCAGAGAGGGGCTGCTGTTGGCTTTCCTGAGTGTGGAAAGAATTCTTGGCTGCTTGGTGTTTACAGAACATTTTCCTTCTTTGACTTGTCACACAAGATATTGCAGCTGCAGCGACATACCCAGAACAGAGGATTCGGAGCAGAGGTGCTGTGACCGTTGTTGAGGACACTCAGATATTTTGGACTTGGTGTGCTACTGCCAGGTGAACCTAGACGTTTGCCCCTCTGAGCTGAGCTGCCATCCTCGGCAATGGCTCCTGGGTACTTCTTCCTACTGCACCTGGAGGAGAGATGTTGCTATCTGAGTCCTGGGACCCTGATGCGCCTGGGCCTCCTGGGCAGCACTGTTTTAGGCTCACAGGTAGAACTCAATATTTCTCATTTCTCGACAAGAGCAAATTCACTTTCTCCAACACCTTAAAGGAGAAACATGGATTCTTTTTTTAAACTATAGATCTCCCAGAGAGATACAAGCAAGGTTTGGATCAAGCACAGCATGGCAAACTTTTATAGAAATTAAAATCTGGGATCTCCACAGGAAGTACCCTCAGCTACCATCCTACCCTTCGATCCTGCCTATACAGGGGGTCTAAGTTTTCTAGGATTCTTCTTGCTTGTTCCCCTCTGACCCTGTCCTCCCTCAGTATCTTCTGCAATCAATCACTCAATCAATCAGGGTTTCTAACACTGAGCAATTTAGTGGACTCTAAACTCTGCATCATACACTCCTCCCCACCCCCAGCCTTCTCACCTCCACCCCGCTCAGTTCAGCAAGCAAAGAACTTCTTCTGGAACCAGCTGGGGATTATATACTGCAAGCTGTTTTTCTCCATCACAAATGGTCTTTCCACTTGTCATGGTGCAATTGCTTTAGCACGACAACTCCTGCTGAAATTCTAAGTCCGGTTTCCAAGGGGGCTTTCCTCAAGAATAGTTCAGCAAAAGCTTGACTCTTTCTGTAGGAGAATTGTCCCATGTGGGTCTGATGAAAGGGCATGAGATGGGGAAAAACCCCAAAGACGTCAGGATAAAGAAAAGACTAAGTAGAATATGGGGAGCGCTGTGTGGGGCCCTTCTGTTCACTTTTTCACTGTGTCTTCAGAGCCACAGTTTACAGATGAGAAAACGGAGAGCTCTCTAGAGAAGTCCAAATAAATCTGCGATGCCTAATTGCAGGGTTGCACTGTACCACTGGAACTCCTAACAATCCACTGAGTATTGGGCTTACAGGTGAGAGCCACCTTATCTAGCACTAACTAGGAACCATTACACAGGAGGTTTTGTCTAAGACTAGTATGTGAAAGTTTCCTATTAGACCGTAGATGGTCAGAGAGCTTGTGACTATTGCTTCTGAGAGACTGTAGACATGTATTCCCAGAGATGTTTTCCAGATTCTGACGGCTGCAATATTTAACCTATTTCTCATTCAGTCATATTGGAACATCTTCTGTCTCTTGGCTTCGTGACACCATGTTCGTTTATTTGTCCTCTGTTTCTCAGCCACTTTCCGAAGCTACCTTCTGTTGACAGAGGTTTCTGTCCCACCAGGTCCCACAGTCATTCAGTCCCAAAGAAATACACAGAGGTTTATATTAATTATAAACTGATTGGCCCATTAGCTCAGGTTTCTTATTAAGTCTTAGAACTTATATTAGCCTGTAGACCGCCTTGACGGGTTACTCTGTCTAGGGTTTGTAACCCGCCTGGCTGGTCAGTTATTCCAGGGTCACGGAGAGGCACCACCTGAAAGACATAGGCTGATTAAGAGGAAGGAGGCTAGGCAGATTTGTCGAAGCCTCTGTTTATTAGAGTCATGGTTACAGCTTATATAGCCCCTGGATGAGGAGCTTGGGGGGCTGGGGCACGGGGTCTTACCACGTGGTCCATGCCGGTCACATAGTCCAAGAGGTTACAATCGGTCAGGTCACGATTCCTCTGCCAGGAGTTCACAAGTTGACACACCTAGTTCTCTAGATAGTTTGGAATGTGAGGCAGGTTCCGTTAACAGATAGCTCTCTATTAACAGTTAATTTGGGTGTGGGATAGGCTTTGTCAATAAAACTATTCTCAATACAATTGGGAAGTAGAGCTTTCTGCAAAAACTCCTCAAGGCGGTGCTTCCTGTAAATTTTGGGGGGACACGGCTCCTGACATTAGCCCACAATTCTTGTCTGTGTTAGCCACATGGCTTGGTACCTTTCTTGGTGAGGCAGTCACATCTTGCTTCCTATATATCTGGATGATGATTGCAGGCTGAATCTTTTTCTCTTCCCAAAATTCTCTTGTTCTCTTCGCCCCGCCTATACTTCCTGCCTGGCTACTGGCCAATCGGCGTTTTACAATTGACAGGGCACAGACAGTTGTCCCACAGCAACTTTCTTTCCAAGGATTCCTTACTCTCTGGGAACTGCCATCCTTTCCGCTCTCAAGAGTTGCCCACCATCTCTACCTATGCTGAATTAGAAGGTACCTGTGTCTCTAGTCCAGACCACCCAACTGCCTACTCAGCACACACCTGGACACCCCACGGGGTCCACATAACACTAAGTTTCATTTCATCATGAGTTCCCGGTTCCCACGAGTAACTTTGCTCCTGGCTTGGCTGCCTGAGACAGAGCACTGGACCATATTCTTGGTCCTCCTTCTTCCATACCAAGCCCAGCCCCGCAATCACCACACTCAGCTGACTCCATCCCAACATCATCGCTAGAATTTGCCCATGTCCCTTGGTGTACACTTCTGCTCCTCTTTCTTCCTTAGTTAGGGGGAGTTTCCCTCCAACCAGAGTGTGATTATTTCCCCTTGCCACTTCTATGGCTTTTAAGATTTAAAAAAAAATCCAGATTCCATTGAATAGCTCTAAACACAGTCACATAGATGGCCCTGGCTAACCTTGGTGGGTCACAAAACAAAATGGATAGACGAGAATGTGAGAGAAAGGTTTGTGGGAAAGCTGAAGGGTGGACGGTGGGGAGGGGGAGGTGGAAGGTGAGGGAGGTCAGTATACAAGTTGTGCATGTGTGAAATTATAAATAATAATAATTTTTAAAAGAAAATATTAATCAAGCATAGTTACATAAAAGCATCAGTAACACTTAGATGTTTATTTTGGGATAATAAATATACATTTATGAAATGAAATCACAGGATAGAAGATTCCTTTTAAAAATTGTATCTCAGGGGTATATTTGTTTTAAAAATATTGATTGACACATAAATTCAGACTTGTTGAGACAGATCAAGGTTTCTGACTTGAATATTTTTAATATTTGGAATTTTTATTTATCTTATTGAGCTATACAGTTTTCTCTGCTCACCTCCCTTCCTCTCCCCTCCCCTTTAACCCTCTTCCATGGTCCCCATACTCCCAATTTACTCAGGAGATCTTGTCTTTTTCTACTTTCTATGTAGATTAGATCTATGTGTGTCTCTCTTAGGGTCTTCATTGCTGTCTAAGTTCTCTGGGATTGTGAACTGTAGGCTGGTTTTCTTTGTTTTATGTCTAAAAGCTACTTATGAGTGAGTAATATTATAATTGGCTTTCTGGGTCTGGGTTACCTTATTCAATATGTTATTTTCTAGATCCATCCATTTGCCTGCAAATTTCAAGGTGTCATTATTTTTTCCTGCTGTGTAGTACTCCGTTGTGTAAATGAACCATATTTTCCTTATTGATTTTTCAGTCGAGAGGCATTTAGGTTGTTTCCAGGTTCTGGTTATGACAAACAATGCTGTTATGAACATAGCTGAGCACATGTCTTTGTGGTACGATTGAGCATCCTTGGTTTATACCCAAAAGTGGCATTGCTGGGTCTTGAGGAAGGTTGTTTCCTTCCTCAAAAAATAATGCTTTAAATGCATCCCTACGTTAAACAGCAATGTGGGTATCTAATCCTATTTTATTTGTGTGCAACTGTCAGGAGCCATTTTCCAGGGATGATGGCGGGGACCATTGTCCTGGGGATGTTTGCAGAGAGTCCCACACCCCAACTGTATTGAGAACTGTTTGTTGGCAGAGCCCGCCCCACACCCAACTATCTTGAGAGCTATCTGTTAGCAGAACCGGCCCCACATTCCAACTATCTAGAGAATTGTTTGTGGTTGGAATCACAAAAGGAACGATTCTGCTTGCATAAAGAACACTAGGTGTGTCGACTAGTGACCATTGCTGCCCAGGCAAGATCCCTTCCTGCCCTTGCCATGCCCCGCCCCCATCCCAAGCCAAATTCCTCATTCAAGGGCTGTATAAGCCACAACCATTTCGCTAATAAAGTGAGACCTTGACAAATCGAGAACAGAATCTTGTCTGGCTCTGACATTATTGCTTCTGAAAGGAGTCCTACGTCATTCAATAGTACAAAGACAAGTAGCAACGCGGAGAGTCTAGCATAGGACTCATTTGATGTCTCCGACAATCACAGGATGGTTTTTATACAAGCACACAGCTTTAGCTGCTCAGTGTTGTCTCCTTAAATCTGACCTCAAATCATGTATGATAGCAGGAATCTCATCAACAACTAAAGATGCAGAAAAATCCAAGAAGTTTGGGAATGTGACCATTATCTCCCCCAAATTTGGGAGTGATGTATCTAAGTGCTCGAATCCTCCGTTCAGTCCCTCCTCTATGTAGCGTCGCTCTGCTGAAACAATACAGCTGCTGTCAAGGCATTGAGTGCTGGTTTGCCATGCATCCTCGACCTCTCTCTCCCAGCCAGTGCATGTTTCCAAGAGTGGTGGGATTTTCGCTGGCGCTCAGAACACTGACCCTTAGACAACTCCAATGCTGATCGTCAGCTCACTCTGCTGGACTTTGCCCTGAATGTCCTCAGGCCTGGAATACAAAAATGTAAGCCGGAAGCAACTGCTTGTGCCTCAGAACCTGTGTTTTAGCATGTATGTCACAGGCTTGGTTCCCAACCAGACTAAGAGCCTTGGAGCAGCCTTAGAGATGCCTGGTTCCCTTCATCAAAGGAAGATGGAAGAGCTTATGATGCTTTTCATTGTCCCCAAGAATTGTGCCTGTATCTCGTGGGGTTCCCCGTAGAATGATGATTATTCCCTTCTGTACAGGCAGTGCCACAGGAGCCGTTACCTGTGGAGGAATGCTTTCTTAACAAAGCTATGGGCCTCAGGATGTGCTCCTTGGAAGGACACAGACATCTATAATGTAATGCTGCCACAAGGGAAGATGTTCAGATGTTGGCAGGCCCCGAGCAAAACTTTTTGGAGATTTGGGATCACACTTTCACCAATATATACTATGACCCTGAGCCAAATCATCAATTTAAAGTAACTTGGGAATGGTTACAAAGACTTACTGTAGTATTGGCTCTCAAATACATTTGTAATCAATTCTTCTTTCTCCAAAGAACAGTAAAATGCCCACAGCTCTCTCTGCAACGCTGTAGGCTTCAGCAGCCATCAGAAGCCAACTGAAGCTAGAAGCATTTTTTTTCTGGATCCTAAGCTGCTTTCCTAATGCATTCCTGCATATCTTGTCTATTCCGGTCACTGTACAAAAGAAGACAAAGTGGGTCATTTGAGAGGCCTCCTACCGGGAGTGGTTTAGATGTACAATGCTCAATTCTAGGACACTGCCAAGGTGACCATAAATGTGCCTGCCAGGGACCTGTAGTTCATAGCAAAGGGTGATAGTCTGGTTTTGAGAGAGACACTAGGTGAAAGAAGAGTTGATTATACATCACATTTGTTTAGTTCTAAGACATAGTTTGCTTGTATGTTGATGGGGAATAAGGCAAAGGGTATGTGTGTTGGCGGGGAGCCTGGTGGAGAACATGAGGCTTCTGGGTAGACTGGATCAGAACATACTGGAGTATTTAATCATGAAGAAAATGGAAAGTTCTACTTATGGTAAAAATGAGGGGATAAAGAGGAAGAAAATAATTGGATAGTGGTAAAATCGGGGGATTTTTCAGGAAGTGATAGTGTGGATGTAGATGAGCAGGTAGGAGGGGAAACAATAGTATGAGGAAAGAAAGACAAGAGAAAGACTAAAGACAGAGAGGGAATCCCAGCTAGCAGACTCTGAGGCAAGACCACAGTTGTGTTCGTTACTTTTCTTGTTGTTGGGATGTCATAATGCTCAACATGACCATCTTAAGGGAAAGGGGTTCCTTTAGCTTGCAGTTCATCATGGCAGCAAGGTGTGGCAGCTGATCACAACGCACCCATGGTCAGGAAGCAAAATGAACAGGAAGTGGAACCAGACTCTACAACTTCAAGGCATGTCCGTAGTGACCCACTTTCTGAAGCAAGGCTCTGTCCCCCAAAGGTTCCACGGCCTTTGCTAACTTCAGCACCAGCGGGAGGACACGTGTCCAAACATGGTTCTGTGGAGACATTTCAAAGCCACACCACACTAGTAACACTGAGGTTCCCCTGGCCATGGCTTTATAGTGGAAACAATCCTTGGCCATGCTTAGGAACAAGTCTCTGCTAGGAAGAAGGAACAGATAATGGAGTGTCCATGAAAGCCCTATTACTTTGTATTTAGAAGAAGTAAGAGGAGTTGACAATCTATTGAGGAGATGAAATCATATAGAAAAAATCACTATCATCGACAGAGTTAAGTTCATAGCGGGCATCATCAGTCAACCACAAAAAATAACTAACTAGCCTCTTAGCCCAACTACTAAGTGAAGGGGACAACATGATGCCACCACCAATTTCTATTTGTTTTTAGGGTCTCACTTTTAATTAGAATGCATTTTCTAAGGGAAATCCACTGAAGAGGTAAAACTGTAGCTAGTGCCTAAACAATGCGATCTTGTAGAGCAGACTCCCAGATGACTTTGTGGCCCTGGGTTTAAATGGCTGTTTTCCATGAACACTTTGCTTGCAAAGGGATTTTGAGATTATTTTAGTTTGGAACATAACTAACTTTTGGTTGATATTGTGGATGATGTTAGATGCTTTGGGAACTGGATTGTCTAAATTAACTCAGGTTTCATATTGTACAGAACAGAACCTACAAGACACAGAATGATGAACTGGGTTACAAATTTCTTCACCTCTCTTGCTCCAAAGCTCTCCAGGCTCCTGATGGTCAACCACCCACTGTTAATTCAGAAACATTTACTCTGTTCCTCTGTGGAGCATTGTTCCTTTAGCCATCATCCAATGTACACAGTACCTCCCTACAGATCTTCTATATGTGTGTTTTCTACTTTGAAAAGTAGCTTTTTATCATATATTAAGTATGTATCAAAAAATAAGTTTAGATAACAAATTGAAGAATAATATGAAAACATCCAAATATTCAGATATATGGGACCATACACAAATATTTTTGTGAGGTCTCTGTCCATAGGAGTAATGCCATTCAAAAAAGTTGTAAAACAGTGTGTGAGTAATTATAATTCATCAATTTAAAACTTAAATTATAAAAATGTATAAGGTTGCCCCTTGGTATCTGCTGGGGACTGGTTCCAAGATGCTCAAGTACTTTGTATAACGTCTTATAGTACTTGCATATAGTTTAGCTATGTCCTCTCGAAATGTCTTAGAGTCACAGCGCAATCTAAATCTCTAACAAAGGTGTTATACTATACGGTTCCAAGAATATGAACAAGGGCAATGCCGCATTCAGCATAGACACGACTTAAACACTGTCCATCTGTGAGAGAGTCTACACGCAATGGTTTAGTTCTCAAGGGTCTTCTCTAATGCAGCATCATTCAGAGCGGCTCCTTTGAGAGGTGATCAGCCTCATGGATAAGCTAACCCACTGATTAACGCAGCTAAATGGAGTGTCAGAAGGGGCACAACGTTAGGAGGTAACAGCTAGAAATAGGTCCCAAGAAGCATGCCCCCAGCACCTCCTTTCCTCTTCCTCTTTCCCTCTCTTCCTCCCTCCATCTTGCTTTCCCCTCCCTCCCTCTCTTTTTCTGTCTCCCTTCCCCCTATCTCTCCCTTTTCCTCTCATCCCCTCCCTCCATCCTGTTCTGGCTCTCCCTCTCCCCTCCCCTTACCTCCCTCTTCCTTTTTCCTTCTCTCCTCCTCCCTCTCTCTCCGTTCTCTCTCTCCCTCCATCCCTCTCTACCTCCCCTCTTTCCCCCTTTCTCTCCTATGGACTGACAGCTTTGCTCTACCTCATGTTGCTAGCATGACCTCACAGCCCCAGAGACCATGAAGCCAAGTGCTCGAAGGCTCAGACCATGGACCCAAATCCTCTTTCCTCTTCTACGATGGTTGTCACCGGGACAAAAAGCTGAGTGACACATCACTGATGTGGACAAAAGCGAGACCGACAGATGTGAATGGTAAATTATGGCTCAGTTTTTATTTATATATTTATAGTTTTAGTGTGTAATTTTTGTAGTGCTGTAGGTTGAACCCAGTGTGAGGCAAGCACTCTACCACTGAGCTGTATTTCCAGTCCTATACTTCAGTACTGTAGCTCAGTTTTAGATTCAAAGAATTGGACGAGCCAGGGCTATAGATAATGGGTGATGGTGAGAAAGAAACATATCTGAGTCCAGAGATTAGATAAAAGGTTATATTAGTTGAATAGTGACCTCCAAAGACACCCAGATGCTAACCCTTCAAACTTACTCATGAATATTACTCTGTATGGCAAAAAGAAAATTGCTGGTACAGTTTTAGATCTGGGATCTTGAGATAGATGGTCTTGGAGCATCTGCGTGGGCTCTAAGGGTCTTCATAAAGACAGGCAGAACGAACTGAAAGTACAGACAGCGCAGTGACAGGAACATGGGGTGGGAGGGACACAAGGAAGAAAGCAGGACACCTCCAGGAACAGGGAGAAAGAAGGACTAGACTCTGCCCTGCAGCCTCCAGTGACATCGACCCTGCTTTAACCTCAGCTTTACCCCAGTGGTACCAATCTCAGAACCACAGGAAAATAAGCGTAGATTGTTGTAAATGAGCAAACGTTTTGGTAAAGTTGTTTTTAGCAATCATAAGACACTAATTCATAAGTGTCTACTTCAGGGGATAATTGGTAGAAAACTAAAACTAGGGAAAGTGAGCTTGTAGAGTAAGGAGCTGGGGAAGATGGCAAAGGAACCCTTCAGGCCAACTTTGCCTCAGTTAGAGACAGAGTGACACCCGTTTCTAAAGATGACAAACAAGACATCCAGCATGACCTCCTCACTGAAAAACCATGCCCAGTGACCAACAAAGTGTCCCTGTAACGAAGTACTTCTTGACATTTTTTTTCAGTAAGATACATTTTTATTATTGTTTTGAATGGAGATTATAAATAGTAAACTTTTTGCTTGCTTTTTACTGTTTTTATTTTCATACAAGTATATACTGTATGTTTATCATGTGCAATACAAAAACTTTTTAGACTCCGTGTGTGTGTTTGTGTGTGTGTCTGTGTGTGTGTGTCTGTGTATGTGTTTATGTGTGTGTGTCTGTGTGTCTGCGTGTGTCTGCGTGTCTGTGTGTGTATGTGTCTGTGTGTCCACCCATGAGTGCAGCTAGAGAGCATAGGAAAAATACTTCCCAATATAGACCCAGGCAAGGACTTTCTCAACAGAGCTCCGATGCCTGGAAAATAATACCAACAACCAGCAAATGAGGCCTCATGAGACTAGAAAGCTTATGTACCACCAAGGAAACAGAAGTGAAGAGACAGCCCACAGAGTGGAGAAAAAATTACTATCTAGAACAGATAAAGAGCCTAAAGAAACCTAAACAACAAGAAACCGAACAAGCCAATCAGTAAGTGTGCTAATGAAAACAAACGGCTAACAAACACATGGCAAGAATGTGTTCAGTCTCAGCAACCATCAGAAAAATGCAAATTGAAACTAGGGTCTATCTTACCTCTGTCAAAAGGCAGCCATTAAGGAACTAAATGCTAGTGATGACGTGGGGGGGGCCCTATCACAGCTGGTGGGGGTGCAAACTGGATACTGGGCTGCTATGAAAGTCAGCACGGAGTGTCCCAAAAAACTAAAACCAGACCTTCCTATGAATTAGCTCTCCCTCTCCTGGGTGTTCACCTGCAGGACTCCGAGGCAGCCTGTCACAGAGACATCAGTGTTTATGGCAGGACCATGCACAGTGGCTAAGTCAGGGAACTCACCTGGGTGTCCAACAACAGAAAAACGGAGAGAGAAATGTGATGTATAAACACAATGCAATTTTACTTCAGCCACAAAGAAGAATGAAGTTATGTTGTTTATGGGAAATTGGCCACAACTGGATATAAATCATATCTATGTCCCTGATCACTAAGGAAGTTGAGCATGACCTTAAGTGTCTTTTGGCCATTTGAACTTCTTCTGTTGAGAATTCTCTGTGCAGCTCAGTGCCCCATTTTATAATTGGGTTGATTAGCATTTTACAGTCTAGTTTCTTGAGTTCTTTATATATTTTGGAGATCAGACCTTTGTCAGTTGCGGGGTTGGTGAAGATCTTCTCCCAGTCAGTGGGTTCCCTTTTTGTCTTAGTAACAGTGTCCTTTGCTTTACAGAAGCTTCTCAGTCTCAGGAGGTCCCATTTATTCAATGTTGCCCTTAATGTCTGTGCTGCTGGGGTTATACATAGGAAGTGGTCTCCTGTGCCCATGTGTTGTAGAGTACTTCCCACTTTCTCTTCTATCAGGTTCAGTGTGTTCGGACTGATATTGAGGTCTTTAATCCATTTGGACTTGAGTTTTGTGCATGGTGATAGATATGGGTCTATTTTCATTCTTCTACAGATTGACATCCAGTTTTGCCAGCACAATTTGTTAAAGATGCTCTCTTTTTTCCATTGTATACTTTTAGCTCCTTTATCGAAAATCAGGTGTTCATAGGTTTGTGGGTTAAAGTCCGGATCTTCTATTTGATTCCATTGGTCGACTTCTCTGTTTTTATACCAATACCAAGCTGTTTTCAATACTGTAGCTCTGTAATAGAGTTTGAAGTCAGGGATGGTAATGCCTCCAGACGATCCTTTATTGTATAAGATTGTTTTGGCTATCCTGGGTTTTTTGTTTTTCCATATAAAATTGATTATTGTCTTCTCCAGATCTGTGAAGAATTTTGATGGGATTTTGATGGGGATTGCATTGAATCTATAGATTGCTTTTGGTAGAATTGCCATTTTTACTATGTTGATCCTCCCAATTCAAGAGCAAGGGAGATCCTTCCATTTTTTGGTGTCCTCTTCAATTTCTTTCTTTCTTTCTTTCTTTCTTTCTTTCTTTCTTTCTTTTCTTTTTTTTTTTTTAAAGAAATATCCAGGTTTAATGGGAGATCTGCACTCTCAGGTGGCCCTGAGGGGGAAACCAGGAAGCCGTAGGAAGCAACCCCTGGGAGGAAGAAAGGGAGACCACGTGTTCTTCTTTTGGGGAGAGGATCACTTAAGTACTCTGGGGAGTGGGGTCAGGACCTGGCTTACTGGGATTTGAAGTCCAGACCAGGCCTGGGGTCTGGGATTTATGCTCCCAGTCTAACATTCCAGATTCTTTGGATATAGGGGTGACAGAAAATTGGAATGGTAATTAAGACAAACACTTAGGCTCTCTTTGGGAACAAAGGGCGTAGACTCAAATCTGGCTACTTCCTGCGGGCACGGGGTGGCATGGGGAAGGGGAGAGCCAGGTGTCCACGTTCAGTGAAAGGTGTGGCTGGAAAGGCATCCCATGTACTATCATCCTGGAGAAGGCAGGCATCTGTTCCTTGGGGGAGATAAGAAGGCAGCTGTCTAGGAAAAAAAAAGTTGTTATCGCTAAAGATGAGTGTGCCAGAATGAGGAGCAGGTAGCCCCTTCACTGCGGCATCCTGGAAAACTGGAGGGTGGAAGGTCCTGTCTGCTGGACAGACCAAGTGTCTTGAGTAGGTGCCCGCTTGAGCCTGGAGAGATGGTACCAGCATGGGTGTCCCAGAGCTTGGCAGCCGAGAGTGTGGTGAGGATTACCGTGTGAGGTCCTGTCCATCGAGGCTCAAGAGACCTAGGAGTTAACTGTTTGAGGAGTACTCTGTCCCCTCGGGAGAGTGGAGCAGGTTTAGGGGCATTAGGGTCCACTGGTGTGGGGGCAGGGAGACAACTGTCAGCGTGTGATCGGAGAAGGGACCTTAAAAGGGAGAGGTAGGGTAGGTACCCGGCCAGTGGAGGAGTTTGAACTGGGAGGTGATGGTAAAGGAGAAGGGGCTTGCCATAAAGCAACTCAAAAGGGCTCAGGCCCGTAGGGGAACATTGGGTGGCCCTGAGGCAAGGGCCAAGATAATCTGAGTTCAGTGAAGAGCTTGCTTAGTTGTTGTTTGATGAGTCCCATTGTCCAGGACATGTTGAGAGCTTCTGACACCAGCTCTGTGATTCTGAGCCACTGCATCTGCTGTTTCCCTGGAGACTGGAAATGTTTCTATCCATCCAAGACACAGCCGCTGTAGCCCAGAAGCCAGTTTTAAGTGTGGCATAGAGAGCTCGAACTGCAGACTAGGGGCCTTTCAACACGAGGCCTGCCACGTGGAAAGGACCTGCCCTAGCTCGGCGGGAACCTCCAAATGTCTCAATTTCTTTCTTCAAAGACTTAAAGTTCTTGTCAAATAGATCTTTCACTTCCTTGGTCAGAGTTACCCCAAGATATTTTATGCTATTTGTGGCTATCGTGAAAGGTGATGCTTCTCTGATTTCCCTCTCTGTTTCAGGGAAATGCAAATCAAGACAACTTTAAGATACCATCTTACACCTGTCAGAATGGCTAAAATCAAAAACACCAATGATAGCCTTTGCTGGAGAGGTTGTGGAGTAAGGGGTACACTCATCCATTGCTGGTGGAAATGCAAACTTGTGCAACCACTTTGGAAAGCAGTGTGGCTGTTTCTCAGGAAATTCAGGATCAACCTACTCCTGGACCCAGCAATACCACTCTTGGGAATATACCCAAGAGATGCCCTATCATACAACAAAAGTATATTCTCAACTATGTTCATAGCAGCATTGTTTGTAATAGCCAGAACCTGGAAACAACCTAGATGTCCTTCAATGGAAGAATGGATGAAGAAAGTATGGAATATATACATATTAGAGTACTACTCAGCAGTAAAAAATAATGACTTCTTGAATTTTGCATGCAAATGGACGGAAATAGAAAACACTATCCTGAGTGAGGTAAGCCAGACCCAAAAAGAGGAACATGGGATGTACTCACTCATATTTGGTTTCTAGCCATAAATAAAGGACATTGAGCTTATAATTCTTGATCCTAGAGAAGCTAAATAAGAAGGTGAACCCAAAGAAAAACATACAGTTATCCTCCTGGATATTAACCTTCATCAGGCAATGAAAGGAGACAGAGGGGGGCTGGAGAGATGGCTCACTGGTTAAGAGCACTGGCTGCTCTTCCAGAGGTCCTGAGTTCAATTCCCAGCAACCATATGGTGACTCACAACCATCTGTAATGAGGTCTGGTGCCCTCTTCTGGCCTGCAGGGATACATGGAGGCAAAATGTTGTATACATAATAAATAAATAAATCTTTCAAAAAAAAAAGGAAAGAAAGGAGACAGAGACAGAGACCCACATTGCAGCACCGGGCTGAAACCCCAAGGTCCAAATGAGGAGCAGAAGGAGAGAGAGCACGAGCAAGGAACTCAGGACCGCGAGGGGTGCACCCACACACTGAGACAATGGGGATGATCTATCGGGAATTCACCAAGGCCAGCTGGCCTAGGTCTGAAAAAGCATGGGATAAAACCGGACTCGCTGAACATAGTGGACAATGAGGGCTGCTGAGAAGTCAAGGACAATGGCACCGGGTTTTGATCCTACTGCACGTACTGGCTTTGTGGGAGCCTAGGCTGTTTGGATGTTCACCTTACTAGATCTGGAAGGAGGTGGGAGGTCCTTGGACTTCCCACAGGGCAGGGAACCCTGACTGCTCTTTGGGCTGCTGAGGGAGGGGGAGTTGATTGGGGGAGGGAAATGGGAGGCGGTGGCAGGGAGGAGGCAGAAATCTTTAATAAATAAATTATTAAAATAAATAAATCATATCTATGAGTGAATTAAACCCATCTCAGAAAATCTGCAGGCAGCAGGCAGAGCAAGAGAGACCAGCCTGGATTGGGCTTTTTGAAACCTCTAAGCCCACCCCTGGTGACACACTTCCTCCAATGAGGTCTCCTATTCCTTCTCAAATAGTGTCCTTCCCTGGTAACTAAGGATATATATGTATATATATGGGCTATTCTTATTCAAACCACCACAGGAAGGACAATAAAAAGAAAGGCAGGAGTTATTGAAACTCATAAATCAACTTTAGTCTAATGGGATCAACTGCTTCTCAGACTGTGCCAGAATACCCTGCATCTTCCCTGGAGTTTCGGCTTGTATACAAAACATCCCACAGAAGGCTCCTTAATGGCCTAGCTGCCAGCTGACAGACTTTTGTGCAACGATTGCAAAACAAGGGCTCTGGTCTCATCAATGGATTGAGCCATTGATGCATTTGTAAGTTGATGGCATCTCAGTCAACTTCCTGTTGCTTGAAAGATGTAGGACTCTTAGCTACTCCTCCAGCACCATGTCTGCCTGCATGCCACCACGCTTCCCACCATGATGATCATAAACTGAAGCTCTCTTCACACATAGTATTGTTACCAGGCTTTCTTTTAGGCCACCAACCAGCCCCCAAATCATGACGTGGAGACATTATTACTTATCAGTGCTTGTCTTTATCTTAGCTGCTATTTTAATCTGTTTCTCTTTATCTACATTTTGCCTCAAGGGTTTTGTTGTTGCTGCTGCTTAGCTTTTTTTTCTTTCTGTTTCCTACTTTCCTGCTTCTTGTGTCTGACTGGCTGGTGGCTGCCTGGTTTCTGGCCCCTGTCATGGCCTTCTCTTTCTTCCTCGTTCTCCTCTCTCTTGTTCTCTCTCCCACCTAGATTTCTCCTCCTAGTTATTCTCTCTGCCTGCCAGTCCTGCTTATCCCTCTTCTGCTTAGCTATTGGCCATCCAGCTCTTTATTAGACCAATCAGGTGCCTTAGATGGGCAAGGTGAAACAATAACACATCTTTACATAATTAAACAAATGTAACATAAACAAACGCGACACATCCTCACGTAGTTAATTATTCCACAGCATAAACAAATGTAACACATCTATGTGTGTCTAGTTAAAACAATATTCTATAACACAGTCATTATGCTTCATTTTCAGCAAATTTTGTTGAAGGCAAATTATTTGATGGAACTCTATCAAATGTGGCTTCTTCCCAAAGCATCTCTGTTTTGCCAGATATCTTCCAAAAGTGATCCGATGGGTCCTCTTGGAAGGAGGCCTCCTTTTGATGTCAAGAAACAGCATGTCTTCAGCAGGGATGCACGCCAGCCCTTTCCAGATTGTTCCAGAGCAGGAGGTATGTGGAAGACTGGGGGTTCACCTCCCTGCATTCAGGGACCTAAAGTTTTTCTGCATTACCTCCTAGACCTGACATTGAATAAGCTCTCTTTTCCCTCATTGCCTATGAGAGTCACGCAGTCAGACACCAGAGTAGGATTTGGCCAACAGCTGGATAGTCACTTTTATAGTTAAGGTCATAAAAGCAGAGGTGTCAAGCCATTGTGAGTTTAGGAGCCGTCTGAATCCTCATACCAGTGTTTATTGTGAGGATTAAAAGCATAAGGTTCTTTAACAATGGGAAAACCTCATATGAATGGGAGGAATTATTGTGATCCAAATCTGTAAAGATACAAAGAACAAACAACATTGATACTTTGCTCATACAGCCCTGTGAAGTTAAAGCCTGAAGATGCTTTAAAGTCACAGACTGAATTAAAGAGGCGTTCCTAGTGAGCAACATATAGCAACCTGTCTACTCACAGACCAGAAAACCAGCCCAGCCCCAGCTCTCTGCGAGGTGCGAATGCTGTTGGGGCCACCGCTGCCACTTGGGGATGGAGCTCTTTGCTTCGGAGTTTTCAGACCAACACCTGTGAAAGCACAGATTAGCATGATACCATTCAAATTTGATCCAGTTTTTCACCCCAAGTGACAACCGAAAGTTGTCCTTCCCAAAGCCTTTAAAGGAAGTGACATTCCTCTTACTTAGGAATAAAAGGAAGTAAAATCCAATTAACTTGCTACAACCAAGCAATTTGAAAGTCTAGTTACATCTTGTGAAAAAAAAATCAAGAGATCATTTTCTCTCACAGGACCCCACTCCCACCCCATCCCCTCCCCCAGTGCCCTGTGTGACTTGAGAGAGGCGTGACAGCAGTAAACGGTTTCTGAAGCCCCATCCAAGCCCCATCCCTGCCTACTCCAAAGAAACTCTGAGAGATCACGACTGAAAACAATTACCAGGTCCCTTCTTACCCCAGACTTACACATAGTGATGACGGGAAGTGCACACAAATGTGTTCATTATTTCATTAACTGGTAACTCAATATTGTATTTCCAACACACCCACAGTTGTAGTCTCTCCCTTTTCTTAGTTATTGGAGAAAAACAAACCACCACAATCCCCCAAGTAAATGCCTGGGGCCCATCTTCCAAGCAGCTGTCTTCCTCTCCCACCTTCTGTTGTCTTTGTGTCTGCTTTTCCCTGTCCTCAAGGGAAGTAATGATGATGCTTTCCTGCGGGAAGACTACACTTCCCAGTTTCCCTTGTGGACGATAGCAGTCATTTCCACCCCTATAATGGACCACATCCCATCTTCCCCATAGACATTCTGTCAGTGACAAAATGCTCCCTTTGGGAAGAAACATGGTTCCACCTAAAGTCAGACCAAGCTGCTCTTTTTTCCACCTCTGTCCCTCGGCAGCTGCCGTAGATAATCTAACATGTAACACGAGACTTTCTCACCCCGAAGACAGAAGACCAAACTAGACCCCTTTCCCCCAAAGTAAGACATACAAGCCTAAAACTGTGAGTCTTTGATTCCGAGCTTTCTGTGTGGCGGATGTCATAAGGAAATTATATAATCCCTCTGCCTGATGGTAAATCACCTGCCTCCCATTTTACAGCTTCCTGCTCCACACCCAGAGGGAAGACTTCTGCACAGAGAGGTCAAGAAGAGTCTGGACAGGCAGGCCTTGCTATGCTTCCTGCTCTGTCTGTTAGCACGACACTGCACTCCGGTTGACCATCATATTTCTACATGGTTGTCTAGAATTAATCAAATGCAAACATAAATATGAAGAGACTTCCCTGTGTTGTCAGGTCTTCAGTCAGAACATTCTTTTTCTCTTTCTTTCTTTCTTTCTTTCTTTCTTTCTTTCTTTCTTTCTTTCTTTCTTTCTTTTTGAGACAGGGTTTCTCTGTAGCTTTTGGAGCCTGTCATGGAACTAGCTCTTGTAGACCAGGTTGGCCTACCTATGCCTCCCGAGTGCTGGGACCACCACCCGACTCAGTCAGAACATTCTTGTCTCCTGGGAAGTTATAATCAAGCAGACCTGCTATGTTTTTCTCTTGCTAAAGTCTTTCCTGTGTAGAGATGTCAGCCATGATGCCAACAGAGAATCCCATCTCCCCCATAAAACACAACCACAAGCAATTTGCCCCTAGCATTTCTTAGATCACTAGGATAATTACAATAATAACTGTGCAGGGTTTCACCAGAACAAACATGACTAAGAAGATTAACCCTGATAGTCAACGAGACTGGATTGAAAAGTGCCCAGGAAAGCAGATGACTGTGTCTGCGTGGGCATTTCCAGACAGGACTGCAAGAAGAGAAGACCCTTTCTGAACATGGATGGCACCATCTCATAGCCTGAGGGCCGGGATGGAACCAGAGAGAAATAAGAAGAAGCCACTGTGATGGTTTAAATGCAAATGACCTCCATAAACTCACATGTTAGAATACTTGGTCTCCACTTAGTTGGACTGTTTGGAACGAACCGGGAGTTATGGCCTTTTTGGAGGAAGTACATCACTGGAGGCAGGCTTTGAAATCCCCAGTGTGTGTGTGTGTGTGTGTGTGTGTGTGTGTGTGTGTCTGTGTCCCCACCTTCTACTTGCGGATCAACATGTGAGCTCTCAGCAGTTCCTACTACCGTGCCCTTGCTCCACCATCATGGAATCTAAGCCTTTGAAGCCATAAGCCCCAAGGGATGCCTTCTTTGACAGTCTCCTTGGCCATAGTGTTTTATCACAACAACAGAGAAGTAACTAAGACAGCCACCGAGCAAGCATTCCCTCCCCTTCATTCTGACCGCAATCTAAGCGGTTCTGTTCTGCCATAATTTCCTACCATGATGGAGTGAAATTTCTGAAACCAGGAGTCAAATAGACAACTCTTTGTTTGGAGTTATTGTCTCAGCTATTGCTATTTGGCCTCGTTGGCAAATGACAAATAGAATGGTTATTCATTCTCACAATATACCATAAAAGATAAAATAAAGAAAAATTCAAAAATAGTTAAATGAAATGTTTACTTGATACTCATAGTGATAAATTTCAATGTTTATTCCATTGAATGTTCAAGCCCCTTCCTTAAAATGCCTCAGGAGTTTCACATAACTTACACATATCATCATCTCTCACTGACTGCAACACCATGGAAACCAGGGGCCTGACGGCTGACTGTACTTACAGGTAATAAATCATCTCTGACTGCTTACCATACCGTGGACCTAAATGAAGGCTGGCTGTACTTACAGAGTGTATAGTTTTTTTTTTTTTTTTGATTTTCCATCAAGCATCATGCTAGAAGAACTAGATCTTTGATTTACCTTGGTGTGACACACCATGGTGACAGAACTTTGCATTCAGGATTTCCTTACTTTTGTACACTAGCAACTAATAGTCTCAGCCAAGCAACATAGCTCGGAGACAAGGGTGATTAGACCAAACTCAGACTCCTTCTGTCCCAAGTTTCCTGGGGTAGATGAACACAACGATGGTAGATTATAAAGGACCTAATATAAGACATGTTCAGATGTGAGGAATATAGAAATATTTAAAAGATCATAAAGTTCATGTTTTTAGCACACACACAAACACAGGCTTGTCTCTGCAAATAACAACATGGTGTTTAGTTCTCATACACAGGGTTTCTCTTCCAGGGGGTCTGACAGTGTTGATGGATTGTGTCGTGTGCAGGTCCCGCTTGCAGGCTCGCTTCTCATATATGGTAATTATTATTTACTAACGGCAAAGCTCAGGAGATGCGACCCAAGTGTCAGCGACATCAAGAAAAGCCTGTTTAAATGACCTGAAGCAGGGCCACAGCTGTAACTTCGCCCTGGCACAGCCTGTCGAGTAAATAGCATGGTCTTTTCAAACACAGCCACATTGCTTTCTTCGTTGGCAATTGTAATCTTTTAAACTCTCAGTCTGTGTGTCTTCCTTCCGCGTAACAAAGGCATATGTCCAATCTCTGCACGTATCTCTTGTACACACACGGCTTCTATGCATATTTCACTAGTTTTTATATTTAGAGGGAATACATGCACAGTGTACATACGCACACAGCTGTAGACTTTAAGCACATCCCGTGATTGCTATGAAATAATTTGTAACTCAGTGGTATAAATGCAAACTGCTAAATCAAATAATTTTCTACAACATGATATTAAAAATAGCCCAAGATCAACTACTTGTTCTGTTTAGAAGAAGAAAAAAAAAGCCAAAAGCCACGATGCTTTGGATTTCTGCTATTTGTTTTGTAAGACATAATACATCTGGTATTTATAGGCTTAGCCTTCTGCCAGATCCCAGGAGTGTCTGGCTGGGATCTCTGTCATTGTCTACCAACCTGGTTGTCCTTTGCTACACGTGTTAACAGCCAACAGTTCTCTGTTTTGAAACAATAGGTAGGTTTTCAGTAACTTTTGTCTGCAACTTAAAGATTGGATGTTGAAGAAAGCTCCACTGGATCATGACAAAGTGTATAGTAACGCAAGCCCTACCGTTCCTACCCTCCTCCAGACAACCCCCGGAGTCAGAGGAAACTAATGAACTAAGGGCTACTCAAACCATGTGCTAAGAGTCACACTCTAGAAACGGACTTGTGGGCGTGAACTCGGGGTTGCCTACTTACCACTTATGTGGTAACAGCTAATTCTCTCCGTTTCTCTGGCCTTCTTGTCAACTGGCTAAACGAGAATAAAACAGAACAATCATTGTGTTGCCGTGACTCAGGGGCTTTACAGATGCCCAGATCTCAGCGTTGCCAGCACACAGTCATCCTTTGGTTGAAAACTTCCTGTGACAATGAACTCTTCGCCTCTTTAGATGTGTTTATTGCAATCACACTGACTCTCAGTCTCTGTCTTCTCAGCTCCTTCTGTTGGCCCTGGTTGGACTTCCCAGCCCTGAGCAGGAGAAGGCTGGGAATAAGCCCTGTTCCACAGCACAGATCTAAATCAGACTAAACAGGTTAGCTTGGTTCTCTCAGTCTCAACCTTGTCTTCCCAGGATCAACTATTTCCAAATCTTTCCCTGAGGTGTCATGCTTTCAAAGTACCCTCGTCACCAGCCAACTACTTGCCACACAGCTCTGTCTGTTTCGTTTCATGCTATTCCTAAAAACTGGTGTGCACAGCCCGTGAAATCCCTCAGCGCTTAGCAGCTCAGTGTGCATGAAGTGACCCTTCCAAGACTCCATTTCCTTCTTTTCATTCTTATCTGTTTCAGAGTTGAATCAGAGAGCGGTCCAGTAGCAGATATCCTTACTGGAACTGGATGCATGGCTTAGAAACGCACAGGGTGGGGAGTGTCAGACAGGTCGCTAGCACGTGGCCCAGTCTTTGGATGTCAGGAGTGCCTGCGCTGTTCATGACAGACAGCCCCCAGCTACTTTAGCTGTGCAAATAAAAACAATACAGCTCTTATGTGACTGTTTTCGTGATGGATGCTTTCTCATGAGGCTAAATGGCTAACTTCATTAGGCAAACTTGCTCTGACGGTTGTTCAACCATGATTAGCCAATAAAATAAACATATTGAATCAAACATACGGTAGAACTTGTGGTTTTGCCAGTGGTGTAGAATTAGCTTCCCTGTTTCTGAACCGTTCTCTTTATCGCTGACACCTGAGATCCGAATCGTTTAACCAGAGTATACCAGCGCTGACGATGGCAAACTCCCTTGTGCAAAGGCTAGCTAGTTGCTATTCTAAACCTGTGAACTGGTCTTTAGACTATTTATATTGAGTATTAATTCTCTCTGGCACAAGATAGAAATAAATAGTTACATAACTAGAGGTGATCATCAAGCATGACACGAAGGGCAAAACAATTGAAAATGTTCAGCTTTTACAGAAGAATATAGACATCAAAACAGTAAATTCTGTAATAAAAAGGCAAATTTCAAAATTGGAAGAAATATTTGCAATGTATATTTCAGAAAATGGCTGAGGTGTTTAATATATGAAAGTTCTTAAGCAACATTCAGATAAACATCCTATCTGGAAAAACAGAAGACATAAACATAGATTTTTCCAAAGGAAAAACACCAAATATCTAATATACATATGAAAAAATGTCCAGCTTCACCAGCATTTACAGAAAATTATGAAGCAAGATTCTAATTTATACCTATAAAATTAGACTGAAAAATAAAAAATCATAATATCCACTAACAATTGAGAAAATAATGTTTGATTTATAAAAATATTTATGATCTCTAAGCAAAACAAAATTAGAAAACATTACTGTAGTATGATCCTGATAGAGTACTTAAATAAATTATGTCAATTAAAACAAAATTGTAAAATAATATTTGATAATTTAAAAAATATTTAATGTTATAAAATACTTGTGATTATAATTACATTTTTACAAAACCAGTGAGAAAGAAGACAATTTTGTAATTATTTCTAAATATTTAACAATAATTATATGGTATTGTTCTAGCAAGTTGTTTTGTAAATGTTATCTTGCTGGACTTAAAGTCTTATAAGATCTAGTTAAACAATAAATTTTTCTCTGTGACTTTGATAAGTAAATGTAAATGTTAACAAAACTTACAATAAAGGTGTTAAATAGAACAAGATCAAAGGGAGAACTTTACTTTTGAAATGAGTCTCTGCCCTAGGACGGAGCAGTCACTAGTGCGCCCACAGCATCAGCATTTGCTCCACTCCTAATTCCTGGATTTGCTATATCACACCGAAAGACAGTTGTCAGTCTCGTCCGGAGAATTACATCATTTACTGAAATATGTTACCGAAGCCCAGATACACACTTCTGGGACTTTGACTATAAAGAAGGACTCATTCCGTCCATCTCAAGTGACAGGTTTTCCATAGGATCACACACCTTGCCCCAACACTGAACAGCTCCCAGGAATCTAGGAGGAACCCTTAGCTTTCTGCCTCTTCCATTGCTGACTCGGTTCCTGCTTTAGAGTTTGGTGCGTTTTTCTTCGTTACTGGCTGGACAGTCCTCAGACACTATCCTGCTCCAAATCACAGAGACGTGGGCTTCCACTGCACCAGGAGTAGCCGGGCTGCCCGCGAGTGAGATTTTACCTAGAAAGAAACGCTGAGTACAGTCAGTAGTGTGGCTGATGAGGCAGAACCGGAGGTTAGCGCTACAGGATTCGGTCTAAGTATCCGCTCTGCCAAAGCAAGGATAGAGAAAAAAAGAGAGAGAAAATACATTTTTAAAATTTAAGAGATATATTTAAAGCAGCAAAAGGTTTAATTTTACAGAAACAGGAGTTCCAAAACTAACAAGAGAAATGAAGTAGAGGAAGAAGCAGCAGCCTTTGAATGTGGGGATTTTTCCAAAAGCCCAAAATAGATCAAAACACAAGATGTACATTGTAGATCAAGAGATTTGTATTAAAAACAAAAACAAACAAACTCACAAAAAGAAACGAGGGCTGGGAAGATGGCTCAGTCAGTACAGTGCTTGCCTTGCAAGCATGGAAATGCAAGTTCAATACCCTGAACCCATGTTTGGAAAAAAATGTGTGTGTGTGTGTGTTGGGGGGGTCCCCTTGTAATACGAACATTGCAGAGGCAGAGACAGGCAGGTCCCTGGAGCTCCCTGGCTAGCCAGCCTAGCCCACTTGTCGGGTTTCAGGTAAGAGACTGCCACAAAAAAACAAACAAAAAAAAAAAAAAAACAAAAAAACAACAACAACAAAAAACAAAAACAGTCTCTCTGGGAAGTGGCATCTGGGGTTGCCCTCTGGCCTATACACACAGTAGGCCTCACTGAAGACATCATAGTCAAACATTGATGCCCAAAGACAGAATACAATTTCCCAAATAGTCAGCAAGCAACTCACTACCTTCAAAGAAACAAGGACCACAGCTGACCATATCAGAGATTATGTGAGCAAGTCAGTGTACTATCTTCTTTAAATAAAGAGAAACAAATGCCTATAAACCTAGAAATTCGTGCCCCAGGAAGTTATCCTTCAAGAATGAACACTGAACGAAGACATTCCAGGCAATAAATAAATGGTATATTTCAAAAGAATCTGAGATAAATAATAAACTAATAAACTGGCTCTGAGACAAAGGGGACTGGGATCTCAGAGAGGCTCAGATGCCGGAAGACTCAAAAAGCAGCAACAAGAGTGAAAATCAGAGACAGTGTAAGTGGAGAGTAAAATAATGATGACTTGTCACAGTGTCTCAGCCCTGGGTGGAAGCAAAACATAGACCTACACAAAAGAAAGAACAGGGCAAGTACCGCATCCAACTGCCTCTGCGTTGCCATGGAGGCAGAATGATACTAGTTTGTATACAGGCCCTAGAGAAACTATAAAGAATAGCAAAATAATGTGTACTTGGAAATAAATACAAGTAATATAAAATAATTAAAATAAATCATAAAGAAAGGGGGAACACTGTGTAACAGAGATGGAAAAGCTGGAGAAGGAGGAAAGATGTTATAAAATGATCAAATAATTAAGTAATCATTAAAAGTGTTAAAGCACTAAATTGTCAAAGTAGCTGGAAAGCACACTGACCTGCTTACAGAAACAGAGGGCTTGGAAGTAAAACGATGGAAAAGTCAGTGGTTGCAAAACACAGGAAAAACTTTAAAAGAGGGTGTCCTTATGCATCTCCAGCACCACAAATCTACGGAGACTTTGCTCTCCAGCAATGTGGGCCTCAAGAATGCCAGAGCAACACTGCCACTAAGCCAGATAGGAAACAAGATGTTTCCTGATATAAAGGACCAATTGATTAGGAAAGGACAACAATTCCAAATAGCTTAATTCTGAAAGAATATCACAAATAATACAGGAGAAATGAACCTATTCATGATCACAGTGGAAGATTTGGTAGACCTCTGTGACCTATCGAACAAGCAGGCAAAAATACTTGTATATGTATATATACATGTAGAATACAGTGTGTGTGCATATGTGTGCGTGTGTCAGAACACAAGAGATTGAAGAATATAATTAACAAATATGGCCAAATTAAACTTACATAGAAATTACATCTAACAACTGAAGCAAATATGTATTTTCCAAGAAAATGTGAACATTTTAGGAATGGATCATATCTGTGCAAGTTTCAACAAAGACCAAAGCGACAGACTACTAGAGGGCATTTTCTCCACCTGTAATGGAATTGAACTAGAAACCAAGGAGGCATTAACTCCTTAACATGCACGCACGCACACACACACACACACACAGTAAATACTAATGTAAAAAAAAAAGTGTTATGGGCCAGCACAATGACTCAGAAAATAAAAGCACTTGCTGAACCTGAACACAGGGGTCTTACACACAGAGGAAGGAGACAACAGTCTCCCAAAAGTTGTTCATGCACTATAGCATGCATTCACAAACTGCACACATGCACACACATGTACATGCACACATGACAGTAATATTTTAAATTTAAAAAGGAAAGTCCAAAGGCCAATGCTACATCTGAAAAGTCATAAGCAAATGGAAGAAAACAGGAAATTATACTCACATAGAGCAGAAAGAACAGTTAGAGGTCTATGAAAAAACAGATATTAGAAAACAGCAAAAAGTCAAACCCTGGTTCTTTAAAAAAGAGCTAATGCAATTAACACATTCCTGTCAATACTGGAGAGAGAGAGAGAGGAGAGCGAGCGAGCAAATGGTTACTATGAAGATAGAAAGGGAGAGAGCCAATTTAGAGCCTTTCCCATTAAAAATGTGATAATAAGGGGAAATCACAAACAAACTCATGCCAAGAGCAGACAGATTCCTAGACATACACAGCTGTACCAGAGTGGGGGAGAAGGGAAACAGAAATGTGAATTGCCCTACATTCCCAAACAAAAATAGTTTGCCCACAAAGACAATCACAGGCACAGATGGATTCTATAGCAAATGTTTGAAAGTTCCTTCTATCAGGAAAATTACCAGTTCTACACTAGGTAATCGAGAGTACAGAGAAAAAGAGACCATGCCCAAAATTTCTGAGGTCGGTGCAACAGTGATTAATACAACCTAATCTTCCTCATTAGCAAAAATGTGAAATCCGAAATGAAATATTAGTCGTCCAGTTCAGTAACACTCTTTGATTCTGTTTATGAATATGGGCATTTTGCCTGCATGCATGTGCGAGTACCACACGTACACCTGGAGGCCAGAAGAAGGCTTCAGAACCCCCGGCACCTGAGTAATAGATGGTTGTGAGTTACTGTGTGGATGCTGGAAATCGCACCCAGATCTTCTGGAAGAGAAGTCAGTGCTCTAAAGCTCCACGCCACCTCTCCAGTCCCCAGCAGCACCTTCTGTGATAGCCCAGACTGGAAAAATAACATAAATAATGTATTGTCACCACCATCTGTGGTAATAAAACTCATAGTGTAGTCAAACAGTCAACAACAATGAAAATGAGCAGGCTACCGCTACATGAAACAACAGAAAGAAGAAACATAAAACATGTGTAATGAAGGCATTTATATAGGAATAAATGCAGGCAAAGTTATCTGCAGGTACGGGAATGAAGAAAATAGTGACTGGGGATAGGAGGAGATAATCACTGGGAGGGAGCTTAAGCAAGTGCGGGTCTGGTTTCCTTCTGTTGCTGTCCTAGACACTGACCAATGTGATTTGGAAGAGGAAAGGATTTATTTTACTTACAGGTTACAATCTGTCACTGCCCAGGCAGGAACACAAAGTAGGGACCTGAAGGCAGGAACAGAAGCAGAGACCATGGTACACTATCTCCTGTCCCACCAAAGGCGTGTCAAGGGCGTACACAGAAGAGCCTCTGAAGATCGGCATTCAAACCAGCACAGGAGATTCACTCCGGTAAAATCCAGAGTTCTGTTCTTAGGACTTGCACACTCTTTTGTCCTAATATTCTGCTTCAGTTCAATTAAAACAAACAAAACAACATTCATTAAAAAAAAATAATAGCCAGCAGCCAGGACAGGAATCAAAAGCTACGGAGAAACCCTGTCTCGAAAAATCCAAAAAAAAAAAAAAAATAGCCATTCTTGTGCTGGGATGTGGGTGGGTCAGTCGGTAGAAGGCTTGCCTTCATGCAGGAAGTCCTGGGTTTGATTCCCAGCACCGCATAAAACTGGGCATGCTGGGCTGGAGAGATGGCTCAGTGGTTAAGAGCACTGACTGAGGTCCTGAGCTCAATTCCCAGCAACCACATGGTGGCTCACAACCAGCTATAATGAGATCTGGTGCCCTCTTCTGGCATGCAAGCATACATGGAAGGAATGTTTTTTCATAATAAATAAATCTAAAAAAAAAACAACAAAAACTGGGCGTGCTGGCATATGCAAGAGGATCGAAAACACAAGGTCATCCTCGGCTACATAGAACCTATCTTGAATTAGCTAACCAATTAAAACCATTCTTGCTTGGGTTGGTATCAGTCTTTACTCTTCAGAACCATTCCATTGCCCCCCAGAGGTCAGAACTCAGTTGTGACTGTTTCCCATTCTTGCTTGGGTTGGTATCAGTCTTTACTCTTCAGAACCATTCCATTGCCCCCCAGAGGTCAGAACTCAGTTGTGACTGTTTCCCATTCTTGCTTGGGTTGGTATCAGTCTTTACTCTTCAGAACCATTCCATTGCCCCCCAGAGGTCAGAACTCAGTTGTGACTGTTTCCTTGAGGGCCAGTTTATTAAAGTATAAATATGAAACAGCTAATACTTCAAATCATGGCACACAGAGACTAGCTGGGGTAGCCACACCCGTTTTCTTTCTGGTGTTGGCTCTTTTAAACATATTTTTGCTTGATTTCATTGTTAATCCACTTCTTCAAGTTATTAAAATCATCTCATTCTGGTTGTGTTAAGTTTCAACTTAAGCTTCAAACTGAATTTCAGGTTACTTTTTCCTCTGGCCGTCACCAGTGGCTTGGTGTGGTCCTTGCCTCGCTCCACAGCTGGGCATGCGCACTGTCACCCCCTCTTTGCCTTTCTTCACAGCTGGGCATGCGCGTTGTCACCCTCCTTGCCTTTCTCCACAGCTGGGCATGCGCGTCACCCCCTCCTTGCCCTGTAGAGTAATTACTTTTCTCCTCACTGGGACCCAATATTTTACAGAAACAACTGAAGCGGGGAAGGCTTGCTTCCTCCACAATCTCTTTCTGGGGGACAGTCTTGTCACACCAGGCAGGGCACGACAGTGTCTGCAAGGGCTTGAGGCATTAGGTTCTTACTTCTTGACGGGTCAGAAAAGCGCAAACACAGTGGCCTCCCTCTAGACCTGAGAGATGGCCCAGCAGCTACGAGCACAGGCTGCACCACCAATGGACCTGGGGTTGGGTCCCAGCATCCACATGGTAGTCACAACCACCCTCATCTCCAGTTCCAGGGATCTGCACCCTCCTCTGCCCTCTGAGAGAACAGTGTGCTTACATTCAGGCAAAGCACCCATCCGCATAAAATAAAAATAAATCTTTTTTTTTAACAAAAGATTCCATGAAAATATGACCTTTAAGGCCCAATTCCAGCAACTCACTTGTGCTAGCCAGGCCACAGCTCCAAAGTTCCCACAGTCCCCAAAGCCACCCCACCAGCTGAGGACCACGTGTTCAAACACATGAGCCCACAGGGGACAGTTCCTCTTAAAGCTGTAACATCCTGGAAGTGCTGAGCCCTTTGTTGGTCTGGGAGTGTTGGGAGGTCAGAGTCCCCAGTGAAACAGAGCAGGGAGGATTGGTCGTCCCTAGAAATTAGGAGCAAGTCTCTTGTGGCCCCACTCTAGACTCCGAGGAGAGACAGTGACCTTACCTCCTTTCTTAGCATGAGAACGGGTTGAAGGGAGGGAGCAGAATATCCTTTTGAGTGTACATCAGAATGACTAACTTCCTCTCTCCCACACTTAAACCCCAAGGGACGGGGGGCGGGGGTGAGGGGTTAATGGGGGGGATGTCTGTGGCAGGGTTGTTTACCCATATTGGCATTTCTAGGTAAAATGTAGGGACTGTGGGTGGCATGCATACCTCCATCTGGACCTTAGAGGGCCTAAGGGCAGCCCTGCTGATGCCCTATCACACGGTCTCCAAACACCGGGAACTTTTGTTCATCTTTATAGCATGAGTCGAAAACCGGGAAAGGACAATTCCGTACTAACTGAAAATATAATGCAGTGGAACGGGGATCGCAACGATCTCTGCTTTGCAAAGCAAGCATCTTAAGAATCAAGAGAGCTGGGTTATCCACGCTTCCCTGAACTCCACACGTGTGTAGACCTCTCATTGTAATATAACTTACACACTGACAACATTTCTACTCTTACAACCTGAATGTGATTGATGATCAAAATGAGCAAGTTTAAGCGTTGCAAAGTATGCAACCGAAGGCAAACTAAGACGTTAAAGCAAATAGACCGGGAACCGCGATGAAAAACAAGCCTCAGGGGGCAGGGATTAATATATCAATATCTAGTGGGAAAGCCGTATTTTATTACAGTCAGTAGCAGCAAAGATGGATTTTCTCCCAGCAAGGGAACATGATTCATATCCCACACAGTGCAGTGGATAAGGAATAGAGCTAGGGTATCGCTATGAATGATGGGACTTCGTCACTAACATGACCATTTGCTTCTCGAAGACTCAGTTTCACTGGACAGAGCTGAGAGTTCCTTAAACGGGTTTTGTTTTTCTGATCTTTTCCCCTTGTCTTGATATTTCCCGTCTCTCACAGTGTGACACACGCAGAGACTGTTTTACACGGCAGATGAACTGTGAGGTGGGCTAACACGAAGAAGTGCCACAGAACCAAACAATATATATAAACAGTATTTTACAGGCATTTTTTTTTCTAATAAAAATACTCAGTGGTGACGACTTCAAAGGCAAAATATTAGTAGACCTTGAAATATCTCTCAAAATAGCCTAAATTTCCTTTACGAGGTCTTGCTTCCTCTGTAATTCATAGAGGACTCTTTTTATAAACCTTTGAAGTGTTCTGTCAACAGTTGTATGAAGGATTCGAAAGGCTTTGCTTATCCATTAACAACGGAAGATTATAAGATTAGATTTCATGAAATTTAGAGCAAGATTTTTAATGTGGTTATTCACGTAGAATCACATCTGAAGTTATTGTGCCCAAGCATGTAATTGTGGTGGGATATTTGTACCCCGTGTGAAAGTGTATTGCCATGACTGGTATAATAAAAAGTTCAATGGTCAATAGCTAGGCAAGAGGTATAGGCAGGACTTCCGGGCACCGTGAGGAAGTAGGAAGAGAGATCTAGGCACTCAAGGGAGATATCCGGAGTCAGGGAGAGGAAACAGGAGGTGCATAGAAAAGAGTAATGCCACGTGCTAGAACGCAGATTAATATAAATGGGTTAATTTAAGTTATAAGAGCTAGTGAGGAATAAGCCTAAGCTATAGGCCAAGCGTTCATAATTAATGAGAAGTCTCCAAGTCATTATTTGGGAGCTGGCTGGAGGACAGAAAATGACTCATTACATATAATTCTCCTTTTAAACGTACCTATATTCTTGGAAATGTCTTCAGAGTTCATTCTAAAGCAAAGCACTGAATGATATGGTCGCTCGGGTGACATAATTGCCTAAGATATTACTGCTCAACTGTTTATTAGAATCACATAGAAAGAACTTGCATCTTTCTTATGACAAGGAGTAATTTAAACAATCACCCATAAAATCAGTTTTGTGTCACATACAATAATATCAAACAACACTGCCTCTTGTAAAAGAGAAACAAATTATCATATCAGACTGACATTTTTATGAAAATAAGTAAGTAAACCACACATGTAATTAAACCTCAATGAAATGCATTAAGCAAGCATTTCTCTGAACAACATTGGTATAAGAACTATTTAACAGGGCTGGAGAGATGGCTCAGTGGCAAAGAGCACTAATTGTTCTTCCAGAGGACCTGGGTTCAATTCCCAGCACCTACATGGTGCCGTACAACTGGCTGTTTCTCCAGTCCCAGGGGATCTTCTGGCCTCTCAAAGCACCAGACGGGCATACATGTGATGAACAGACATATAAGTAAGAAAAAAACACCTATACACATAAAATAATAAGTATATTAATTTTTAAAGAACTGTTTTTTACAGACCTCTGTAAGACTTTATTCATCTTATTACTCCATTACTTGAATTACTCCATGGTTTTAAGAATAGACTTCACACTTCTTTTTGAATTTAAGTGAGCAGTTGGCTTACATTACAGGAAATCCAAGTTTCACAAATCTCTTGCTTCTTCTTGTTTGCTCAGTTCACACAGGTATGGCAACCTATAAGACACTGTGAGCATCAGCTAGCAAAACAATACTCTGAAGGTTCTGAGCCCTTTGGACCACTTGTGCAGGACTAGTCCAGCCCATCCTGCTGTCCCCTCACATCCCGCTCCCTGCTTCAACTTTGCTTCTTTCTCTCCATTGTTTAGTAGTCTTTCTAGGCTATGGAATGTACATACATCCTAGGAAATTTGAGTAATAAAAATAGAAGGGAAAACACCCATAATTCCTTTAATATATTCCTCTAGGGTTATGATTAAATAATTATAAACTGAACAAAATATTTCACATCTGTTTTTCCAATGTGAGAGAAAAACATATTTTTTTAAAAAAACTATTCAGACTTTACATGAATTTGGTTAATATATATGGAATGCTTTAGTGGTTAATTGCATCCTAGGTCTTTACTAGGAAAGCAATAGACAGGGTGCCTAGCTAGTACGGTTTGATTCAGAAAAGTAAACACTGGCATTGTCTGACTCCGCATTAGGTGTTCATTTTTTCATGAACAGGGGTGCAGCTAATAACCACCAAGCATATACAACATATTCCATGTTAACAACCTTTGTGTTCACCATGACAGTAAGATATCATCCCCACGTCTTTGTAAAATGAGGTCTGAGGTCCATCACTGTTGGGTGACTCTGAGAGTTTAGTGCACTCAAACCTCGTCTTCTCGGCTTCCGGGGCAATTTTCACACAACAGGCTGCCAGACCATTCTAGGTAGCATCATCTGCTCAACCCACTGATGTAGTAGAGCCCTTGGAATCCTCATTCCTTCCTCTTTTCAAAATTCATGTGAGTAATATTGAAAATAACATATGTGTATTAAACTTTATTTCTGTACTTATTTTGTGCTAGCAGAGTCTTAATTTTTTGATCATTTCGTTAAAGATAGAGACACTTTCTAAAAATCATTTATTTTGTGTACATGGGTGTTTTGTCTGCATATATGTCTGTGCATTGTGTATGAGACACGCCCAGTGCTACCAGGTACCAGGAGAGGCCATTAGATTCCTTCAGACTAGACTTAGACAGTTATGAACAGCCCTCTGTATGCTGGAAATTGAATTCCAGGTCCTCTGGAACAGTAGCCAGGGCTCCTAATTCCTGCACCATCTTGTTTTAACTTTGGCACAGTGGCTATGCCTCAATCCAGAGCTATTTCAGCCGGTGATTGTGGCTCTGCAGTTACTGGCCTGCTTTTCTGGCAGCGGACTGGGCATTTAGTCCACAGCCCGGTGGGATCTGTTCCCGCAGGCACCAGCTCTGTTGCTGCCACTGAAAGTAGCTTTGACTAAATCTCTATCATTCTATTTATAAATAAGACTCGGATTCAAAGGCTGGGGTGAAAACCTGCTAGCTCAGAGAGGCTGGGTAACAACTAGCTAACTTTCTCTCCTTGCTGGCATTTCTCAAATAGAGTATCCATCTATTCTTCCAAACAAAAAAAGCTTTGCCACTCCAAATCCCAAATCCCTCCCTTCTACTTCCAGTGTGTCTATCTCTTCCTGATGCCCTCTGATGCTCTTTGATTATTTTCTGTCACTAGTTGCTAATTCAGCCTTTTGACCCAATGTTAATTTTATTTAACTAATGCAAATGTAAAATCAGGGTACTGTGTGAGTGAATATCCAACCTCCCCCCCCACACACACACACATTATCTCTCCAGTCCCAAGGTAGAAACACTTTTTGTTTTGTTTTTTGAGACAGACTTTCTCTGTAGCTTTGGGATGTGTTCTAGAACTCGTTCCACAGACCAGGCTGGCCTTGAACTCACAGAGATCCTCCTTTTTCTGCCTCTCGAGTGCTGGGATTAAAGTTGTATGCCACCATCTCCTGGCAAAACACTTTCAAGGCTATTTCTTTTTTTTAATTGTTTTTATTGAGCTATATATTTTTCTCCACTCCCCTCTATTCTTCCCTCCTCCCTTTCTACCCTCTCCCATGGTCCCCACACTCCCAATTTACTCAGGAGATCTTGTCTTTTTCTACTTCCCATGTAGATTAAATCCATATTTGTCTCTCTTAAGGTCCTCTTTGTTGCTTAGGTTCTCTGGGATTGTGAATTGTAGGCTGGTTTTTCTTTGCTTTATGTCTTTTTTTTTTTGGTTTTTCGAGGCAGGGTTTCTCTGTAGCTTTGGTGCCTGTCCCGGAACTAGCTCTTGTAGACCAGGCTGGCCTCGAACTCAGAGATCCACCTGCCTCTGCCTCCCAAGTGCTGGGATTAAAGGCGTGCGCCACCACCGCCCGGCTTGCTTTATGTCTTAAAGTCACTTATGAGTGAGTACATATGATATTTGTCTTTCTGTGTCTGGGTTACCTCATTCAATATGATGTTTTCTAGATCCATCCATTGCCTGCAAATTTCAAGATATCATTATTTTTTCCTGCTGTGTAGTACTCCATTGTGTAAATGTACCATATCTTCTTTATCCATTCTTCAGTCGATGGGCATTTAGGTTGTTTCCAGGTTCTGGCTATGACAAACAATGCTGCTATGAACATAGTTGAGCACATGTTCTTGGGGTATGATTGAGTATCCTTTGAGTATATACCCAAAAGTGGCATTGCTAGGCCTTCAGGTAGGTTGTTTCCTAATTTTCTGAGAAATTGCCATACTGACATTCAAGGGCTGTACAAGTTTTCACTCCCACCAGCAATGCAGGAGTGTTCCTTTTACCCCACATTCTCTCCAGCTTAAGTTGTCACCAGTGTTTTTGATCTTGGCCATGGAATCTCAGAGTTGTTTTGATTTGCATTTCTCTGATGACTAAGGATGTTGAGCATTTCCTTAAGTGTCTTTCAGCCATTTTAGGTTCATCTGTTGAGAGTTCTCTGTTTAGGTCTGTACTCCAATTTTTTTTTACTGGATTATTTGTTCTTTTGATGACCAATTTCTTGAGTTCTTTGTATATTTTAGAGATCAGACCTCTGTCTGATGTGGGGTTGGTGAAGATCTTTTCCCATTCTGTAGGCTGCCATTTTGTCTTGTTCACCATGTCCTTTACTTTACAGAAGCTCTTCAGTTTCAGGAGGTCCCATTTATTGTGTCTGTCAGTGTCTGTGCTACTGGGGTCATATTTAGGAAATGATCTCTTGTGCCAATGCGTTCAAGTGTACTTTCCACTTTCTCTTCTATGAGGTTCAGTGTGGTTAGTTGTGTGTTGAGGTCTTTGATCCCTTTAAACTTGAGTTTTGTGCATAGTGATAAATATGGATCTATTTTCTTTCTTTTACATGTTGATATCCAGTTATGCCAGCACAATTTGTTGAATATGCTTTCTTTTTCCATTTTATATTTTTTGCTTCTTTGCAAAATTCTACCAAGGAACTTCTACAATTCATAAACACCTTCAGTAATGTAGCAGGATACAAGATTAACTTGAAAAAAATCAGTAGCCCTCCTTTACAAATGTGATAAATGGGCTGAGAAAGAAATCAGAGAAACATCACCCTTCACAATAGCCACAAATAGTGTAAAATATCTTGGCGTAACTCTAACCAAACAAATGAACTTTAAATCTTTGCAGAAAGAAATTGAAGAAGACACCAGAAAATGGAAGGATATCCCATGCTCTTGGGTAGGCAGAGTTAACATAGTAAAAATGGCAATCTTACCCAAATTGCTATAGATTCAATGCAATGTCCATCAAAATCCCAGAAAAATTCTTCACAGTCCTTGAAAGAACAGTATTTATATGGAAGAACAAAAAACCCAGGATAGCCAAAACAATTCTGTACAATAAAAGAACTTCTGGAGCTGTAACATCCCTGACTTCAAACTCCACTGCAAAGCTACCGTACTGAAAACAGCCTGGTACTGGCACAAAAACAGACAGGAGAACCAATGGAACCAAATCAAAGACCTAGCTATTAATCCACAGACCTATGAACACTTATTTTTGACAAAGAATTAAGGTTATTTCCACATGTTGCCAATTGCTTATTTCTCTGCAGTTGTCCGAATTACAATCCCATCAGTAGTACATCCTGCCCTAAGTTTTACTGTCCCCTCTGTAAGAATCTTGGTTCATTTAGATAAAAAGTGGTTCTTGGTTGTTCGTGTTTATTTTTGATTGCAACTTCTCATGGATTATTGATTCTACAGAATGACCTTTACATACAAGCTGGCAAAGAAGACTTTGAACTAGGGATGGGAAAATGTGGGAAATGTGATCAGGCCTTTACTTCCCTTTCTTCATTCAGTAGTTATCCATCTCTGATTCTTAATCAAACACCATAAGATGAAAGACTTCAAAGAGTTGTAGGTAAGAAAGACAGACACACAAACACACAATTATAGGACAGATGTCCCAGTGCTATGACCAAAGCAGGCAGGAGATTTTGTCAAACACAGAGGTGAGCAGCCTTAGGGGGGTCCTGGGAGCCTTTTTGAAGATTCTGATACCTGAGCTCCTTCTTGAACTGAGGCAAAATTTAGCCAGCTTCTCCCAGTCATCCCTGGCCAGAATTTATCTGTGGACTTTGACCAGAGAAACTGTAGCTTTGTGTCTGCTGGTCTCTGTGTGTTTCACTAGGCTGAGTGTCCTGATAAAGATAAACATTTCTTGAACTACTTTTGAAACCTAACTACAAAGCCATTTCCTTCCATTTCTTTTCCTTGGCAATCTTTATGTGAATTTCCCTTTTGATTGTGTGGGCTGAAGCTCCTGGAAAAGCCACCGCTTTGTGAAAGATTCTGCAGACTGATAGATTGGAACGTCTATGATTGTTAGTTGGAATGTTGTGGATCAAAAGCCAAAATTACCTTGGGCTGTCCTTAGCCCCCTTGATGTTCGTTTACTGCTCAAGTCTGTATATTATCTAACGTTCTTTTAACTACCAAGTCAAACCTTTAGAATCTGTTAGTTTAGCTGATTGTAGGCTTGCACCAAGCAGGAAGCTAAATATGTCTTCATACAGCATGAGACCTATGGCAGAGGTGTCCCTGTTTTGCTGTGACCTGCCTACCTGATGTCCCCACTAATGTATTTAGGAGATCATTGATTTGTGGTTGTCTTGCATTCTCTGATAATATAAATTCATATTGTGATTTCAATGATGGACATTAGGACAACCTGAATCCATGTCCCCAGGCTATGGGCACTCATATTTAGCTTAGAATAAATTCCTTTGCACTCCCTTTGGAATGAGAACCATGTTTTATGATGACAATGTACAAAATTATACTGCTCGCCATGCTTTTAATTTTTAGAATTGGGTTTATTTTTTTCTGTATGTTTAGCCTGAATTTTTGTCTGTATACCACATGTGCGCTTGGTGCCCTTGGAGGCCAAAAAGAGGTGCTGTTCATCCCGTGTGTGAGCATAAGCCACTACTACAGTTTAAAGACAAATCTGAAACAAGCTTTAGTTAAACATTGGTCATGTGGTTGGGCTCCAGCCTGGTCTGTATCTGGGTTTCCAGAAAATGTCTCCAATCACAGTTTTCAGTGGTTTAATTATCTCCCACCAGGTCCAATCAGAGGCAATCATACATCCTGACATACACTCAGCCTACACCCAATCAGGAGTAAGCATACATCCTGACAGTATTGCCTGCTCATGGTGGGCGTGCGATCAAGCACCTCTGGTGCAGATGGGTCAGGTGGACTTAACAGGTGATTGGGAACCACCATGAGGGTGGTTCCTCAAAACCTGGGTCCTCTGCAAGAGCAACAAGTGCTGGTAACTGCTAAGACAACTCCAGTCCCACCGCACTTTACCAGAAAGATCGAAAGGGAAGAACAGAATCTAAGCGTTGGTAAGGCACACGGAGTGACGGGGATGTTCATATATAGCGGGAGGTTAGACCATCCGGGAAAGAACCTAATAAAACTGGTCTGACGTACGGCTTGACTCAATCTCCACTCCCCGGTGCACACTCAGCATAAACATGCGAGGATGTTCACCATCAGGCATCTTCACCAAGAGTGGCACCAATCATACGCAAGAGTGGTACCAGCCGTACCTGCTCCTAACTAGAAAATGCACGGGTGCTTATCAGCAGCTTGCTGATATAAGCTTGTTGGTATGATAATAAATAGAAAGAAAAATCATAAAAATGTAGTGGCAAAGAGTCAGATTTCTTTTTAAACTTTTTTGGTGCAATTGGTCTACTATAAACTATCAAACAGGCCAAGTGTCCCTTTAGCCACTGTAAGCAACTGAGAAAGGCTAGCTCCCGTGGGTGTTAATAAGGTTGACTGACCTGAGTCCTAATACATCTGGACTGGACTTTTTTCTATATGTCTTAATGATTTGTTTTGTTTTGGTTTTTGAGATTTGGTAATGTAGCCCAGGTTGACCTGAAACTTGAGATCCTCCTGAGTGCTGAAAACGATATACTGTAAAAGAAAGCAGGAAAAAGCTGGGGGTTTTGTTTTGTTTGTTGTTTGTTTGTTTGTCTTTAAGTTTTAAAATAACCCACGATCCAGAAACAACTGCTTTCAATACTCTTGAGTTATTCTCTTCCCTTCGGAAGCAGGCTCACTTGGTCTACCCTATCCTTACCGCTGGTTTTTTATACCCAGAGAAAAAGATCTACTGGGTCAAGGGCATTCTTTAAGATCTGTGCTCATCTTAATTTCCCTCTAGAAATGGCGCGCCAATTTACAAAGTGGCCTGGTGTGAGGGCGCCACCCAGGCCCGAATGGCTTAGTACTTGTGTTCATTTTAAGACGGCCCGGCTGAAAAAGCTGGGCTAAGGAGCCCGTCCTCTCCAGCCCCACTGCAGGCCCAGTTGCCTCTGCTCGCCCCTCCAAAGGGAAGCCTCTGGAAGACTGTGGGCCGCGCAGGGCAGCCCAGGCACCAAGTCCCCAGCTCGGGCACAGCACGGTTGCCCGGGGAACCGCACACGCCGCCGCGTCGGCCGCTTAGCGGGCGTGTGAGCGGCGAGGCCGGGCAGACCCGGCATGGAGCTGCCGGACCCCGTACGTCAGCGCCTGGGCAACTTCAGCCTCACGGTGTTCGGCGACTCCAGCCGCACCGGGCCAGAGTCCAGCGAGGCTGCGGGTGAGTGGCGAGGGCGCAGCCCCACGCGGGGGTGCGGTTCGCGGGCGGCCGCACGGGTAGTGCCCGGGTGAAAGATGGCGGCTCCGGCTTCGGCCATGGCGCGGTCCCTGTGCGCGAGCCCGCGGCCCTGCGACCGACCCGGGCGCCCGCGAGCCTCGGCTGAGGCGGCGGCTGCACCGGTAGGCCCTGTCGCCCGGAGGATTGGGATGCAGAGCCTTCCAGGCCAGGGCGAGGTGGAGCAGCCGCGCCCTCCCGCTCCCGCTCCCACCCCGCACTGAAGCTTTGCTGGGCCCGAGCCCCGCCTGGCAGCGTAGGCCGGGTCCTCCCCGGCCAGCCTTGCAGCTCCAGCGGGCGGAGGAAAGGGAAAAGGGGTTGTTTGCACCGAATGGGCCTTTTCAAACCGCCATCCGCTCTACTGGACGCTGCCAAACGAACATGGCCTTCCCCTGTGCGCTCCTTCCCTCCAGTCTCAGCCTCCTAAATCCTAACGACAGCACATATGGTTTTCACGAAGGAATCAAGGAAGTAGAAATCCCTTCTCCTACCTGGTTTTGACAATTTTTGTGAAAAAGGGGGACATGGAAAAGCAAAGTTATTTCCCATCGGTACATTTTGTCACCTCGGTCATTTGCCTAACTTAGACTATGTGGAGAAAAACCTGAAAAAAATAGATTTTCATGTTTCTGAGTGAACCTTAACTGTGCAGTGAAGGTCTCGGTCCGAGGGCGGTTACTGAAAACGATGAAGTGGTGTTTGTTCTGTAGGTCTGTAGGCGGCAGGGCCTCCGCCTTAGCAGAAACTGTAGGGATGCCAGTACAGCTACGTACAGACACTGACGCTGGAGATTCCTGTGGTTTTCATGGTCACAGAATAATTTTTCCCAACCGTCCAAACATGAGAAAAGCCAAGACAGGTAATTAATTGGTCAGTAAAATTTCCCTGTCAATTATATAATGCTTTAATTTCGTCTCATAACAGAACTCAACTTGAACTTTTGTAAAATTTAATGAATTCATGTCTTGCACCTCATTTATATTTTGGCCTGATTTTTCAATTGCATAAACTGGATGTGTTGAAGTGTGAACCTGACACTAAAAAAATAATAATAATAAAGTAAAATAAACACCCTGGCATGCTAAGCCGTCACTCTACCCAAGCTAGATCCGATAGCTTTTCAAACAAACAACAGTGATGATATTTATTTTGTTACACGGCAATCAGAAGTTCCTGGGCAGTCCAGAACATACTATGTAGTCCAGACTGGTTTTGAACGTGAAACTCTCCTGCATCCATCTCTATAAACTTTTTTTCTTTTCTTTTTGGATTTTTTGAGACAAATTTTTGGCTAGTTTCTGCTCTGAAGGTTCTGAAACTGTCAGCTTAACCAATGTATCCATCCTTATTTTCCTGTCTTAATGAGTTACACAGACTATAAGAAATTTTTATCACACCTCACCTCCACATCACCTCCACCTCACCTCCATATCACCTCCACCTCACCTCACCTCCACCTCACCTCCACATCACCTCTCCTCCACATCACCTCCACCTCACCTCACCTCCACATCACCTCCACCTCACCTCACCTCCACATCACCTCCATTCCACATCACCTCCACCTCACCTCACCTCCACATCACCTCCACATCACCTCACCTCCACATCACCTCACCTCCACATCACCTCCACCTCATATCACCTCCACATCACCTCCACCTCATATCACCTCCACATCACCTCCACCTCACCTCACCTCCACATCACCTCACCTCCACATCACCTCCACATCACCTCACCTCCACATCACCTCACCTCCACAGTCCTCAGAATTAAGAGATTTTAAAAATTTGTTCCTATATTAGGGATAATTTAAGAAATTAAGGAAAGCAAAAGCAGACCACAATAATCAGGCCAGCTCTTAAAACGTAAAGGAAACCTGATGTGGCGCAGACTATTTGTCTAACTATGTACAGCTGTGTTGTATTTGTTTGTGCCGCTTTTGTTTAAGTATGTAAAGATTGCTGCATTTGTTTCACCTTGCCTGCCTATGGCACCTCATTGGGCTAATAAAGAGCTGAATGGTCAATAGCTAAGCAGTAGAGGGAGAGGTGGGGTTGGGGGGCAGAGAGAATAAATAGGAGGAGTCTGGGCTCGAAAGAGGAGGAGAGAAAGGGAGAAAAAAGGGAGACACCAGGGGCCAGCCAGGCAGACACAAAGGAAGCATACAGAAAGTAGGACATACAGAATGAAAGAAAGGGGTGGGGGGAGGCAAAACAAAGATGATGAGAAACAGGTTAAAATAAATTACAAGAGCCAGTGGGACAAGCCTAAACTCAGACCGAGCATTCATAACTAATAATAAGTTTCTGTGCCATAATTTGGGGGCTAGCAATCCAAGAAAGTCTGCTACAGAAACTTTTGCTTCTAGAGGCCATGCTTGTCTCAAAAGCACTAGATTTCAATTTTTAAAATTATGCATATAAAAAGAAAAATGTTACAAAGTAGTTTATGTTAGTAGCTTTCTAAATTCTTACTTTAAAAAACCAATTTAAAATAAGAATGTAGTTAAATTTATAATGTATTTTTTTTAGGGCTCGGTTTTTAAAATCAAAATCTTGTTGAGGGACCTTTTTCCTTATACAAAAGCAAAAGATTTGGGGTAATCAGATTGATAAATGGAATTTGTGTGTCACAAATGGCTTTTTATGTATGACAGCGTTTGAAGATTTGTTCTTTCTGCTCATGCATGCTTGGTATTCACGGTGTATAAAGCAGGATTCTGAATAGGGCATTTCAGTCTGTGCTTACACTGAGACTGTGTGTATACAAATAAGAAAAGGAGATGGTCCTATTTGTTGAGCGCCCATTGAGTGTGACAGGCACACTAGTGAGAGTGAAATAACCTCACAAGCAGCCTTTGAGTGGTGACTGAGTGGGTGCTCAGAAAGATGGGATAATGCACCCCATCTCTGGCTCCTGATTCTCTTGGCTCCTGTCTTAGTTAGGGTTTCTATTGCTATGAAGAGACACCAGGACCACAGCAACTCTTACAAGGAAAACATGTAGTTGGGGCTCAGTTCAGAGGCTTGGTCCATTATTGTCATGTCAGAAAGCATGGCGACACACAGGCAGACATGGTGCTCGAGAGGTAGCTGATGGTTCTGCAGGCAGCAGGAAGAGAGAGACGCTGGGCCTGGCTTGAGCGTTTGGAACCACAAAGTCCACCCCCGTGACACTTCCTCCAACAAGGCCACGCCTCCTAAGAGCGCCACCCCCATGTGCCTATGGAGGCCATTTTCATTTTAACCACCACAGCTTCTAAAGCCCATGGTTTGTTTCTTCAGTGTTGCACACACACCTTAGATGAGAATATGATTCTTTACCCACACTTCTTTATTTTTTACTTTGTGAGTATGAATGTGTCCCTGAAGGTATGTGTACTACATGCATGCAGTGCTCACAGAGACCAGAAGAGGGCGGCAGACCTCCTGGAACTGGAGTTACAGATGGTTGTGAGCCCCTGTGGAGGTGCTGGGAACCCAGTCTTCTGCAAGAGCAGCAAGTGCTCTTGACCACTGAATCATTTCTCCAGCCTTCATACATAGTTCAGAGTGATAAATACCTAGAGGGAAGGATTCTGCTGGACTGTGGGAATGTAATCAAGGAAAGATTTGTCAGGGAAATGGCACCAGATTAGCATTAAGGCATGTACAGAATTAGGATTTGCCAAAAGGGGGAGGTTTTTATAATTTGAGATTAATTATTATAAAGAACTAACCTATAAGAGATCAATTTTTATTCATTCATTTTATAGCTCTTTATAGAGACCCCACAAAGGAGGCGATAGAATTTCATATTTGCATTGCTTTTTTGGATTTTATTTATTTTCAGAAACAGGTCAGATATGCAGTTCTGGCTGGCTTGAAACTTGCTGTTTCCCTGTCTCTGAGGGTTAGGGTGGCAAGAATACCCTGACATGCCAGCTGGTAGTCCCTTGCTCTTTCTTCTCCCCTTCTTACTGTATAACCCAGGCTGGCCCCAAACTCACAGTTATTCTGCCTCCCAAGTGTTGTGATTAAAGGCCCATACTACCACATCCAGCTTGGTCGTTCATATTTAATCCACACCCCTGGTCTGTGAACTGCCAGCAGACTGTAGAGGTAAACACCTGAAGGACATGAAGCACACCCCCAAGCAACTAATGTCTGAAGTGAAAGGCATGCAGACGACTATACTGCTAGTGACTGTACATAGGCCTGGAGTGTGGAGTTTTACTGAACTGCTATTAATGCTCAGGAATATGAGGCTTTTAGGGCACCCGACAGGATTCAACATTTGTTCCCTTTCTCCCTGTGGCGCAGACAATGAGATGGTCTCCAGCCTGCCGTTGCAGATGTCTCTGTATTTCAACTCGTACTTTTTCCCATTGTGGTGGGTGAGCTGCATTGTGATGCTTCACATGAAGGTGAGCCCTCCTCACCCCGCTACTTGGCCCTGGCTCCTCGTGTCCCCAGCGAAGGTTCTCAAGCCCTCCTCACCCCGCTGCTCGACCCTGGCTCCTCATGTCTCCAGCTTCTCGTCCCTGGGTTCTTGTCCCCAGTGAAGGTTCTCAAGCCTCCCTCACCCCGCTGCTTGGCCTTGGCTCCTCAGGTCCCCGGTGAAGGTTCTCAAGCCCTCTTCTACCCCGTGCATGTTATTTGACGAAAGACTTTGCGAGCATGTTCTGCCGTTTCTTTTTAGTATTCAGTCTTGCCTGACTACTACAAGTTCATTGTGATCACTGTCATCGTCCTCGTGACCTTGATGGAAGCTATCCGGCTGTACCTGGGCTGCATGGGGAACCTGCAGGAGAAGGTGAGCTTTCCCCTCCTTCAGGGCTGTGCTAAAGACAGTTAAGGTTTCAGGCAACTAAAGCAATGGCCGGGGTGAAATGGCACCGGCCTGGAGCTAAGCTTGAAGCTCCAGCTTGAAGATTTCCATCACTGCTCAATCTCTTGAGCTCTGGTGTCCTCACCTACTCAGTGAGGAAAGCGATTCTGAGATGGAGCGCAGTGACCCCTACGAAGTCTCTAAACACAGTAGACTTCTAATGATTGCTAATGTTCTCACTTCTCTCAGTCTTGAAAATATTCCATCACTGGTGGAGAAGGGGAGTCAGCAGGAGGAGGAGAGACACAAGGGAGTAAAGGGGGATATGATCACAGTACATTCTGGATATGTAATAGTAAAAATGGTCTGTTTTGGAACCTTTAGAAAAGTTATAAATCCATGTCCACTGCCAGGCCCGTGTTCTCTGAATCACCACCCTGCCTAAAGGCTTTAAATAATTCTGTGGTTTGCTCAACCCTTCATAATGGGCCCCACCCAGCATATCTTATTGTTTTTTTCTGTCATTTGGCTGATGGGTTGATTCCTAGTCATGCTGGAGCTTCGTGGGCGGGATGCTCCCCCTGTGCACACCCTTGAAGTCTCCCTTCCCAACCCTTGATCTCTGCAGTGGCTGCTCTTTGCCTCTCAACGCTGCACTTTGTTATTAACCAAGTGGGATCGTTGCCCATTAAACTGGCTTTCTCGGTCTAGATAGTTCTCTAAGGACAAGGACTATGGCGTACTCCTGAATTACTCACTGAGCCCATCCTGGAGGTTCTTTGTAGTGCTGAGGACATGTCTGTGTGTCCAACAAAACTGAATTTACTAATCTTACAACTCCTGATGTGAGTCTCTGCAGGTTCCCGAGCTGGCTGGCTTTTGGCTCTTGAGCCTCCTCCTGCAGCTGCCTTTAATCCTTTTCTTGCTCCTCAACGAGGGCCTGAGGAATCTGCCCTTGGAAAAGGCCCTGCACATCATCTTCACTATCTTCCTTACTTTCCAAGTCATCTCGGCATTTCTGACCCTGAAGAAAATGGTCAATCAGCTGGCAGCCCGCTTCCACCTCCAGGACTTTGACCGGCTCTCTGCAAACAGTGCAGCCATGACGGGGAGAAGGCAGCCATTTACGGAAGAGCTCTGATCCCACTGCAAGATGACCCACGGAGACAGAGGGAGTGACAGAACACCTGAGGTCAGGCCTGAGGAAGGGCGCAGCCCTTCTGGGCTCTATCCTCCAGCTCTGAAGTCCCATGGAGACAATGCTAAGACACACTGTGCTCCATGGAAGCCGAGGGGCTGTCCATGGACATTGCATTTCTTGTTTCTGATGTTGACTTTCCAGGTGTTTATTGGTAGTTGTAATCTGCCACATTTCTGTAATGTTCCTAGCTAGAATGTGTAACTAGAAATGTGTGGAATTTCAGGAAAAAACTCAGTTTTGGCCAGTGGAATCTCACTGTGTATGTCAACACACCCCGGGCGTGCCCCACACCCAGGAGTAGCTGGCCAACACCAAACAAACTCAGTAGTGTTTCTGTGGACTGTTTGTTTCATTTTGCTTTGTTTTGGCATTTTTTTTGTGTGTGTGTGTGTGTGTCTTATTGTTAGGGGTAGGAAGCTGGAGAAGAGTTAGGAAAGAGGAAAAAAACATGCAAAATATATGGTATGAAGAAAAAATTTTAACAACAACAAAAGAAATGTGTAACATCTCCTTTAAGCTTCCAGTTGTCTGATTGGCCATTCTGGGTTTCCAGGAGCCTGTGGGAACGCTTGCTCGTCAGCACGCTCAGCCATAGAGGGCATGTTTAACAGGGACAGATTTGCCTGTGCTCGATTCCAATTCTCTTCTCCATTACTGTCCTGAGGTGAGGGAGGCAGCCATATTATGGTATTTAATATTTTGTCACAAAACCATGTTCAGTATTTGTGATGGAGGCACATAACTGTTTTTACAATAAATCATAAGCTATTTACATTAAAATATCAGCAATATATACTTATCTTGTGCAGTTCTTTTGAACTATGAAATTGGTGGAATTTTTTAAAAACTCTTTGCATTTTTTTGGGTTTTTTCCAAGACGGGTTTCTCTGTGTAGTCCTGGTTGTCCTGGAACTCACTCTGTAGACCAGACTGGCCTCAAATTCCAAAGTTCCACCTGCCTCTGCCTCCCGAGTGCTGGGATTAAAGGTGTGCAGCACTACCACCTGTGTGTGTGTGTGTGTGTGTGTGTGTGTGTGTGTGTGTGTATGGGTATGTTTTGCCTGCATGTATGTGTGTACATGTACCACATGCATGCATGCCTGGTGCCCATGGAGGCCAGAAGATGGTGTCAGATCCCCTGGGAGTAGAGTCACAAAAGGCTGTGAACTACAATGTAAGCATTGTGAATCAAAGTTGGGATCTCTCAAAAAGTAGCCAGTGCTCTTCCCAGCTGAGCCCACGAGTGTGTTTTAGTTGGAGCTGTAGCTCGAGGGAGCCTGGTATACAGCAGAGGGTGGGCACGTTGGCTTCGTGATCATCCGCATTCTCTAAGGAACTGCTACATAGCTATTGGGCTTGTACCTAAAACCTGGTTCGAAAGCAGTGGCTCCCAAATTTTACACAGTGGGAGCTAAGATTGAGTTAGGAGAGCCAAATGGACTGCACCCATGATCATGCCATGAGCATGTTCCCTTGTTGGCAAAGGAAACCTATTTAAGGAAATTGGGTTAAAAATGGTTTCCTGGGTAGGGATAGCCACACGTTATTCTGAAGTGTTTATTTGGATTATCTTAAGGGACAGAGTGTTTTTTCTCAGGCTTTCTTCTTTCCTATAAAGAAATATACATCCATAAATAATATATTTTACTAGGGAATGGTTGTATGCACTACATTAAAAACTGTTCTTTTTCTTTTTTCTTTTTTTTGTTTCTCTCTCTTTTTTTTTTTTTTTTTTTTGCCTTGGGCTGGAACTCCCTATGTAGACCAGGGTGGCCTCATAGAGAGCCATCCACCTCTGCCTCCTAATATCTAGGATTAAAGGTGTGCACCACCACGCTGGCCTCCACTTTTCTGTTACTTCAATTCATGCTCATAGGAGTTCCTTGATTTTCTTTATTAATTCTTACGTTGCTTACTTTTTTAAAAATGTCTAAACTTGCCATTCCTGATTTTGCCTGACACACTTCCTCAAATATGAACGTTTATGGACAAGATGGGTTCTCAGTCCGCAGGGGTGTGTCCTGGGAGGTAAAACATTTGCACAACAACCCACAGTCAAAGTCAGAGGTGTAACTTTATCAGGGGGTGCACTGAAGCCTCAAGTGCCTCACAGATGAGTCCTGGGCTCACAGTGCATCTCCAGTTTGGTCCAAGCACTTAGCAACCTCATCAGCCTGATTAAGCCTCCTCCCTGCTTCACACTGCAGGGAGGGATTAGCAGTGACTTTAGAGGAGCTGCACACCCACCTTGCCTGTACCAGGGAGGAGTAACAAGCAAAGCAGGCATCTTATGATGTGGGGTGGGCACCACGGTTGGCAGGGGAGCAATATCTCAAGGGGCTGGATCTGGAAGGCTCTGCAGGATGAGATGACACTTCACATTTGAAGGATGAGGTGATAGTGTGCAGCATTAAGAAATACGGTAATAGGCTGGAGAGATGACTCAGCAGTTAAGAGCACTGGCTGCTCTTCCAGAGGACCCGGGTTCAATTCCCAGCACTCACATGGCAGCTACACCTGCCAATAACTCCAGTTCCAGGGGATCTGACACCCTCACACAGATATACAGGCAGGCAAAGCACCAATGCACATCAAATAAAAATAAATTATAAATAAAAAAGAAAAAGGTTAATAATGACATTGTTTCATGACTTCAAGGAAGTGCCATTGGAATAGGCATTTAGAAGGTGTTTTTCCTAAAAATTCTAACTCCTCACTTGGGCCACAAAGCTAACAACACAGAGATGTCATTGTCCTCAACCTGTAATCACCTTGGATTCCAGAAAGAGCAGAACTCCACAGGACAGACTCACCTCTCCTACCATAAGAGCAGTTACCCACAGGTGGGGCTGCTTCCCAAGCACAGGTCTTGCAGCAAGCACACTGGTCCCCTGAGGATGACCGGTTAGTAGAGCAACAGTTCACGGAGCACCTTGCAGGACTGGAGCTGAGACAGTGATGGCCAGGACAAGACCTTGACTAGGCATCCTTGGTTATGCACACTTCTTGCCCTCTATTTAAATCTAGTGCATGTCAGTGCCCTAAAGATGGACTCGGAGTCACTGGACCCTTTATCTCTTCTTCCCGGTGTGACCACATTGAGTTCATCTTTTCACAGTCTTCACTGGAATGTGGGGACAGGTAGCTTAGCCTGGCCTGTTAGGACCGCTGGAGTCCAGGCTTTTGTGCTAAAAACTCTCATACCAACCTTAACAAACCAACCAGGAGAGAAGAGGCCTTTGAGCAGTAACCACTAGTAGCAAGTTGGAGAATGGGAAGAAAGGATGGATGATCCCACATAGTGAGAGGATGGGATGGATGGTCCCACATAGTGAGAGGATGGGATGGATGGTCCCACATAGTGAGAGGATGGGATGGATGGTCCCACACAGGGGAGGGGATGGGATGGATGGTCCCACATATGAGGAGGATGGGATGGATGGTCCCACATAGGAGGAGTATGGGATGGATGGACCCACATGGTGAGAGGATGGGATGGACGGCCCCACACAGGGGAGGGGATGGGATGGATGATCCCACATAGTGAGAGGATGGGATGGACAGCCCCACACAGGGGAGGGGATGGGATGGATGGTCCCACATATGAGGAGGATGGGATGGATGGTCCCACATATGAGGAGGATGGGATGGATGGTCCCACATAGGTGAGGGTATGGGATGGATGGTCCCACATAGGTGAGAGGACAGGATGGATGGTCCCACATAGGAGGAGGATGGGATGGATGATCCCACATAGGAGGAGTATGGGATGGATGGTCCCACATAGGAGGAGGATGGGATGGATGGTCCCACATATGAGGAGTATGGGATGGATGATCCCACATAGGAGGAGGATGGGATGGATGGTCCCACATAGGAGGAGTATGGGATGGATGATCCCACATAGGAGGAGAATGGGATGGATGGTCCTACATAACTTCCAGAGACTCTTGTTACATTTGACCAGGACCCAGATGATTCCACTACTATTTGGTGGGACAGAAATGTTCAGACTCTTCAACCCTAGGTGAGTTCACGCCAATCAGCTGCCTTGGGCAATGCCTTTTCCTTGTCAGCATTGAGGCTACTCTGAGCTGCTTGGGTTCTTTTTGAACTAATTCACATTTCTGAGTTTTGTCTGACAGTGTGTCCAGGTTCTTTATCTTTGGGGCTCTTTTGAGTCTTTTGAGCCATTTAGTTAACTGCTGTTTCTCTGACAGATCTTGTCTTGGGGTTCTGTTTGAGCCAATCAGGGATTCTATTAAATTTTGTTTGGGCACCTGACATTTCTCCAATAGATCTTGTATAGGGGTATTCTTTTGAGCAAATCTGGGTTCACCTGAGCTGTTAGAACATCAGCTGGTTGGCAAGGTATTGCAGAATATTATTTTAACTATGTAAAGACATATTATATTTGTTTATGCTGCAAAATATTAGTTTTACTGTGTAAAGGTGTGCTGCTTTTGTATGATTATGAAAAGATGTGATGCATTTCTTTTACCTTGCCTGTCTAAGGCATCTGATTGGTCTAATAAAGAGCTGGATGACCAGTAGCTAGGCAGAGAAAGGATGGGCAGGGCTGGCAGTCAGAGAGAATAAATAGGAAGAGAAATAAAGGCTTGAAAGGAAGGAAGAACAAGAGGGAGAAGAGAGAATGAGGGCAAGAAGTCAGTCAACCACCAGTCAGCAGATATAGAGAAGCAGTGAAATCAAGATATATAGAAGTAAAAAAGGTAATAAGACCCCAGGCAAAAGGTAGATAAAGAGAAACAAGTTAATTTAAGTTAAAAGAGCAATCCAGAAACATACCTAAGCTAGGCTGAACATTCAAAACCAATAATAAGTCTCTGGGTCATGATTCAGGAGCCAGTTGGTGGCCCAAAAGAAAAAGCTCAGTACATTTTGGTGCCCAACATGGGGCCCATATTCCTATGTAGGCTGAGAAAACTGAAAGGAGAGAGAGAAGATACAGCTCCTTTAAGAAACTCTGCCACACAGAAGAGCACTTAGACAGTCTTTTTCATGCTAAGTAGAAATAAAAAACTAAAAACTGCCTGTCACAGTGCAGCAATGGCATCCCAGAGATAAAGGGTTGAATGCAATTCCAGGTTAAAGGCACCTCTGGACCTGGCATAAGAGCTTAGGGCTTGCCTATCACAGACCTGAGAAGGGGTGGAGGAAGACCCAGTGGTAGCTTAGCAGTTTTTTGCTCAAGCAGAAAAAAAAAGGATAGAAAAAAAAGCAGTAAAGCAGGCTCAGATGAAAAAAAAACCTCTAAACAGGGTCCAGTGTGGTTAAAATGTTCCTAGGCTTAAGAAAGAAAAGAAAATGGATAAAAACAGTATAGAAAAATAGTTTAATAATAATAAAGGCTTTAAAGAAAAGTAAAGTACTATAAAAAAAAATGAACCACACAAAGATGAAAATGCACAGGGAGTCTGGATCCTGTATGGTGTTGTGTTGTCTTTGAATTTTTTGAATGCTGATAGGCAAAAGACAGAAGCTGGAAGATGTGGGATTGTAACAGGAACTGCCAAATTAAACCAGTTTAGATTTAGGGATGACTTAACTTTAAAATGGAAGTTTAAAAATGTATTGCATTGGGGAAGAGGTTATGCTTTATTTTCCACAGGAAATAAAAAACTGTGGATTCCTTCAAGATTGATAGAGATCAGTTTTGGTAAAAGAAGATCCCCTGAAAATCCTGGATACAGACATAAAAAAAAAAAAACCTAGAAAAGCTGTAGGACAGGTGATGGTATTTTACCTGCTCAAACATAAAACAAAAAGTTATCTTTGACTGGCTTGTGTGCAACACACAGTCCATACTTGTATTGGTACAAACGTGTATGTTACCTTTGAAAGTTTGTATGTTTTTGAGCAAGGGGACCAGACACCAATGAAAGCAGGTGGCCTAGGTGATTCAGCCTCTCAGAGTGCCTCTGTTGCCTCTGTTCTGCATCCATGACATCTTCATGGCTGCTGGCAGAGATGGTGCAGCCTCCCCCACAGACTATTCTCTCCAGGACTACAGATAAGTCTTGCACTTTCCCATTGCAGAGAATGAACAACAAAAGTCATGGCTAGTTTTTCCAGGTCTTGACCATTATCTCAGTTTCTCAGGTTCCCTAAAGATGCCTTTATTCTCAGACAACAGGAAGCAGTCTATAGAACACAACATCCACATTCCCAAGAGGAGGGGTAGATGTTTTTGGTCATTTGGTGGATTATGGATATTTTTCATCATTTACTGTGGATATAGAAATATAGGATAAAAAGGCAACTATTAACTTCAAATATCTTACACTGGTATGTGCTTTGGTATATTTATACAAATAAGTTAACTTTGTTATACTGTATTGTATGTTTTTCCTCTTGTTTAAGGCATTGTGCTTATGCAACTCATTTAAAAACATAATGTACAATTAAATGCAGGTGCATTGTTATAATAATCAAACTTGTAGTCGTGTTAGGCATGTTTTCAAGGTTAAACAGATATATTTTAGATAGATAAATGATCTTCAAACACTTCAAAGACCTACAGAATATGGCATTTAAGATGTTTAATAACCTGAGACTTTTCACAACAGTGAGACATGTCTGCTCCTGACAGCACCAATCTGCATCAGAAAGGATAATGGGCATCAAAGGAACTCCATATGAAGTTGGCTTTCATTGTGTCAAGGTTAGTCACTGGGCAAAGAAACTCTTCTTGCCTTGACTGCTGACAGTATATACAAACTGAACAGCAGGGCCCAAAGGAAAAAGACTGTCAAACTTTTCCAAAACAAGGTAGGACAATCCTTCAAAATTTCTGCCGCATAGAAAAGCCTGCCAGACGTTTTACAGGACACACAGGAAAGCAACTGTTGAACTTTGCCAAGACTTCTGCTTCATAGAAGAGTCTATGATATCCTAGGCCTGTAGGCCAAAGATTGGATACCCCAACATTGCAGAAGAACTTTGGGTGACTGTCCAGGCAGCCAGATGCCTGTCATTTCTATAGATTTGGAAGTAGCTTCCACTACACTTCCTGTTCCTGCATTACCTGAGGGTAATATTATATCCTTCTGGGGTCTCTGATGGAGTTGAAGACTAGATAGTTATAGTTAATAGTTTTCCTTGGTTATGATAGAAGGTAAATTAAGTACAGAGCTTTGGACTCATTAAATAAAATAGAGTGATTTCTCCAAATTTGACAAATGCAAAAAGACTAGATATTGTAAATGTAATTCTTACTTGATAACTGTTCTTATTGTATATAGTCTTGTTATTTTAGAGTTAAAATCCTTCCATTTTAGGGGAAAATATTGTAATATTATTTTAACTATGTAAAGATGTGTTATGTTTGTTTATGCTGCAAAATATTGCTTTAACTGTATAAAGGTGTATCATTTTGGTTTATGCTGCATTTGTTTAATTATGAAAAGATGGGTTGCATTTTTTTTTACTTCTTTCACCTTGCCTGCTCAAGGCATCTCATTGGTCTAATAAGGAGATGAATGACCAATAACTAGGCAGAGAAAGGATAGATGGGGCTAGCAGGCAAGGAGAATAACTAGGAGGAGAAATCTAGACTCAAAAAAGAAGAGAGGAATGAGAGAAGGAGGTGGAGCAATCAAGGGAGACACCTGGGGCCAGAAGCCAGGCAGATGCCAGCCGGTGGACATGAGAAGCAGTGAAAGTAAGAAGTACCAAAGTAAGAAAGGTAAAAAAGCCCCTTGGCAAAACAGGTGAAGAGAAACAGGTTAAGTTATGAGAACTAGCCAGAAAAAACTAAACTAGGCCAAGCATTCAGAACTAATAAGTTTCTATGTCTTGATTTCAGAGCTGTTTGGAAGCCCAAAAGAAAAAGTCTGGCACAAAAGAAGGCTCAAATTCTTTAATTTTGTCCGGGTAGCTAGGATATAAGGTACCATACAGGGAAGGGTGTCTAGGAGATGTCTGCTGCAATCTGTGCAAGCATAGGAAAACTGTATGAGCTTGATGTGCCTAAGCAGTATTACTAGTCTTTCATAGGCTTATGATTTATCTTAGTGTGCCGTTCTGAATCAACATAATGGTTTGATGTGTCATTTTGTGTATCAGTCTACTAGTCTGTCTGTGATGGTTGACCTAAAGAGGCAGGAAAATCTGAGAACTATAGCTTCCATTCAGCTGCATGAGGTGGACCCTGATGAAAGAGGGAAAAGTTCCTTCCAGTCTTCCCTGGGTGACTCAAGATAACTAGACTGGGGTCTTAACAGAGGTGTCGTGGATGGCTGACCCCATGACATTCAGAAGTCGCCTGAGAAACCACGTAAGAAGATTATACTCTGCTCCTGAACTGGGAATTCCGATGGCTCATCCAAGAGGTCCACATGAGGATTGTTCACCCAACACACTGAGCTACCCCATATGCTAAGACTGGTGACCCTCTAAGAAGAGATCTAACCCCCAAGCATTTCTCTAGCTTTGACTCTTGTTTCAGCCAAGACAATGCTCCAGTCACATGAGGTTAAGACCACAAGGCCCAACAGAACCTGCTCACAGAACTTCTGAAAATAACTGAAAAGCTTCATTTTTACACTTTCTAGAACATTTTGTGCCAAAACTGCTAATTTTGACTTGTTTAATTTGAAACCTATATAAATGTGAGCATTCAGGGGACATTTTTGGACTTGAAGTTTTTAGGCCCTCTGACCTTTCTCTTTATTTCCTCTCAGGGGCTTCCCTTTCCTTTTCTTTATCATATAGATATAGATATAGATATAGATATAGATATAGATATAGATATAGATATATGTGTGTATATATGTACATATATATATATATATAAAATTTTGTTTGTTTGTTTGGCTGTATGTATGGGGGAGGGGGCACATGCATAAGCGTGATGAGGCCCGAGGACGACATCAGGCATCTTCCCTTGGTCGCTCTCCACCACTGCTTTTGGAGATAGGCCCTTCCCTCCACCTGCAGCTCTCCATTTGTCCCTTCTGGCTGGCCAATGGGCTTCAGGAATCCAGCGGTCCCCACCAAACCTCAAGGCTAGGGCTCCAGGCTCTCAACACCAAGTCCCGCTTTCTGTGTGGATTCTAGGACCCAAACTCAGGTCCTAGCTCTCTGTGTATTTGAAGCCAGCCTGCTCTACACAGCAAGTCCCAGGCTAGCCAGAGCTACAACCACAACAAAAATTTTAAACTAGTTTAACATGGAAAATTATGAAAAAAAGGAGATATTTTATTCTTTTGTCTAAAAATATTTTGTCCAACAGTGTGTCAAATGTAAATCTATGCCAGTCTGCTGAGGAACTGAAACTTAGTTCTGTGTGTTTAAAGCAGCAAGGCTGGGCATGGTGACTCCTACCTAGCAGGGGGGAGGCAGAGGCAGGCGGGTTTATCTCTGTGAGTTTGAGGCCAGCCTGGTCTGGTCCCCTGGTTTTTTTGTTTTTTTGTTTTTTTTTGTTTTTTTTTGCTAATGCTGTAGACCAAACACCCTATCAAGCCAAAGATCTTGTTTTGTTTCAGAAGTAGCAGCTGGATTAATACATAAAGAACCTCTGCACAGCTGGAACACTAATTGTTGTGGGCTTAGGCTCCTTTCTATCTTGAGCATTCATGTTCCTCGAGTATTCAAGCTTGCTAAAACGCAAACCTTAAGAAGACACTTCACCAAGCTGCTGTTTTCCAAAACTAGAGTTGTTAGTGACCCTGACCTTTCCCCAGGCTTAGGTTCCCAAGGTCTTAATTATAACATAATTTTCATCTTACGCCAAGCTAATTAGACATGCCCAGACACCAGACCCCTAAACGATGCCTCAGTGATAGTCAGCAGACACTGGGCACTGCTCATCTAGGGAGCTTATGTAAAACAGTGTATCCTGTTGCATTTAGAAGACATTTGCACTTATTTATAAAAGACAAAATTAAACGGGAGTTCATATCTAAGGAAAACATTATTATGGATAAATTGTTCCATCCTTTAAAGTGAGACAAAAATTGTCATCTGAAAAGAAAATGAAGACAGGTTGATGATCCTGACGTCATGCTGTCAATTGTAATAATTACCCAAAAATGCCCCGTGAGAGGAAAATGATTAGATTGTTTGCCAATTGCTAAACTTCCTTCAAGGTTTTAGCCCCAGCTAGTCCAAGTCTTTGGTCATCCCCAGCTCTCGGATCCTTCCGTGTAGTGTTTACAGTCATTTCCACAGAAAGTGGCTCTTCGAAGCGCTTTATCGTCCTGACGCTGCTTTCTCATCAACGTTCTTACCAGCCGTGTTTTATAATTTCCTGACAGAATTTAGCAGCTTGTCTGTCGACAGCCCAGGTAGAATAGATTTCATCCCAGGTATAAGGAGCGCCAAAACCAAACCACAGCACGTTGTTCGTGTGTCTTCAGAGGCAGAGCGGAAAGTTGTCAGAGTTCGGAGGGAGTCTCGCCTGCACGGCGGCACACCGGCATGATGGCCTGGTCCTGGAGGCGCACACTTGTGGTCTCAGCACGTGGAGGCTGAATAAGGAGAACAAGGAAATTAAGGCTGACCTGAACAACCTGTGAAACCCTGTCTCAAAACCAACAATAAAATGAATGGAGGCACTCCATGGCACACACGCTCTGCACGCCCCACCACTCACGGCACACACGCTCTCCACTATGAATTAGAAAACCTTCCAAGTCAATCGGCCAACACCTAACTCTATCAAAGCTGGGAAATGTTCAAGCACGCAGGACGATTTTAGAAAATGCTTTGGCTAAAAAGCACTGGCTCCTAAACTGAGGCCACACAAAGACACAGGAAATCTCCATGGAGTCACCTTGGAGTCCAAAAGCCAAACCTCCCAGGATGGACGTCCCTCTCTCGCCATAAGGATAAGTATCCACGACATGAGGCGTCCCTCTGGAGCAGAAGGAATCAGCTTGTAGCAAGCGAACTGGCTCCCCTGAGGGTGACAGGTTAGTAGATGAACAGTTTATGAGCCTACCAGACACAGCAGCACACACCTTTAATCCTACCCAGGAGGCAGAGGCAGGCAGATCTCTGAGTTCAAAAGCTAGGCTCCAGAGCTACACAGTGAGAGATACCCTGTCTCAAAAGAAACAATAACAACAACAAACACAATTTATGGACCACCGGGCAGGTCTGGGGCTGAGCCAGTGATGGGAGGGGCCACACTCTGACCAGGATTGCTTAATTGTGCCTTCTGCTTAAACCCAAAACTCATGCCAGTACTTCAAAGATGACCTGGGCCCCTGTTATCTCTTCCTCTTCCTAATGCGGTTGCAGCGACTAAATGTTCTCGCTCTGCTTCCATAGTTATCGCCTCAGTGGGTGTGTGAGTCCTGCTTTTGGTCCTAAAATCCTCTAGACAGAGTTTGGTGGTAGAAACAGAAGAAATGGCGCAGAGTGAAGTGGAGATGCTCGGAAAGTCCTAGTAAAATAAACTCGAAAATAAGGTCACACACAATCGCAAGGGCTTTTGTGTTCTGCGTGTGTGTGTGTGTGTGTGTGTGAGCGCGCGCGTATATGTACATGTATGCTATGCTAAGGAGTAGAGCTAGCATATGCTACTCTGCATTTCGATAAAGCAACTTCCTGATGTGACCCACATCACCAACCATTAGTGATTGGAAGCAGGGGCTCACTAGCTCAGGCCTAGAACTCATATGTAGCCTAGGCTGGTCTCTAACTCTCCGACTTCCTACAAGGACTGAGAATGTAGCCGTGCACCACCACCTTGCCCTGACTAAAGCTTTAATTTATTTTTTTCAGATTTATTTGTTAGCTTTAGCTTTTGTGTGTGAGTGTTTGGTCCCTGGTATGCGGGTGTCCCACATGCATGCAGAGGCCCCTACACGAATACTAGGAACCAGACCCTGGCCCCCTAAAAGAGCAGTACACAGTTCAAAACCTCTGAGCCGTCTCTCTAGGCCCCACGGCAGACCCGCCAAGGTGGGACCTGGCTGCTCCTTGTGGCCCGCCGCTGGCCCTCGGGGAACGGTGCTGTTTTATCTAAACCATTACATACGCGAACCAAAGCAAACAGTGCTTCTTTCATTACAATCTTAATTAGATTAAGTAGAAACTCTTCTGATAGCATGCCACACAGTAAATATATCTATATGCATATATATTGTCGGTCACTAAACGCCTTTAAGGGTTAAGCAGCCGTAGCAGAGGTTTAGAGATTTCCAGAAATCCCAAGAAGCTGGTTAGTGTAAAGAGAGCCACCATGGGTAAAATGATGACCTGAACTATGAGGCAGAAGCTGGACAACTCTCAGCAGCTGGAAATCAGGATAGAGAGTCGTGGGTTTGGGGGCAAAGGTGCAGGTGTGAGTCCAGCTGTAGAAGCAGGGTGTCAGGGCCAGATCTAGATGAAGGAACAGGAAGACGGATGCGCGGCGGTCCCGACAGACAGGCAGACAACAGTTGATTGAACTGCAGCAGCAGCAGGAAGTGAGTTGAAGGCCCTGGGACAGTCTCGGCCTACCAAATCTTGCACCAGGTGCTCAGAGGACAGCTTGAAGGAGGCCATTGCCTTTGCAGAGCTTGGCATTCACCTCCGTGTAGGGTCCAGATGAGGCGCTATACCCATCCCTCGGTCTGTTACGTTCAATAAGTTCTTAGGTCTAGTTGTCTTGATATGATCTAAATACCCCAGCTGTCCCCGGCCTCAGTTCATCCCAAAGACCTTTATAGAGCGGTGCGCTCCCCACTCCCAGTACCAATCTGTACTACGTGGGTGGTTCCAGGCACATGGAGCCACTCATGTGTCCACCCAGGTGCAAAGTCAGCCTCCAGCCTCACAATGGATTCAAAGTCGCTAGTAAAATGGAGTTTCTCAAGGCAAGGCATAGTCTTTTTTTTTTTTTTTCTGACTCAATATGAAGTAATTTTAGGGAAGGGCATAGCTGAGTCTCCAACTTCTCCTTAAATGATGCTTTATTTGAATCAGTTAAGATTATAAGTTTTGAGAACTTAAATAGACTCACACGATTTTGAGAATAAAGAAAACTTATCTATCACCCTAAAAATAGCAAACATCGCCAAATGTCTTGTTTCCTTGAGATTTTTTTAAAAATGCTATTTTAAAGCATCGCTGTGGGCAGGAACGATGACTCAGTAGATAAAGGCAATCACTAGCAAGGCTGATAACCTGACTTTGATCCCTAGGACCCACATCCTGCCCTCCAACACACACATATAAACTAGAATGCAATTATAAAAGATTATAATAAGAGCTGGGTATCTTGAAGACTTTGGTCCTCGGGAGCGCCATGGTGGAAGGAGAGGACTGACCCCTCCGAGATATCCTCTGACTTTGACACAAGCAAAATTGGTACATGTGTAAACACACACACTCAGAGAGAGACAATAAATTCAATTTAAATGTATTTAATTAACAGGAAGCGTAGCTGTGCAGCAGGCATAGTGGCATGTATCTATAATCCTAGTGCTCAGAAGGCTTACGCACTTAGGACATTGAGTACAGCCTGAGCTATACAGGGAGAGCCTTCCTACCCCCATGGTTTTTAAAGCGTGGTGCACACCTTTAATCCCAGCACTTAGGAGGCAGATGAAGATGGGTCTCTGTGAGTTTCAGCCAGCCAGGGCCACACAGTGAGACCTTGTCTCAAAATAAATAGTGCTGGGCAGTGGTGGCACGGGCAGAGGCAGGTGGATCTCCGTGAGCCCATGGACAGCCTGGTCTACAGAGTGAGTTCCAGGACAGCCAGGATCACACAGTGAAACCCTGTCTCAAGCATGCAAAGAAACAAGCAAAGTGAGCTAAGATGTTACACCTGTAACCACAGCACTCAGGAGAAAGATATAGCAGGATTGGAAGTTTTAAGCAGCCTGGGAGGCATTGTCTCAAAAACAAAGAAAGAAAGAAATCATTTAGTAAATCAGAAATACATCATCAGAAGCACTTACAATCTTGCTCCCTGTCTTTTTGAAAATGTAAGTAGAACCCTTATTACTAAATAACCAGGTAAGTATCAACTTCAGTGCTTATACATTATTGCTCAAGTCAATGGGCTGTAATTTATCTAATTTCTTTCCTACTGTTGGACATTTATATTACTTTTTTCTTTTGCTTATGTATCATTATAACGGATATCTTATGTACACAGATTTTTAACTTACCTTAGGTGGTTCTTTGTAATTAATAAGCCAGATTCTCATGAGCCTCATTTTGACCTCTTCAAACACATATATTCTTGACCTTTGCTCATACTTGTCCCCTTGGTTACGCTGCCGTCCCCACTGGTCCTCGTTCCCTGCAGAATAGGCCCCTTCAGTTTGCATCTCCCTCTCAAGTACATACGTTTGTTTAGATCAAACTATCGCATTGTTTCTCTCCGATGTAGATCGTTAACTCTAGATCTATATCTAAGAGAAAATGTGATATTTGCCTTAGATATAAACCATCACTGTTGTCAAGTTATAATGTCCACTTTCTATTATTTGTCTACAACTTTAAAAGGAGCAAATGAACATTTTTGACAACAGACTCAGATTTAAGGGCTTTAGTTTTCTGTTTATCTTTGTGTTGCTGAGTATCCACCACAGGAATACCAGGCCTCCATGGGAGGAAATAAAAAGGAATCTAAGAGCTTGAGAAAAGAGAAATGCAAAGAATTAAAAAAAAAAAAAGATTTTTGAATTAAGGGGAAACTGGTAGGGGATGAGAAACGGATCAGGTAAGCTGGTCACAGCACCAGTGAGAGGCGGCAATGAAATCTGGGTCACTGAGTTGGGATAGCCCTGGGCCATAAAAAGCCTGAAATGAAGCAGACCTCTGGATTACTTTGTTCTTGAATATTGAATTTTTTCAGAAGCACAGAGCATGAAATATTATTGTGATAAGCCTAGATTGGAAACAGAGCCAAGAAAAGGAGGTCTTTAAGGGATTGTTTAAAATGTGCTGAAGGAATGATTTGGTTTGGTCTTAAACGGCTCAGAAAGTAAATTGACACAAAGCTTTTGCATAGTAGAATAGGCACGGAGGAGGAAACAAAGAGGCCAGTGGAGCGCTTCGTGGCCCCCAACCCCGCGTTAGTGAGACTCACCAAAAGCAGTAGGCTTCCTGTCACAGTGAACGCTGAGAAAAAGTACAACAGTGTCTGAGACACCTACCTAACCTGTTAGAGTGGGAAGCCTCATTCCAGTTCCAAAAACTCTTACTTGGAGACACTATGTCATAAAAGCCAAAATTGTTGCTGGATGTGGTAAAAAATTATTTCAAAGCATACCCCTACCTCCAACTTCGAGCATTTTAAATACTCGGGCCTTAGAGTTTAAATACAAGCTAACTCAGTTTAAATCTTGGCACGCAGATTTCTCTTTTTCTGAAAATGAGGTTAGGTGTCAATGTGTGACCATTCTAAACCAAAACCAGGAAAGGACAGAGCTCCTTGAAGAAGGATTGGAAACCAGAAGACGGCAGGGGACACACAGTCTGTGAAAAGCCAAGGTCACCCGAAATTGTTCTTTGCCGCGTGCCCACATGAAGCAGGCCCACCCAGGGCTGAATCTCTTGTCTAGAGGGACTTCTGAACTGTGACACGCACAGTCCCAAGTGTCTCAGCTGTCCTTCCTCACCATGTGGACCCCTAGGCTAGCTCTCAGAGACAGTAAAAATGGAGGCCTCTAAAAGCAGAGCTCAGCCAAGAGTGGCCTTGTCTTTAATTTTTCAGAACGGCAATAGCCCTGCATTTAGCTAATAGCTGAGTGCGTTATCGATTCATCTTTAAAGGCTTTTTTAGTTCCTGGTCCTGAGCTATTTATAGTCTAATTGAAAGAGATTAGATGCACCGCTCAACAGTGTAGCCTCAAAGGACAAATGCTTAGTAGCAAAGTTACCTACACATTTGATCATTATTTCATAAATGCTTAATTTATCCGTGCCTAAAAGTACCAAAATGGTCATGGGGTGGATGTTTAAAACCTTAACAGTTTTTCTGAAAGGAACAAGAGCTTCCTGTGCCGAACTTGCCATACTCCGGGAGGGAGGGTCATGAGTTCAGGGCTACCTGGACTACATAAAATTCAGTTTCCCGCTTTCTAAAGTTGTTGCTTCCAAAAGGTCTATAAACGTTGGAGCATTGATTTTGAATTTTCTGGAGATAAGGTTAGGTATTGGTATGGAATCCTAGTTCGGGCAGACTGTTAACTGTACAGTAAGGTACGGCCCAGAGCAGCTGAAGAGTCTCCCCATTTTCACTGTGCTGCAACTGCTGTCTGCAAGGCAAACTTCACGCAGGTGGTGCAACATAGATACACCCACACGCCAGCGCTAAGGAGGTGACCGAGCTTTCATCTTTTCGAAGCGTTTGCTCTTCAAGTTCAAGACTATCAAAAGAGATTAACCAGTGTAATGTGATATAAGTGTCGTAGCATTGTTTATGTTTTTGTTTTGACACGGGCTTACCACGTAGCCCAGGCTGGCCTTGAACTCTCAGACTCAACTCCTCTTGTCTCCCAAGTGCTGGGCTTACCAGGAGAGCCTCGTGCCTGGTGTTTTATGATAGCATTGTAATTAGATGAGTGCAAAACCTGTCAGGGGCAGACGGACATCAGCACGGGCTAGCAAAGTGCAGACATTGGAAAACATAAAGCCAGAACAAGACCAGAGGGAATGCTGTGTAAGTTCATATGAGCTATGCAGAGGAGGAACGGTTAAAGTGAGCTCTAAAGACCAGCACCAGATGGGATCCGTCATGGAGACAGCATAGTATAATGGTGTGAACAAAAGCAGTGGACAGCAGGTCCATCCGTGTTTCAACAGATTGGGCAGCATTGCTGACCTCCTGAAAATAAAAGTTGCAAAGAGGCTAATTTGTTAGATGAAATAATTGCATGTCAGAAGGATCGCATGGGCTGAGGAACTGATTCAGTCAAGTATCTACTGTGCCAGTGTGAGGACCCGGGGTTCAGATCCCCAGGCCCCATGTAAGACTAGGCAGATGGGAGTCAGGGCAGAGACATAGAGATTCCCAATTTAGTTGGAACAGTAAGCCCCAGATCAAGGGGAGATCCTGCCTCTAAAACCCAGGTGGAAAGTAATAGAGAAAGACTGGGCTTTAACCTCTGGCCTCAATACGTGCATGCCACGCATACCACACCCACACACAGACACACAAACAATATACACACACTATACACATCACACACAGGAACACACGCACACCCTACACACAAACAACACACAAACACACATAGACTCTCACAAAAGCCTAAACTGCTAAACCCAAATACACTTAACCTACACGTGCATGCACATTCAAACACACGTGTTCTTCTCTTATCCACACACATACTTTTCAAGTAGTTCATTATGATACAATTCTGTGATTTTTTTCCCCAGGACATCCTGAGGGCAGTTTTGGGAGATGACAAGCATGTATTAACAGACTGTAAGCATGAGATAGCGGGGTACGGTGTCAGATAGCGGGGTGTAGGGTCTGGCTGTACTCCTCCTTGTTGCTGTAAAAGTGTCTTCTCAGCATGACACACCATCAGCACAGCTGCTGTAGAGCCTATGCTCACCCTGAGAAGGTTCCCCTGGAAGTCTGTCAAGGCTGCTTCCTCTCTGGTAATAACAGAGCTTCCCAGTGGGTGTCCGAGGTCTCTTTGCTGACCTGACACCATCTTGCTGTCATCACCAGCAAGGCTACCACACTCCCTTGCTCAGCTGTACCATGCTGAGTTTTTCCCAGACCCTTTCTCCCGGTACTGCTCTCTCCACCTCTAATTCAAAGGACTGCCCTTCGCCGAGGTAGGTGCTTGCTGCGGGAGCATCTTCTGCTCCTTCAGCCAATAGCCTTTAAGACACCAGCCCACTTGGGCGTGGTCTCTTTTGCTTTAAAAAGCAGAGGTAGCCAGCCCTCGCTCTCTTGCTTCGGACTCTGCTGCCAGCTACTAGACTCCATTCCTGGTCGCAAGGCTAAATACCCTTATTGCTGCCTTACTTCACTGTTCTAGGTTGCTGTGAGAATATGCGCAGAGAGACGCTATTTAGCTGGCATGTGAGTGTCATAGAATACACTCATACAAACCAAGACAGCTAGAACATCACTGGGCAATACCAATGTATGTCCTGAGGTAGGGGAGTAGGTGAAGAGAGAGGTCCAAAGGGTCCTGGACAAAATCTTCTGGATGAGCAAAAGATGAGCATTAAAAAACAAACAAAAAATCTAGTGCAATGGAAACTCCCAGCAATCTCTGAGAGTGACGCCAGTAAGACTCCTAGTGATGGGAACCAGCCATCTTCTGCAACCAGGCAAGACTTCCGGTGGAGGGATTGGGACCACAAAACCTTTGACCTACAGTTTATCTGCCTACAAGAAGAGCTGCGGTAAATTGAGCGGCTGTGGCACATGCCTTTAATTCCAGCACTCGGGAGCCAGAGGCAAGCAGATCTCTGTGAGTTCGAGACTAGCCTGGTCTACAGCGTGAGTTCCAAGACAGGCTCCAAAGCTACAGAGAAATGTTGTCTTGAAAAACCAAAAAAGAAACAAAAGGAAGGAAGGAAAGAAGGAAGGAAGGAAGAGAGAGAGCGAGAGAAAGAAAGGAAGGGAGGGAGGGAGAAAGGAAGAAAAAAGATGTGCTGGTTAAAGGTGGTGCAGAAATTGTGGGAATGACCAACCAATAACTGGACCAGCTAGAGTCCCATGCTGTGAAAGGGAACCCACCACTGAGGGCCAGGACCCAGAGCAGGATATCCCAAAGACCCAGGATAGAGCCCAATATGATGGGAAAAAGTTGGCAAAGAAGAAAAGAAGAAGGCTGGGAAATTCTTGACAAGGATGATTAGAACCAGTCACAGATTTCAACGCAAAATATTTCAGATTGCCCTAAGGTAACCTATGGTTCTTTACGATACTGAGCATGGGGGCTTAGGAGACAGACAGGCGTTCAGCAGTTAAAAGCCCCTGTTGCTCTTGTAGAGGACGAGGGTTCGATTCCCAGCACCTGGGTAGCAACGCACAACTGTCTTCAACTGCAGTTCCAGGGGATCTAACATTCTTCTGACCTCTTCAGGCACTACATGCATGTAGGCAAAACACACATAAAATAAAAATAGATCTTAAAACAAAACAGCCAGGCGGTGGTGGCGCACGCCTTTAATCCCAGCACTTGGAAGGCAGAGGCAGGTGGATCTCAGTGAGCTGTTACACAGAGAAACCTGGTCTCAAAAACAAACAAACAAACAATTATAATACTGAGCAGGCCAGAGAGAGGCCGGGGGGGGAGGGGGGGTTAAAGAGACTGAGGACCTGAGCTCCATCCCCAGAAATCACTAGAAGCTATATATGCAGGCACACACATATAATGTCAACACTCCTGTAGTGAAATGAGAGGTAGAGATAGCCAGGAACTCACAGGACAACTAGTCTGGAGTACACTGCATAGTGACAGAAACAAAGTCACTGCCTCAACAAGGGGGAAGGTGAGAATCAGCCATGAAGATTGCCTTCTGTCCTATAAACACGCACACACACACATACACATGAACACACACACATGCACCCCACTCACACATACACACTCACTCATACACATACACGCATGCACGCATACTCAAACACAATACAAATTTTTAAATACTAAAACAGACACCCTGAGTATACCTTTAAATGCTTCTCAGACACACAATGAAGGAAGTTGTGTGTAGAATTCTAAGTGACAGAGCCTGCCCAGAAAGTTCAAGTTATGAAATGACCCCAAAAGCCCGCCCTATGTGACCTAAACACCTCCACTCTGCACTGTGTGATCACCCTTTGCCCTGCTCTAGTCTGTTTCTGCCCCCTTCTAAGCACACTGTCTCTTAACGAACCATCTGCTTCCATGTGATGGTGTCTCTACTCAGCGCTCTGAGGACGAGAACCTGGAGCCCCTCCCTCCCAGGCTCCCAGTAGCAGCTCAGATCTCTTTGTATCTGTGTCTGTCACTGACTGAAATGCCATTGTACAACACATGGCTATGGTTGTGTTGTGTTTGAATTATGTTATTATTGTAATTACAATGCCTTTTCCTGCCCTGCAAGTGAGACAAGAGAGTCTGAGGGAAATCTAACAAAGCCCATGGTTCTCACTTGAAGTGGGATTTCAGCTGAGACCGTGGTTTGCCCATAGTTCTGTTCTACAGATAACTGAGGTCCTATGCCCTGGCAGGCACCGGAGAGTCTAGGATGAGGAAGATGCCGTTGTGCACGCATGAGACTCACAGCCAAACCTTGGAATGCAGAGCAAACGAGAGGAGTTGGGTGGGAGACCCTGGACCTCCCTGGACCAAACTCTCTATTCCAAACAGCCAAGAGGCCCAGAGCATGAGACCTCTGATGGAACCGGGAAGCCGCTGGGCTTTCACAGCAAGTTGGCATGCATACCTGCTCCTCGTCCCTTAGGATAAAACTGCAGGCTGGTTTTTATACAGCAGAAACCCACAGACAAAAACTGATGAAGCACGAGCTGAGAAGTGAGAGAGGAGGCACAGGACCAGGCCAGCAGGGTGGAAAGAAAGGAGCTCTGAAGACTGCGCCATCGTCGCTGGCTCTGGGCCCAGGGCTGTGCTGTTCCTTCAGAAAAGGACTGGGTTGGAATTTTGAGAATGAGAGCGCTGTTAGCGCACACTCCAGCCTCTCCAGCCCTTTGCAGTTCTGTGAAGTCGTGACTCAGTGTTTCTACATCATAAAGCATAGATGAGAAGCTGCCAGGTCCTCATCAGTGTCTATGATGAGGTTTTACAATGCACAGGTGAATTTAGTAGCATGTATGCATGCATATGCATGTGCATGTGTGTGCACACGCGTGCACATATGCAAATGTGTGCACACGCACACATACATGAGTCCTTGAGTGTGTATGCACATGTTTGCACTCAGCAAGGCCAGAGAAGGATGTCAGTTACCTTGCCTGCCTCATTCTTTGAGACAAAATCCCTCACTCACCCTGGAGCTAAGTTAGAGACAGCAAGCTTAAGTGGTTGTCCTGTCTCTATACTGCACAGTGCTTGGGTGACAGGCTCCTGTGACCATGCCAGGCCTTTTCAAGGGTGCTAGCAAACACTCTTACCCACTGCACCATCTCACCAACCCTTAACAACATCTTAATGCAAGTTATGACTTGTTTTCTTCTCATTTTTGAGTTTTATGCATGAGGCTAACACATAAATGCACCTAAGGTGTTACTGTTTGACCCTTATCACACCGAATTCAGTATCCCCAAAGGTGAGTCAAACTTATTTTGAAACTTCTGTCGGAGAGGCTGTGAAAACAGCCCTCTGGGTTACAAAACAGATCTTGCCGCTACTGCATGAGCTGGAATAAGCGTTTTCATAAATAAGCCCAAATCAACATATGGATTGAAAAGTGAAGAAAAGACACAGCAAAGGCATAAGACCTCTCTCGCGGCTGCCCCAACGCTCATTCCACCCGTGAAAGCCGAGCAACCAGAAGTCCACACGTTTCCTCGCCAAAGACGAAAGCACAGCTCAGAGCGAGCCCAACCACAGTCACTAACACAAGCAGTATCAAGAGCAGATCAGCGCGCTCACGTGCCAGGAAAGAGAGTTTTATGGTTTCAGTAGAGAACACTCCACCTTCTGCTCCGCTCAGGGCCAAACGCAAAATTATACAAGTGGAAAATCCGCTGGAAACAGCGTGGGGCTCTCCAACACAAACATTCCTCCCCTGTCATTTGGATCGTATGAGGCAGCGGGGGCTCAAGGGCTGGAACAGGAAGAACCAGAGTCAACGCTCATCGCTCATCCCGAGAGCGAGTGTATTTTATTTTAGTTGCTTTCCTGGAGGCTGAGCTTCTCCAGGATACCTGGGAGCAGGGGGGTGGAGTGGGGTAGGGAAGGAGGGTGGGAGTTTGTGCTGCCGACTTCAAGTTCCCTGGTACCATCTTTCCAGGCTCAAGCAGGCACCTACCCAGGACGAATGGTCTGTCCGGAAGCTGGGACCCTCCACCCTCTGGTTCTCCGAGATGTCCCTATGAAGGGCATATCTGCTCTCTCTTGTGTCTCCCTCATTCTTTCTGGCAGTCATCACGCCTCCCGTGGCTAGTCTTTTTCATAGGGCCAATGATAACAATCTGTTTTTTTCTCCTAGTAACTTGCTTTCTCAGCTCCCACAAGGAATATTTGCCCGAGGTCTCCAGGATGGCATCTAACTGAATGCTTCTTCACCCATACCTCCCACTGACTGTGAGACCACCAGCTCTCCAACTGATGTCCCAACTCCCCATCCCCACTTCATCCCATGCCCGCAGGAAGTAGCCAGACATGAATCCAGTGCCTGTAAACCCAAAGAATCTGGAATGTTTGGATGGAGCTCCGACTCGCTCCCCGCCCCCGCCCACACCAAACCCTGCCCAGTCCCAGAAAGCCAGCAAATTATTATCCATCTCTCTTTATCTACCCCTTGCCTCTGGGCGTCTTATCTTTCTTTATTCTATGTATCTTTCTTTCCTTCTTACTCTTTGGCTGGCTGTGCAGCTTGGCTCTGCATCCTCCTCCCCTCCTTCTCCTTTTCTTGCTCCTTCCTCTTTTTTTCTCAGCCTAAATTTTTCATCCTATATACTCTCTCTGCATTCCAACCCCGCCTATTTCTCTCTCCTGCCTAGTTTTTGGTCATTCAGCTCTATTAGACCAATCAGGAGGCATTTTAATCAGGCAAAGTGACACAGCTTCACAGAGTTAAACAAACGCAACATAAAAGAATGCAACACATCTTTGCATCGTTAAACAAATATTCCACAGCATAAACAAATGGGACACATCTTCAACTAATATCCCACAATTACGGGTTTTGAGATACACACACCCCAAATCTGTCCCTGTCTTTAAAATATGTTGATCTTTGCCATAAATAATCTGCTTCTCCTTCGTGGAAAATTCAGCATAGTTGATGCCTTGCCAGGGGTTTGATTTCCTACTTGGTCTTTTCTCTGTGACACTCATTTTAATAAATACAAATAGTTCTGCAGTTGGGTTCACCCGACCACTGCAGCTATTGGTGATAAGACCGTCAGCTTGGCCACTTTCAAAATTTGTGAGAAAGCCCAGAAAGGGCAGATATGGGTAGGTCAAGGTCATGTGACTACGAACCAGAGGCCTGGCACCCTCCTCTCCATCTGTCATCCAGATAGACAAACTGAACTGAACACCATGGCCTGCATCTCAACTGTGTTCTACCGTCTATTTCAAAGTAGCTCAGGTTGGTCGTTTTCTTATATTTTGACTCTTACCCCAGCCTCCTTCTCCATTAAAGCTTTGTTTTTTACTAACCTACCTCACAGACCTTTTTAGGGTCAGAGGTGTCTACAAAGGGCTTTGAGAAGGGTGGGGATTTAATCATGGTGACCCAAACAACAATTTCCCAAATCCTGTGAGCATGTCAGGTCAGGTGGAAGGTGGCTGGTTTGAAGACGGAAAGAATATCTTGGATCATCTGGGTGATCACAGGGGCCCTAAATGAGGGAGACAGGAGAGGGGGTGACAACATGGAGAGATGTGAGAACTCAACCAGCAGCACTGGCTTTGAAGCTGGAAGGCGTCATTAAGCCAAGGAATGCAGCACCTTTAGAATTTAAACCAGTAAGAAAGCAAGTTCTCCCTTGGGGCGCCAGCAGGGAAGGTGGCACCCACCAAAGTGATTTTCACCCTAGACATTTGGAACCATTGATCTCCAGAACTACTGGAAACCAAAATAATGGCCACATAACCTATTAATGACTACTGGGAACTAAAGCAATTACTACAATGGCTGAGCTTATCAGCAGTGAACCATGTTGTATGTGTACAGTGAGCCGTGCTGTGTGTGCACAGTGAGCCGTGCTGTGTGTGCACAGTGAGCCGTGCTGTGTGTACAGTGAGCCATGCTGTGTGTGCACAGTGACCCGTGCTGTGTGTGCACAGTGAGCTGTGCTGTGTGTGTACAGTGAGCCGTGCTGTGTGTGTACAGTGAGCTGTGCTGTGTGTGCACAGTGTGTACAGTCAACTATGCTGTGTGTGCACAGTGAGCCGTGCTGTGTGTGCACAGTGAGTCGTGCTGTGTGTGTACAGTGAGTCGTGCTGTGTGTGCACAGTGAGTCGTGCTGTGTGTGCACAGTGAGTCGTGCTGTGTGTGCACAGTGAGTCGTGCTGTGTGTGCACAGTGAGTCGTGCTGTGTGTGTACAGTGAGCCGTGCTGTGTGCACAGTGAGCCGTGCTGTGTGTGCACAGTGAGCCGTGCTGTGTGTGTACAGTGAGTCGTGCTGTGTGTACAGTGAGTCATGCTGTGTGTGTACAGTGAGCCGTGCTGTGTGTACAGTGAGCCGTGCTGTGTGTACAGTGAGCCATGCTGTGTGTGTACAGTGAGCTGTGCTGTGTCTGCATGTGACAAGAGCTCTGTGGGCCCAAGCTTAGTGGCACACCTTATAATCTCAAAGCTGGGTGGAGAGGCAGGTAGATCCTGGGGACACACTCCCAGGCTGACGGAAGACCCTTTCTCAGAAGACTAAGTGGATGGCACTTTGGCACTTGAGAATGACTGCCAAGTTTGTCCACTAGCCTCCACATGGACTCTCACACACGTGTACACACACACGCACACATACACTCTCACACATGTACACATACACACACATGCACTCTCTCTCACACACACATGCACTCTCACACATGTACACATACACACACATGCACTCTCTCTCACACACACATGCACTCTCACACAAGTACACACATATGCACTCACACACATGCACTCACGCATGCAAGCACAGCACACATACATGCACTCACACACATGTATACATACACACATTCACTCTTACACACATGCACTCTCACATACATACGCACTTGCGAGAACAACACACATACATGCACTCACACACATGTGCACATACACACATATGCACTCTTTTACACACATGTACTCTCACACATGTACACATATGCACTCACACAATGCAGTCACACATGCAAGCACAGCACACATACATGCACTCACACACATGTATACATACACACATGCACTCTCTCACACACATGCACTCTCACATGCAAGAACAACGCACATACATGCACTCACACACACAAACACATACATGCACTCACACATACACAATGCACTCACATACATACATACATGTGCAAACATGTACACACATGCATTCACACATGCACACACAAGCACATGAACATACACTCGCACATACACAATGAATTCACACACATACACACATGTACACACACATGTACTCACACACATGTACACATACACATGCACCCCCCACACACATACACACACTTACACACATACACACATGCACATACAAGCACATGTGCACACACATGCACACACACACACACACACACACCCCTGTTAAAAGAATGCCCTGGGTTAATCAGGCTAAATACATACTACTTCTTGGTTCCTGGAACAAGTATCTTTTTTTAAGTAAAATATCTTCTATTTATTCTTCAACAATTTTATGCTTGCAAACAATACATCCCTCATATGTACCATATGTACCCTAACTACCTCCTTTCATTCCTCCCAGGAACCCCCAACACATTCTCCACTCTGCTTCGTGTTCTTTCCTTTTGGGGTAAATAATTCACTGAGTCCAATTAATGCGACCTCTTAGATTGATTGACTGACCTGGGAGGGTGGTGGCAGCACACGGCTTTAATCCCAGAACTTGGGAGTCAGATCTCTGAGTTTGAGGCCATCCTGGTCTACAGAGTGAGAACTTCCCTAGCTACATAGAGAAACCCTGTCCCAAAGAAACAAAACAAAACAAAAACAACAACAAGATCTTGTTGACTTGATCTTATGTAGATCATCATAGCTACAGTTAGTTCATGAACACACGACCAAATCATGTCTTGTATTAGGGTTCTCTAGAGTAAAAGAATCTATAGAATAAATCTCTCTCTCTCTCTCTCTCTCTCTCTCCATATATATATATATATATGGGATTTGTTGGAATGACTGACTTACAGGCTGTGGTCCAGCTGATCCAGCAATACTTGACTATGAATGGAAAGCCCAAGAATCCAGTGGTTGTTCAGTCCACAAGGTCTTCAGTAGATGCTGGAACCTTGAGGAAGTAGGCTCTGATGCCAGTGAAAGAATGGCCTTGTTAACAAGGTAAGAGCAAACAGGCAAAGGTCACAAGCTTCCTTCTTCCACATCCTCACCGAGGCTTTCCAGAAGAAGGCGTGGCCCAGATTAAAGGCATGTGTCTTCCTATCCCAAAAATCCAGATTAGAAATGGACCTTCCTCCTTGAAATTAAGCAAAAGTCCCTCACGGGTGTGCCCTCCATTTCCGGGTTGTCGTCCATCCAAACGTAGTCAAGCTGACAGCTAAGGACAGCCACGTGTCCAGAGGCAGCGTCCCAGGGCACTTTCCCACCCTCCAGCTCTGACATTTTCACCCTCTTCTGCAACGTTGTCTGAGACACAGGGCAGGGCATTGATGCAGATGTCCTGTTTAGGGACGAGCATCCAACAAATACTTATTCTCTGCACTTTAGCCAGTTATGAGTCTCTGCATTAACTGCTCGCCAATACAGAGAAGAGCTTCTCTGGTCAAGGTTGAGGGTAGCACTATATGTGTATATATATAAATTTAGAAGGCAGGTGACAACGTGTTCGTTTGTTTAGAAAGACCAGAGATATTAGGCTCCCCCAGTGCCTCTCACCCCAGGAGCCATGGGCTTTAGACCAGTTTTACAGTACCACACTGAGTCTTCTCCTGTAGACCAGGGCTCGTGTTCAGTCCAAAAGTGGCTAGCTACTTCATAGCTTCCATGCTACCATTGCACCAGTGGGCACAGCTTGCCCAGAAGATCAGTGTTCAGAAAAGGGTGCAGAGTTCCACAGGTGCCTTTTATCCCCACCCCCACCCCACCCAGAAACCTGCAGCGCCTTCCAGCACAGTGAGAGCTAGCCAGCAGGAAGGGCATTTTCAGATCAAGTCCCTGATCTCTCTATGACCTATAGCCAAACTGTGCTCTGCCTTCAACAACAAGGGCCTTACCAGCTCCTTCAGGTGGGCAACCAAGAGCAATGGCCTGTGTTGTCGAGGGGCCTCTGGGGACTCCCTGGCCAATAACTTTTAGGGAATTTTTCCACACTTTGTGCACCCAGCACGACAAGAGAAGGGGGTGTGGCCTTGTTGGAGGAAGTGTCACTCCCTGGAGGTGACCCAGAATCTCTCTCTCTCTTCAGAGGATCAGGATGTAGAACTCTCAGCTACTTCCTTCACCAGCTCCAGGACGGCCTGCATGCAGCCATGCTCCCTGCCCTGATGATAATGGACTAAGCCTCCGAAACTGTAAGCCAGCCCCAATGAAATGCTGTCTTTTATAAGAATTGCCGTGGTCGGGGGCTGGAGAGATGGCTCAGAGGTTAAGAGCACTGGCTGCTTTTCCAGAGGTCCTGAGTTCAATTCCCGGCAACCACATGGTGGCTCACAACCATCTGTAGTGAGATCTGATGCCCTCTTCTGGTGTGCAGGAAAACATGCTATAGATAACCAATAAATAAATCTTAAAAAAATAAAAAAAGAATTGCCGTGGTCATGGTGTCTCTTCACAGCAATAAAATACTAAGACCGTCTTCCCACCTGGAGATTGAACTCAGGGGGTGTGATGGCTATTCTTGGTGGTCAACTTGATGACATCTGGAATTAACTAAAAACCCAAGAAGCTGAGCACACCTGTAAGGGACTTTTAGTTAATTGGATCATTTGGGACGGAAGACCCACCTGAAATCCGGCAGCTGATGTAAGTGGCACAGAAGAAAGAAGCTTTGGCTTTTTCCTGCTTACCCTCACTCTCTCTGATCATTTTGTCCACTGCTGAGGCATCCCTTCGCCGGCATTAGAGCCGACTTCTTTGGGATCCTGACGTATACTGAAGACCACCTGAGACACCCAGCCTTATAGACTGAACAGCTACTGGATTCTTGGAGTTTTCCTTGGAAGGCAGCAATTCTTGGATTATCTGGACCACAGTCTGTAAGCCACACTAATAAACCATATATAAATATATATGTATATGTTTACATATATATAAACATAATTTTTTAAGTTATGTGTCTTTGTGTGGGTGTGTGCACAATAGCACAGGTATCTGAAGAGACCAGAAGGGGCATCAGATTCTGTGGACCTGGAGTTACAAGAAGCTGTGGGTGATCTGATGTGGGTACTGGGAACTGAACTCTGGTCCTCTTAAAGGGCAGTACGTATAAAAACAAGTTAACCTTCGTTCTGTTTGTGTCCACTAGACCACTTACCTTACAGAACTCTGCACTTCCCAGTGTCTGCTTAATGTTTGATATTTTTTCATGTCTCTGACTCGGTGCTCACCAGTCCTGAAATCCTCTGTTGACATCTGTCTGTCACATTGTTTGGATCAGTATGACTTTATGGCCATAACACAGAGTCAGCCGGTAGGGAGTTACATCAGAAGCCTCGGGCTAACAGAAGAAAGGAGAAACGGTGGATGTCATAGTTTGCCTTGCTGAGCTGTAATTTCTGTTACCTCAGGACCGTCTAACATTGCAGACATTGGGGCGCTGATGATGGGGACTTCATGATTTCCTACCTTCTTCCCCTGCAAAACTGCTGCACAGAGCCTCCTGCTTTGGGGGCATAATCTTATTTCGCTGTCTGGTCAAATCAAACCACACCAGATTCTGTGGTTCTCTGAGGCAGAGCTCCAACAAGGAGCCTGATGAAGAAGTCGCTGGAAGCGTCTTATGGCTTATTCGTCACCGCAGCCCCAGTCCCCTTATATTTTTCTTTGGCCTGTGCTCTATGGGACACAATGAAAACTGTGCTAAAAAGAAAGTTTATAGCACTAAATGCCTACATAAAGAAACTGGAAAAATCCCACACTAGAGAATAACAGAACACCTGAAAGCTCTAGAACAAAACAAAGCAAACTCACCTAGAAGAAGTAGACAGCGAACAAAAATAAATTGAGGGCTGAAATCAATAAAATAGAAACAAAGAAAACTGTAGTCGGAGGCTGCTCATTCATTCCCTGGCTTCCCAGACCCAAAATAATCACACAGAAACTATATTAATTGCAAAACTGCTTGGCCAATGACTCTAGTGTACCCTAAGCTAGCTCTTACATCTTGAATTAATCCCTTTCTATTATTTTGTATTTTACCATACACAAACTGTATTCAAGAACAGATCGGTATGTTCCCACCATGATCAAGTAGGCTTTATCCCAGAGTTGCAGGAATAGTTCAACATGTGAAAATCCGCCAACATAATCTACCATATAAACAAAGTGAAAGAAAGAAAAACACATGATCATCTCATTAAATGCTGAAAAAGCCTTCGACAAAACCCAACACTCCTTTAGAGATCAGGGATACAAGGAATATTCTAAGCATAATAAAGGCAATACACAGCAAGCCAACAGCCAACATCAAGCTAAATGAAGAGAAGCTCAAAGTGATTCCACTAAAGCCATGAACAAGACAAGGCTGTCTACTCTCTCCATATCTATTCAATATAGTACTCAAAATTCTAGCTAGAGCAGTAAGACAACAAAAGGAGACCAAGGGGATACAAATTAAAAGGGAAGAAGTTAAACTTTTGCTTTTTCCTAATAATATGACAGTATACATCAGTGACCATAAAACCTCTACCAGAAAACTCCTACAGCTGATAAACACCTTCAGTAATGTGGCAGGATACAGGATTAACTCAAAAATATCAGTAGCTCTCTTATATACAAATGACAAATGGACTGAGAAAGAAATCAGAGAAACATCACCCTTCACAATAGCCACAAACAATATAAAATATCTTGGGAAAAGTCTAACCAAAACAGTGATAGAACTGTATGACAAGAAATTTAAATCTTTAAAGAACAAAATTGAAGAAGCTATCAGAAAATGAAAAGATCTCCCATGTTCATGGATAGGTAGGATTAACATAGTAAAAATGGCAATCTTACAAAAATGCAATCTACTTATTCAGTGCAATAGCCATCAAAATCCCAGCACAATTCTCCACAGACCTCAAAAGAACCATACTAAATTTCATACAGAGAAACAAAAAACCCAGGAGAGCCAAAACAACCCTGTACAATAAAGGAACACCTGGAGGCATCGCCATCCATGACTTCAAGCTCTATTATAGAGCTACAGTAATGAAAACAGGTTGGTATTGGCATTAAAACAGACAGATGGTCCAATAGAATCAAATCGAAGACCCTGATATTGATCCATACACCTATGAACACCTGATTTTTGACAAAGAAGCTAAAAGTATAAAATAGAAAAAAGAAACCATCTTCAACAAATGGTACTGGTATAACTGGATGTCAGCATATAGAAGAATGCAAATAAATTCATATCTATTGCCATGCACAAAACTCAAGTCCAAATGGATCAAAGACTTTTACATAAATCCATCCACACTGAACTTCATAGAAGAGAAAGGGAAGTACCCTTGAATGCATTGGCACAAAAGACCACTTCCTAAATATAACACCAGAAGCACAGACACTGAGGGTAACAATTAGTAAATGGAGCTTCCTGTAACTGAGAAGCTTCTGTAAAGCAAACATCATGGTCAGCAAGACAAAATGATTGCCTACAGAATGGGAATCAACCAACCCTACATCTGACAGAGGACTGATCTCAAATATATAAAGAACTCAAGAAACTGGACACCAATTACCAAATAATCCAATTTAAAAATGGAGTACAAATCCAAGCAGAGAGTTCTCAACAGAAAAATCTCAAATATCTGAAAGACACTTAAGGATATGTTCAACATCCTTAATCATCAGGGAAATGCAAATGCAAATCAAAACAACTCGGAGATACCATCTTACACCAATCAGAATGGCTAAGATCAAAAACACTGATGACAGCCTGGGTTAGAGAGGATGTGGAGTAAGGGGAATACTCCTCTATTGCTGGTGGGAGTGCAAACTTGTACAGCTGCTGTGGAAATCAGTATGGCAATTTCTCAGAAAATTAGGAATCAATCTACTCAAGACCCAGCAATACCAGTTTTATGCATATATCCAAAGGGGACACATTCATATCACAAGGACATTTTCTCAACATTATTTGCAATAGTCGGAACCTAGAAACAACCTAGATGCCACTCAACTGAAGAATGGGTAAGCAAAATGTGATATATTTACACAATGGAGTACTACTCAATGGTGAAACACAATGACATCTTTAAATTTACAGGCAAATGAATGGAACTAAAAAGAAAAAACCATCCTGAGTAAGGTAACCCAGACCCAGAAAGACAAACATAGTATCTACTCACTCAGAAGTGGAAACCAGACGTAAAGCAAAGGATAACCAGTCTACAGCCCACAACCCCAGAGAAGCTAGAACCCTCTCCCAGAGACAGATGGAAACAAATGCAGAGATCCACACTACTGGGTGAACTTCCAGAGTAAAAAGTGAAAGAGGAACGAAAATATGAACAGAGGCCAAGACCGTGGTGGCGAAACCCACAGAATCAGCTGATCCAATCAGCTAGTAGATCACTGACTCTGGACTGACAAACTGGGAACCTTCATAAGGCTGAACGAGGCCCATGAATGCAGGTGACAATGGTGTGGCTTGAGCAGTATGTGGGGTCAGAGACAGTGGGGTCAGGACCCAACTCTAATGCATGAACTGACTTTGTGGAGCCCATTCTCTGTGGAGAGCTACCTTGCTCAGCCTAGGCACGGGGTGGGGTGGGGAGGTGGGGACTGGTGCTGCCTCAGTGAAGTGATGGGACAGACTTAGTTGACTTCCCAGGGGAGGCCTTACCCTCTCTGAGGAGCAGATGAGGTGAGAGAGTGGGGGAAGTGGGAAGAGAGGAGGGAGGGGGAACTGGGATTGGTATGTAAAAATATTAATTAATTAATTTTAAGGAAAAGGACCAGAAGCCTCAGGCTTCACAACTCCCAGGAGTCAAAGGTCACAGCTTCTCTAATCACAAAGTTTGAGAAGTTTCTGGATGACCCCATTTCTGAGTGACATGGTGGCCTATTTATTTGTGACTGAGAAGATGGTGTGTGTCCTGATTGGCCATTGTGGTAGTTTGAATGTAATAGGCCCCATAAGCTCATAGGGAGGGGCACTATTAGGAGGTGTGACTTTGTTGGAGTAGCTATGGCCCTGTTGGAGGAAGTGTGTCACTGTAGGGTGGGCTTTGAGGTTTCCTATACTCAGGATACTGCCCAGTGTCTGAGTTCGCCTTCTGATCGAGATGTAGCCAACACCATATCTGCCTGCTTGCTGCCATGCTCCCGCCATGATGAGAATGGACTGAACGAACCTCTGAAACCGTAAGCGAGCCACCTCAACTAAGTGTTTTCCTTATGAGAGTTTCATGGTCATGGCATCTCCTCACCCTAACTAAGACAGCAGTGTGCTGGGTATCTGCCGCTTTGACTAAGGTAGGCCGGATAACACACACAGCACAGGCCGTGTTCCCCATAGGAAGAGGGCACTGAAGCAGCATGCTTCCCCCAAACCCCCTGCCCCAGCATGCTCCCTGCAGTGGCCCTGTTTGGTTTCCCTCACATGTAATATGAGGACTATTATAGGATGAATGATTTAACAACACTTCTAGTATACCACCCAAATCACAGTCCCTCATAGCTTCCCAATAATTTACTATTATTTTTGGTTAGGGCAGGTGGCTTTTTAAAAAAGTATCAACTTAGCTAAGCTCAATTAAATTTCCCAGCAGTTCACTTCTTGTATATTTTAGTGTGACTCTGTCCAAGGGGATTCTTGTGTGTGCTCTGGAAGAAGGATGTGGACCAGAAGCCATTGTGTCGTCGCTCATCTGAGGGCTCGTCCTTTTAGGGGGAAGGCAACAGTGAAACCCACAACAGTTCCACCTTCCCTGACTCCCCTCAGCCTCTCCAGCTTCCCCATAGACGTTTAGTTCCCTGGCATGGGGAATTAGCTGTCCCTGCAGGACACTGACTCCATCAACAGGAACAACGGAAACAGACACTGGCTTCTGTCTGTCCTCCAGTGCTTACAAGTGACCTTCGCCTCTTTTATCTGCCTTCCCAACTGCCTTCCCGGAGGCACTAGACACAAACACAGCAGCTTCACAGAGGTTCCCAGCCAGGCCTGCAACTGTGAAATAGGACTGTGGAAGGTCAAATCTAGCGATCGCGCTCTCTCTCTCTCTCTCTCTCTCTCTCTCTCTCTCTCTCTCTCTCTCTCTCTCTCATACACACACACACAAACGGGGGGGGGGTGAAGGGGGGGAGGGAGGGAGGGAGGGGGAGAGACCTTTGAATGGTTCTTTTTCTCTTTAGTCCCAAACTGATGAAACAGAATTCTGCTTTTCCTAAATTCCCCCACAGAATGTGGGCTTCCTTTAGAACAAAATGTCCCTTTGGAAACTGTTTCAAGATAAGTACAAAGCAGGATAAAACCAGAGCTGACACAGCAACCTTAATAAAGAACGCAGCATGGGAGGGTTATAATAATCAGAACGCATGTTACAGGGGTATGAAATTGCCAAAGAACAAACTCAATAAAAGTTAAAAGTAATAATAACAATAAGACAATGAAAACAATCCCAAAAACAGCCCGAACCATTTCTGTCTTCCCTGCCAGAGATACAGGAAACACACGAGTCCAATCTCTCCTGCTATTGACCCAGCACTGGCTCACTCTTGCCCCGACAGTGCAAAAGGCAAACAAGATGCTTGTGCCAAGGGGGAAAGTGCAAGTGCTTCACTCAAGCACTCCTCCTCTTCAGCCCGGTCACGTCTCAGCTGAGGGGTAAGGAAGGCTCATATCCACCTCGCCGCCAATGCACAGGCTGTGCTCTGAGGGTCTTGGCTGGGACCCCAGTGGCGGCTGCCAGAGTCATGTTCTCTGGATTCCCTTCTTCCTGCCCCTTCTCTACAGGAAGCCAGGAAGCAGTACATGCTGCTCTCTCCAGAGGAAGGGAAATAACAGGCACCACTGCCTAAGAAAGGAAGGGTTCCCATCCTGCCATGTGACCTGGGATGAATTTAGGAGAAAACATAAATCTAGTTTGGGCTCCATCAAAGTGTTCCTCGGGGTAGGAGCTCATCACTTTCTGAGCCCCTCCTAGATCTGACTACCTATCTCTCCTCTTGGAATCTGATCACCTGAAATGTTACCACTAGAGACGTTTATCTGGAGTCCAAAAAACAACCATGCCAATAGTTTAATCGCATTTTTGCCTTGTAACTGTAAGTAGACGTCTTCCCAGGAAAAATGAGAGGTTTAATGGGGGTTGATGGGACTACTGGACCTACGCAGCAAGACAAGGGAGGACTGAAGGAAGGGGTTCGGTGGGGCTGTAGCTGCTCCCTTCACATGAGCTCAATTGCTGCAATGGGCATGTGGGGTGGCTATTATCAGGAGGGCCCCCGAGGTAAGAGACCATGAATGAAGTAGACTCTTTACCTCAACAGACTCTTGCCTCAAAATCAGTGTTTGGTTCAATATTAAGAAAAGCCACTCTGCCAATACAAATAACTCCAATTAGACCAGATTAGACCAAATTAAAATGCCCGCATTTAATAATGCAGCACTCTCTGGTGGACCAAAACAGCGTGGCAGGGAGAGGAGCCCATGCGAACCCCAGAGAGACCACATGTTCCTTTTTCTGGTGAGAGCCTAAATACCCTATGGGAATGATCCCGACTCTCCCCAGAGAGGGGTCAGCGCTTGGCAGGCTGGGAGTTGAAGTCCAAGCACTTAGCAGGTTGGGAATTGGAGTCTGAACCAGGGCAATTCCCAGGTCAGGGGCTGGGGTGACACTTCTAACTCAATATTACATTCCAGACTCTTTGGATATAGGGATGTTAGAGGGCTGGGGTCTCACTTTCGACCAAACAATCAGGACATGTCTGGTGTTCACTATTATTTCTACAAGGGCATTTGAGAACTGGGTACCCACTCAAGACTGTGTGAACAATTCTGACCTGCAGGAGAGCTAATGCCTGTGATATAGCCCTCAGACAATGAAAGATGGGAGCTGATGGCTGAGTGCCTGCTTATCAGGACGATCCAGAGATTTTTTTTAAAAACTTTTCAAAAGGTCCTGGGTGGGTTGAAGCTCCAATTGTTCAGAAACGGCTCCACTAAAGAGTTTGTCTTGGCCGGGCGGTGGTGGCGCACGCCTTTAATCCCAGCACTCGGGAGGCAGAGGCAGGCGGATCTCTGGGAGTTCGAGGCCAGCCTGGTCTACAAGAGCTAGTTCCAGGACAGGCACCAAAGCTACAGAGAAACCCTGTCTCGAAAAACCAAAAAAAAAAAAAAAAAGAGTTTGTGTTGACTTCCTCTTCTTGCCCTGCACCTTGCTCCTACTCACTGGAAGTGCCCGAGTAAATCACCACACAGACAGTCCTTTACCTGAGTTACACCTTCCAGGGAGGACCTATGATGGGAAAAGAAACATTTTCGTTTAACATGAATCTAAAGGCCCCTCAAGGCCCTCTGTTTTTACAGAAAGCCCAGCAAATAGTTTCAGCATCTGGAGGAATTCCAGTTTTTATCATTTATAAAGCTGTGTCAACTGTTCTCTAATACTTTCTCAGTTCCCTTGTTTGGATCCTGTTGGTACCAGGAGTGGGGTATTGCTGTGACAGGCTAACCAAGCTGCCTGTTGGTACCAGGAATGGGGTGTTGCTGTGACAGGCTGACCATGCTGCCTGTGGACAGAATGTGGACTTTGAGGTTTTGGATTAGGAAAGCAGTTGAACACGTTAAGCAGTGATTAATGGGCCATCCTAGTAGGAGCATGGAAAACACTGTTGCTGAGAGCAATGTAGATTATTGTGGACCAGCTTGCCAGAGACCAGCTTCAACAAAAATACCACTTACCAGGGTAGGGTCATGGGGATCAGAAAACTAGTAAAGTGGATGAAGACACGAGTGAAAATAATAAAACATGGGATATTATTGGGAAGGAGTTCTAGTGAATACTGAAATTCACCCACGTTTAATTTCCAGTTGTTTAAAATACCCGTTACCCTAAAAGGTAGGAATGAGATTTTAAAAAAGAAAACTGCATTAACATGATACAAGAAAATGAACACACAAATTGAAGTTTGCAGGCTACATTCTTAGGTAAAATATTTGTTGCTAGAAAAAGATAAATAATGCTCAAACCCTAGACCAAAATGTTCTGTAGGTAAACCACTCCCTGCATGGAACCCGTTGTTATTTCCTTAAGGGAACAGGAACTTAGTTGGATCCTTAGACTTTTGTTTGAGGTAGAAACATATCTACTTCTCTATTCCTGAAATACAAGGTCTGGCTATTAGCCACACTGTTGACAATAACCTTGAGAGAGCAGAACTCTCTGGTCTAAATCTAGGTGGGACCTTTGTTTGAGTTAAAAACAGACAATAACCTTGAAGAAATAGAGTTAAGTTCCAGCTCTCTGACCTTTGGTCAAGGTTGAAATAGGTTCACATTTTTGAACCTCCACACTAGCTCAAGAGGTTCAGAGGAGAAAAATACCAGTATGTGGCCTAGAGACTACTCTTGTGATATTTTATCAAAGAATGTGGCTGCTTTATGCCCTTGTCCAAAAATATACATACAGTTAAGTTGAAGAGTTGGGGATTAATGGCATTGACAGAGGTGATTTCAAGACAGCCCAGTGTTGATTGTGTCATGTAATCATTAGTAATCACTCTTACATAGATCTATAATGAAAAGGAGCAAGTTGAGCAAGGAGAATACAAAATACACAGTTTGAGGAGAAAGGGAGCACCAGCAAGCATAATGGGGCTAATTTCAATGCTCAAAGAGATAAAAAAAAAGTTCAACAAAAAGTCTGATGCTAAATGAAATAAAGGGAGTGGTGACCTCAGGGCAAAACTCTACCCAACTAAGCTTTCAATTGGTGGAAAGAAGTTTTAAAAAAGCTTAAGCAATGAAGGACACCATCAGCTACAGAAATGTAATTGAACAAAGGGGCCATATTCTATCCCTAGCAAACAGCAGCACTTAGTAACTTCAGCCCTGAGATTCTTTAGCATCCAGGACACAAGACTGTGGAATCTCCCTCCCTGGCTAAGGAAAGCTTCTGCTGAGGCCAGAAGTCTGGCAGGGATTATCACTGCATGGAGACCCAGAGAGGCCATGGCATGAAGATGTGAAAGTGGATTGTGTTGGAGACCACAAGATGTTAGAGATGCCAGAGTCATGGGATTCTTGCCAGTGGGAGCCACTAACAGGACATGGAATCGGCTCAAGAAAGAGACGTGTGCTGCAGGCAACAAAGCTGAAGAGTTGACGATCTGAAGAGCACTTTGACATCACACATGCCAATGCAGAGTTTGCAGTTTGTCTTGCTTTGGTCCAGTATCTCCTTGCTATGCTCCCTTTCCTCTGTTAGGGAACGGTAATGTATACTCTGTGCCATTGCATGTTGGAAGTATGTGATCTGCCTTTTGATTTTGATTTTACAGGAATTACAGTTAAGAGGTTGCCTTGAGTCTCAGAAGAGACTTTTGAACAGTGTTGGGACTGTGATAGACTATAGGGACTTTTGAAGTTGGACTGAATCTATTTTGCATTATGTTATGGCTAGCTACAGTCCCATGGGGGCCAGGGAGTGGAATGTAGTGGTTTGAATGAGAATGACCCACATAGGGTCATCATAGATTTAAATACTTGGTTACCAGGGAACGGCATTACTTGAAGTGATTAAGAGGTCTGGCCTTAAAGGAAGTGTGTCACTGTGGGTGGACTTTGAGGTTTTCAAAAAGCCCATTCCAAGCCCAGAGTCTCTCTCTTCCTGCTGCTTGGGGATTCAGATGTAGTAATCTCAGCTTCTTCTCCAGCACCACGTCTGCCTGCATATTGCCATGATGCCAATGGACTAAACCTCTGGAACTCTAAGCCAGCCTCAATTAAATTCTCTCTTTCCTAAGTGCCGCCAAGGTCATAGTGTCTCTTCACAGTCACAGAGCACTGACTAGGACATATCCTGCCCTAGTTCTCTTTCTATCGATGTGGTATCTATCTAACAAACACCAGGACCAAAAACAACTGGGGGAAGAACGTGTTTCTTTTATCTTATAGGTCACAGATCTTTATTGAGGTAATGCAGGGTAGGATCCCAGAAGCACAAACGGAAGCAGAGGCCATGTAGACTTGCTGCTTATTGGCTTTACTCTCCCAGGCTTGCTTAGCTTGCTTCCTTATATTCACCCAGGACCATCGCCCCAGTGGACTGGACTCTCCTACATCAATCATTAACCAAGAAAATGCCCAATCTGATTGAGCTATAGTCTCAAGTTTCCTTCTTCCCAGATGACTCTAGCTTGTGTCAAGTTAACAACAACGACAACAACAACATCCTAACCAGCATAGGTCTTAAACATCTCATACCTACTCCAGGTCCCTTCAGATGCCATCCTGATTCTCCATGTTACCTCTTTAAATATATAGGTCTGGGGACTGCAACCCCTTTGGGGATTGAACAACCTTTTCATGGGGTCACATATCAGATATTCTGCTTAGCAGATATTTACATTGCAATCCATAACTAACACATTTACAGTTATGAAGTAACACAAAAATAATTTTATGATTTACCACCATAACATAGGGTATTGTATTAGAAGGGAGGAACATTAGGAAGATTGAGAACCACTGATAAGATGTACTTAGCTTCTCCTGCTTAAATACAAGGTGATCTGGGTCTTTATCCCAGAAGACCCTATTGTAATGGATTAAGTAAAAGTACTGTGGATCCCCAAGTGGCTGCAGCAGCAGAAATGCTGCAGGTCCCCAAGTGGCAGCAGTGGGCAGCGGGTCCCGAGAGCAGCCAGTCCCCTGCAGGGACAGCACAGTTCCCTGAGTGGCTGCAGTGGGCCACAAGTCCCAGGCAGGAAGCCGCATAGTGGATGAGAGACCTTGATGGAGCAGCCAGTCTCAGTAGAGGCAGACAGACGGGCATGCTATAGGACCACACCTCAGGTCTCCAAAGGCGGCTGGTCCCAGGCAGGGAGCCACACTGCAGGGCGAGAGACAGACAGATAGGCACGCCATGCGGAGTGATGTTGGATATTTATTTAATGGGTTATGGAGGGGAAATGAAGAAGGGGAGAAGAGCAGAGAGACAGACAGAGACAGAGAAGGGAGAGACAGAAGCTGCCTCTTCGAGAGGGAGATGGAAAAGAGGAAGAGACTCAGGCTGCAAGCAGGAAGATTTGCCTACCTCAGCAGACAGGGGTGCATGCACACATCCACTGTGGGAGTGGGTGGGGCTTGTCTCTTAAAGGGACAGGACAGATCATTACACCTACAATCTTGTTTAACCCCAGGAACAGAAAAGGGACTGGGGGACCTTTGACCCTACCTATTATAACTGTAGAACCCAGCCATGATAAGTTCAATAGAGACCTGAGTCTCAGTAGTATACCCAGGGTCAATACCTGGTTTCAAGAAAGACCACAAACTGAGATTACCCAGGCACCACCCTGGAACAGACTATCCAAAGGAAATTCCTAACTTACCAACCACTGTAGATAGGATCACCTGCCAGCATGCATTCACCAGGACACCTTTAGACAAACGTCAGCCAATCAGGGGTCCTGAACTTTAGAAATCCCCCCACACACCTTTGCTACTATAAAACCCAACTCTAACTGAGCTCAGGGCTCTCAGATCACTCCAATATGTTGGACACACGGAGAGACCAAGTTTGCAAACTTGTGTAAGAATAAAGACTCTTTGCTTTTACATAAGGACTCAGTCTCCTAGTTGGTTTTGGGGGGACTCCATGATCTGGGCATAACAATAACTTTTCATGGTGTAGGGGAAGGACTTAGGTTCCAGACACAAAAATAGAGCTTGAGGCTGGAGAGGTAACTACCGGTGAAGCCTTGGAGGTCCTGACCTTGATCCCATTGCAGGGGAGGCACAAATTGGAGGAACCCTAAGGCTAACTGGTGAGTTCAAGTCTCACAGGAAGTGGATGGTGTTCCTGAGCATAACAGCAAAGGTTGTGCTTTGACTTACACACACACACTCATGCATCAATGTGTATGCACATATATATTCTAATGATCTGTTATTATAAAAAAGAGATGGGAATGTAATGATCTGTTCTGTCTCTTTAAGAGACAAGCCACGCCCACTCCTTCCCCTGTCGGTTGAGACAGGCTGATCTTCAGCTTTCAGCCTGAGTTCCCTCTCCTTTTCATCTCCCTCTCAAAAAGGCAGCTTCTGCCTCTCCCCACTTCTCCCCTTCACCCTTTCTGTCTCTTCCTTCTCTCTCCCTTTCTTCCTCCCTCTCTCTCTCTGTCTCTCCCTCTTTGTGTTCTTCTCCCCTTCTCCCTCCCCCCCATAACCCACTGAATAAATATCCAACCTCACTCTGCATGGCATGCATATCTATGTCTCTGACTCTTGCCCGCCACCGTGTATCTCCCTGCCCGGAACCAGTCACCGCAGGGGGACCTGCAGCTGTCCCTGCCTGGGACTGGCTGCTCTCAGGGCCTGCTGCCTGCTGCCACATGGCCCACTGCCACCGCTTGGGGATCTGCAGCATTTTTGTTTTCCCATTACGCATATACATAGTTTTTTTTCTTAAAGTATGGGGCTGGAGAGACAGCTCAGTAGGTAAGAACACCCGTTGCTCTTGCAGAGGACCTGGCTTTGGTTTCCAACCCCGACAACCATCTTTAACTCCAGCTCCAGGGCATGTGCTAATAATGTCTTCTTCTGGCACCACACTCCCATGTAGTACATGCAAAACCCTCATACATGTAAGCAAAACACGCACGTAAAATAACATAAATGAGCCTAAAACAAAAATAAGAAAACAAACCAACAAACCAGTCTCTGGCCTGTGTGATGCGCCTATACAGAGACCACGGCTAATCTTTGGGGAGGCAGCCCCTTTTCCTACCGCAACCTTTGAGAAAATGGGCATCTTTTACACAATAGCTTTTAGTGAGTGGATGTATCTGCTACCCCAAAGCTGAGGGGCTCCCTGCCTTATAGGCAGTGCGGACCCGGCTGCGGCTCATCGGCATGCCGGACCACCCCAGTCGGGATGGCTGTTGACCCTGCAGGAGGTGACCAGACCTCTGTCACCATGGAGGTCTTGGGAACCTGTGGGGAGCAGACTTCTAATGAGCACACACGACATGTTTGACATTTCCTGCATCCTTACATTTCCAACTGCCTTCCTGACCCCAGGCGCACATCCCGCAACACTGCAATTAATTGTCCTCTGCGGCTCGACAGCGCTGGTGTGCACAGCCACGACTGTAGTATTGCTTTGTTCCTGGTTTAATAAGACGCCATTCCCCCAACCAAAAAAAAAAAAAAAAAAAAAAGAGACGAAGCCAGCCAGCTGCAGACCCAGCTGTCGGCACCCTCGCCCCCACCACACACACACACACACACACACACACACACACACACACACACACACGCATTCAAGTGACTGCAAGGGAACCCAGTCAGCGCCCAGAGAAAGCTTCTCTCACAGCTCCTGCTTTTCTCCTTCTCACAATTGACAGGCTGGGGAGGGGAGGAAACGGGGCTTGGGCTTGGCAGCAGGGCAGGAGGCTCCCGTTAACAGCTTGCCTTCCTGTTTATATGGGGCCTGGCAAAACTGTTAATTTCTCTTACGAGGTGACAATTGGGAAACCTAGGGGAGCTGCAGTCTAAAAACAGGCCCAAGCACTGTTGACGCCAGGCCCAGAGGCTGGAAACGGGCAGTCAGGGGACTCCGCTGTCCTTAGGCCCTCTGTAGAGGATCGCCGCCCTTGGAGGCAGGTTGAGGAGACCCTTCCGACAGAAACCTACTCCTCAAAAAGATCTGCTTAGGACCCGTGGGTTTCTGCCCCTGCCAATCACCTGCAAGCAGCCCTGGTGTGGCTACCAGCAGAAACCACTGGGGGACGCCCCCTTCTCACACCCCTTCTTACTGCTTCCCTGTGATATCCTCACCCCTAGGGAGTGGCTCCCCATCTGCTGCACAGGGAAAACACTCGTGGAAAGCCGTCAGACCTCATTACCACAGGTGGTACAAAGGCGCTTGATCAGTTTTCAAAACTTCCAAATGGTTATGAAAAGCAGCGGGTAGAGAGAGGATACAAAGGTAGATCGCTGCTCTTGGGTTTATTCTCCTTGTTTCATAGTGGGTATTAGAATGTTACAAAGCCCTGCTGGGTGGCGAGTGAGGGCCAAGAATGAGAAGAGGAAGGGAGATATTCCCGCCCAGAGCTCCCTCCACCCCCCAACCCCCACCCACACTGAATGGCCAAGGCTTCCTCGTTAACCTGTAGGGGTGGAAGAGTATCCCTGAGATGTGGGACTTGCAGTCCTAAAGCTGAGCAAGTCCATCACCCTATCAGCCCCAGGGCAGTGAAATCCGCCCTCAGTCTGGGTTGCCAGAACCACTGAGTTTTCTGGTGGCTATCTTATGCAGGAATCCCACCAAGTCGTCCTTCCTGTCTGTCCGTGTCATGGTATCGCGTTGTGTGTCCATCCCCACCCCACCCCCACCCCTCCGTCTCCCCGTCCCGCCCGGTCTGTCCGTGTGCCCCCCACCCCGCCTGGAGAAAGGCTAGGGAAGCAGCTACAGCACGGGGGGAGGGGGGGATCAGGCGGGTTGAGACTTGGGAGAGGGTTTGCAAGGCTATGGACACTGGACACTGTGGCTACAGACATTTTCGAAGCAGAGAGCTGTACTTGACAGATATAGGTCCCATTTAAATATCCCTATACATATAATTTTATTATTAAAGGAAGGAACTGCGCTGGGGGAAACTGGCTATTTTGGAAGTGTTAACTACTATAAGAGGAAAAATCAGGATTTTCTGTTCTTTCCTTCAGTTTCACATGGAGGAAGTATATATATATATATATATATATATATATATATATATATAGAGAGAGAGAGAGAGAGAGAGAGAGAGAGAGAGAGAGAGGGAGAGAGAGAGGAGAGAAAGGAGTTTGAGTGTTTTTTTGTGTTTTTGAACTCTGAACCACTCAGTACTGCAAACAGATTACTACCCTCTATGGTCTGTTTAATGTATTTAATGGGTTTTAATATGTTAATCTCAATACCTCTATGGGTTTCTTAACACCAGCAATTCTGTTGTGAGCATGTTTTCTATTTGCCAGTATGTCTAATGTAGTTCCTGGCACTGGTTGAGTGACAAGAAATTGGGAAACCCCAAAATTAACAACCCATTGTCCACGAGGGCAGAAATAACACTGCAGAGCCCTCTATGGCCCTTGAATGTTGGTCAGCCGGGAGAAGAGGCTGTCAACTGGCAGGTCTTCCAGTCCTAAGCTCTGCCTGCTCTGGGAGACTTGGAGTAAATCCTAATAGCTTTGTTTGGGGAGACGGGGAGAGATTGCTGCCAGAACCAAGAAGCAGTCATCCGCTTATGCCTATCCCTGGGTGTTATTTCCCTAGTGCCTAGTGGTGAGCTGAAACCAGGCTGCACCGAGGCTGTTGGCTCTCCAAGGTCACTCCCCCCCACCCCCCCCACCCCCGGAGAGGGACTATTTGTGGCACCTCTTGGGTCCTACCAACAGTTTGTCACCTTCATTAGAAAATGTATGGATGCTCGCTTTGTTCTGAGGCTGGGTCTTGAAATGGAGCCCTGAAAGGAATCAGCGGTGTACAGAGGTTGACTTTCAGCTTATGGCGATCTTCTTGCTTCTGCCTCCCGAACGCTGGGGTGACCCTTGGCACCACACCTGCCGTGCTTGTAGACTGGCTTTTTCTGTGTTACCTCTAAAAAGCCTGTGTGAGTAATCGACGAGACCAGCAAGCCCTCTCGTTTTCATTCTGAATCCACCCCACTTTCCTGAACAAAATGTCTCTATTCCTGCCATCCACATCTCAGTTCCCTGCTGCTGAGGCTGAAATTTCACCAGCTCTGCTTTAGTCCTGTGACTTCAGGCTGCCCTCCACCCCCACCCCCACCCCTGCAGTGTGCTAGGGACCTGACTCTGGACTCTGTGTCCTGATACAGATAAAGGCATGTTGATGAGGCCAAGAGTCCCTCTGCCAGATGGGCTGAAAGGCTGTGGGCTGACTGCAGTCAGCACTTGGAAAAGGAGTCCAGCCTATAAATGCTTTGCTGCATGCAAATTGTCAGCAAACAGCAGGGAAGCCCAGCCCCCATGTGCTGGGCATGCTTCATTCCAGTCTAGAAGGCCCTCCTTTCTCCCAGCTGCCTGACAGAGGCTCGGCCCCAGCTTCATGCCCATCACCTATTCCTTCTGAATTAATTTATTGACTGCCTCCTGAAGTACAGGAATGGGCTGGGGAGGGAGATACTGTAATGATCTGTCATGTCCCTTTAAGAGACAAGCCACACCCACTCCCTCCCTGTCCTGATCTTCAGCTTCCTGTCTGAGTTCCCTCTCTTTTCTGCCTTTCTCCCCAAGAGGAAACTTCTGCCTCTCTCTATTCTCCCCACTTCTCCCCTTCCTCCCTCTGTCTCTGTCTCTCTATCTCTCTGTCTCTCTGTTTCTTTCTGCTCTTTCCCCTTGTCTCCTCACCCCCTCTCCCCTTCCCTTCCATAACCCACTAAATAAATATCCAACCTCACTCTGCATGGCATGCCTATCCATGTGTCTGTCTCTCACTTGCTGCATGGCTACCTGCCCAGGACCTATGGCGTGGTCTCATGGCATGCCCTGTCTGTCTCTCCTGGTGGCTTGCTGCAGCCACTCAGGAAAATGCACCATCACTTGTGGGACTGGCTGTCCCATTGAGGTCTCTCACTTACCACACGGCTCCCTACTTGGGACTCGGGGTCTGCTGAAGCCACTCGGGGAACTGTGCCACCCCTGCCTGACCTGGCTGCTCTTGGGACCCCCTGCCCACTACCTTCCCCCACTGTCAATGCTCAGAGACCTGCAGCATTTCTGCCGCTGCTGCTGCTGGGGATCCACAGCATTTTACTTAATCTATTACAATATCTATGGTGATAAACTCCACACTCCCTTGTTGTGGGATAATCTTTTTGTACATTGTAAAGATGTGTTTTTACCAAGGAGCCTTCTGATTGGTTTAGTAAGAGCTGAATGGCCAATAGCTAGGCAGGAGAGAGTAGGTGGGACTTCCAGACAGAGAGAGGAACTCAGGATGAATCTAGGTGCAGCTGGAGATGCCAGTCAGACATGGAGGGAGTCAGACATACAGAATGGAGGAGAGGTAAAGATCCACATGGCAAAACGTAATGAATGGGGAACAGATTAATTTAAATTATGAGAGCTAGTTGGGAGCAGCCTAAGCTAAAGGCCAAGCTTTCGTAATTAATAATAAGTCTCTGTGTCACCATTTGGGGGTTCAGAGAAAGTCCAACAAGTCCTACCTCACTCCCTAATCTGTAAAGGGCTCACAGCCTCAGAAGCCTCCCCAACCACTCCAACCCAAGCACCGAACACTAGTGGGCACAGAGCCCCACAACCGTGGCCCTCAGTAATATGACCCTTCACTTACAGGGGAGTTAACAGGCGATGAAGGTTAAAGCATTGTCCAAAGCTGGAGAATGGGTGGCCTTCAATCTCTTGCCATGATCCGGATTGGTCTTATTTCCACAACCACACCCTAGGTCCTCAGGTACAGCACAGTGGCTTCCCCACGCACAAGCCTTCCTGTCAACTCAGGTCTCAAGTCTCCCAGCACTTCTTACTCTGCCTTTATCCTAAGCTCTCCAGCCCAGCCAGGGCCTGGGCCCTGCTTCCCTTCCCACGGCCTCTCTTATACAAACCTACCACTTCAGCCATTCACCCTCTTGGCCCCTGGCAGGCTCGCTGTTGGCCTCTTTGCCCTCTTGTTTCTCTCTCAGTTCTTCTCTTGGTCCTTGGCTCCTCTCTTGGTCTGCTTGCCCTCTTTCTCCTCTCTCTTTCTCCTTTTCCTCTGTCTATGCCCCCCTCCCCCAGACCTGGTTCCGTCTGGACCATTCCAGATGCCTTTGGCTGAATTCTCCCTCAGATCTAAAATAAATCTCCTCAGTCACCTCTTCAGACAACCATGTTTTCATATTCATTCATCAACACCTTTGCATACATTGTGACCCACTGACTGTTCTTTTTTGCTTTTGTTTTTTGAGACAGGGTTTCTCTGCATAGCGCTGGCTGCCCTAGAACTCTCTGTAGACCAGACTGGCCTCTAACTCAGAGATCTGCCTGCCTCTGCCTCCTGAGTACTGGGATTAAAGGCATGTGCCATCACTGTCCAGCTAACTGACTGTTAACCTCTCTATCAGTTCATCTGGCAAGGGCCTCTGTTCTGGGGTGCCATAGTATAGGGTCCTTGTAGAAGTTAGCTCAATTTGGGAAATAACCAGGCTAGCTAAAAGATAAAACAATTACATTTTTGTTTGTTATAATGGGAAAAGTCACAAAACAGGAACGAGAAGTCCAAGCTCAACTGTGCTGCGAGGGAACCACAGAGAAAGAGCACTGGGGCCATGCACCCAGTTTTTCTCTGCATCCCAGAAAGCCACACCCTAACTTGGTCCCACCTCTTAAAGATAATTGGTTAACAAAGCTTCCCCATCACCTCCCCCTTTTGTCTAAACAAGAGCGATCTAAACCCAATATAAAACTATATACAATGGGAACAGATATCAAGCATAAAATTACAACCAACATAAACAATATTAAGCAAGGAACACATTATAAATGTTTTAATAGACATTCTATTCCAAAGAATCTAAGTCTTGCATCGCAAATAAGCTTGGTTAAATCATAAGAGAAAAATAACTATGACTATCTAATCTTCAACCCCATCGAGGGCCTGAGAAGGGAGATAATATTACTTGAGTAGGCAGGAAGTGCAATCAAGCAGCTTCTGAAGTGAGCAGTATATGACAGAGACAATTGGCTACCTGAGCAATCACCCAAAGTCTCATTTGCAATGTTGAAGCAACCAACTTTGGCTAAGGTCTAGCATAACTGACAGACCATTTTCAGAGGTAGGGAATTTTTTAGAACTGTCTTCCCTTGTCTTGGCAAGGTTTGACAGTTCTTTTCCTTGTGTCCTGCTTATCCAGTCTGGATACCATGTACTTTGTCAGTGGTTGAGGCATGGGCAGTTCCTTGTTCAAAGGCCAATTGTGCCAAGAAGAAAACAAACTCCAAGTGGAGTGTTTTTGGTGCTCAACATTCTCTTGGGAAGAGATTGGTGCTGTCAGGAGCAATCATGTTTCATGTCAACAGAACCCTGTTATTTAAATGCCATGTTCTACAGATCCTTGAAGTAGTTGAAGATTACCTATCTAGGCAGAATACAATCTCTACGTATCTAAAGAACCTAACTAATCTGACTATATGTATATCAAACATGAACAACTATTGACCTATAATATTTAATACCTATATAACTTAAAGACTAAGACTTCATGTCAGAATATTAAATAATCTGTAAACAAATGTGTAGCAAATGAGGACAATTACCTCAAAATGTAAACAGTATATAAGTATCTTCATCAGATGTAAGAAAAATATATAATGCAATACAAAAATATATCCTAAAAGTTGTATCAATATAAAAATGTCCTAAACATGCATATGTACAATCTGACAGAATAACTTTGCATAGGTGTACAAATATTGTAAACAGAAATAACAAATATAATTTGAAATTGTATCAATATACAAAAACTATACTAATGTAACTTAACCATAAATAATAGCTTACCACAAGTATTCACCCTATTACCCACTATTATCCCTTTTTTAAATTTCTGAACCTACATAGTTTATACCCCAACCCTCTACCTGATACAAGTAATAATAACAACCCCTAATCGGTGTTCTCAACCCTGAGGACAGACTGTTTTGGGAGAGGGGACGTCATCCTTTTTTTGGTCCTATTCTTCCTTGCTTTGGTCTCATGCTCATCACCTTGAGGTGGCCTCTGAAGCAGCAGCAACTTTCAGCAAGGAAAGAGGACACAAATGTCATGGGAGACAAGTTTTGTTTGTTCCTTAGGCTCTGGCCCTAAGACAGGCCCTAGTGAGAAGACCTTGAGACAGGAGAGCCTTGTTTAAATAGGAATCCAGGCTGCAACCTCCTCTCTCAAGGACAATGAAGTCACCTTGATCTTTTTCCAGTAAGATTTTGGAGACCAGAATCCAACTCCCACTCCTCCGAGTTCTGAACTTGTGGGAGGCTATTGTCTTGCCAAGAAAGGGCAGTGTAACTGTAGGAAGCTCCTGGGTCCAGGTTGAGGGCTGGCCATGGTGACATCACTGAGGACCTTAATACCTGAGCCTCTAACCAAGGAGGTAAGGTCTGGGCATAACACAGCCCAAAACACTGTTGGTCTATAGACAATACTCACTTGGGATGGCACAGTCAGGGCATGGACCCATGTCCACTAGGTGTCTGTCTGTCTTTCGACAGCCCACCCAGGACGGAGTAGTGAGATGATTTAAGAAGCAGGAGCTGCCAGGCGGTGGTGGCGCACGCCTTTAATCCCAGCACTCGGGAGGCAGAGGCAGGCAGATCTCTGAGAGTTCGAGGCCAGCCTGGTCTACAAGAGGTAGTTCCAGGACAGGAACCAAAAGCTACGGAGAAACCCTGTCTCGAAAAACCAAAAAAAAAAAAAAAGAAGAAACAGGAGCTGAGAACTCTCCTGGGGACACTGAGATTTTAGGAGGTTAGTCAATCAACAGCTTCTTGTCGATGTGTGTGTGTGTGTGTGTGTCTGTCTCAGAGCTAACCTCACATCTAGAGAGGGGAGAGAGACCTCAGGGCCTTGGGCTGGAAAACCAAGGATATAAGTTCTCAGGATAGAGAAAGCGGTAGCCACACACACAATAGCAATGTGTGATGAAGAGAAGTAAATCAGATGAAAACAAGAAAACAGGTGTCTCTCAGGATTCTGGGAGCTGCTCACCGACCTTCAGGAAGGAGCAGGATGGGCTCTTGGCATCAGGGAATGGAGTGAGGCTGGTAACCTGAGACACACTCCCAGTTCCCCCAAAGCCCCAGACTGCCTGTGACCAAGACCCAGGAGACAACTGTTCCCAAGGACCACACAGCCTTGGCCAACTGAAAGCCACCTGGGGGATCAAGTGTGGTGGCTCACTGTAGGTTTCTTAAGAAACCCTGAGGGAATGTGTTTTGTTGACATGGGCACAGCCTTGTGGACCCCAGGGTCAGCCCCATGGAAGTGGCAAAGGCTTCCTCGGGTCTGAGTGTGAAAGGTGACCGTGTATGTAGACAATGTCCACCATAGCTTCTCCCCCTTAATGTTCACTGCCTGAAGACTGCTCCCCTGCAGACTGCTCTGGCTGAGGTGAGCTAAACCTACCTCCTGCTCAGCTGTTGCAATAACCCCACCTCCCTGCTCAACTGTATATAATTAACATGTGTACCTCTAGGGTGCTGTGCGCTCTTCACCAGAGAGCCCAGACCAGCCGATCCCAGCATTTCGGTGTCCACAGATGCTTTTCTCATCCCCTCAGTATCCCAGTTATGCCAACCCCTGGAGTTGTACAAGGACACAACAGCCCGTGTCTAATCCCAGCTCTCTGGAGACAGAACCAGAAGGATCTCTGTGAGTTTGAACTTGACATTAGCCTGGTCCATACTGAGATCAAGGCCAGACAGGGCTACATTAGTGAGATTATGTCTCCAATAAAATAAGCAAACAAACAAACGTCATCTGGATGTTCTTATACACTTTCCTCCGCCAGGGGCCAGGAACATGCCACCTTTCACCCCTCTGTCTTCCTACTTCATTACACCCTCCAGACTGCTATTGGCCTCCCATCACCCGACAAATGGCACACTGAGTAACTCCCACCTTTAAAGTTTCTGTTTTCTTTCTATCAGACTCCCTGGGAAGAGTCCTGAAGACGAGGAGAGAAAACGCCAGTCTAGGAACACCATTAAACGTTCCCACTTCCTTAGGCAAGCCTCTCTTTCTGCCCCATATATGTACGGTCATAGCGAGAAGCTATCTGATCTGCGCAGCTTGAAACTTTACCTAAGAGCCTCAGCCAAACCGAGGAGAGCGCTTAGCAGTCTCTGTGAGTCTGAGGGTAGAATTTGCCAGAGACACAGATTCTTCTAGACCAGTGGTTCTCAACCTTCCTCACGCTTCAGCCCTCTAACACAGCTCCTCATGCTGTGGTGACCCTCAACCATAAAATCATTTTCATTGCTTCTTCATAACTGTACTTTTGCTACTGTTATGAAGTATAATGTAAGTATCTGTGTTTTCCAATGGTCTTGGGTGACCCTGTGAAAGGGTCGTTCGACCCCAAAGGGTCACGACTGATGCCTACGTAGCATAAAATTGTATGCAAGATAAAAATGAATTGTGTGCCTTAGATAAAGTGTACTTGTGTATTTCCTGGTAAAATAACGACAGTGTCTGGCTTCATCCTTTGGGGAAACAAGGGCAGAAGGTGAATGAGATGCTTCCTGCCATGGCTGGCCTTATAGGACATAGACCTGTGCAGACCCCATGGCCTTTACTCAGAGGTGGTGCACAGGGACCTCTAGATTTCCAGTCTTCCCGTCTCAAGTACAACACTTAGCTCTGTCAAGCTCTCCTCGTGAGAGTCCTCCCACTTCTGATGGCTCCTCTTCTTTGTCCTCTTAGGTCACTTAGTGGGCACTGGTCCTCCATCCGGCCTACTGTACAGGCTCCCAGGCTCCTGTGTGCCGCAGCAGAGGGTCAGGGTACCACTCTCCTGTTTTCCCTGAGGTTTCAGAACTGTCCTTTCTGCAGCACACCCACACCTCCACACATAGCTCCACACCCCCATGCATATCCCTCAACACCCCCACTCATACCCCTCAACACCCCCACACACATCCCCACATCCCCAGTTCTACCTAGAAATGCAGACTAAACATGGATGGGGCAGCTGAGACACCAATAGCCCAAATCAGGGCTCCATTTGTAAGTGTGCTGAAAGTCCTTTTTATTTTTTTTCTTTTTTCTTTTTTTAAGATGACAGTGTCACTGTCTCTTGAATTCCAAGCTAAATGTCAAACGAAGATCTGGAGTCTCTGAAGTTTTAAATTTAGCCAGCCCCACCCGCTGCCATTGAAACCCTGACCGTGATGGACAGATTGCACCAAGTGCGTCCATTCATCTGCCTGCCCTCTGCTCCCAAAGTCAGAGCGCACAAGGACCCGCTCTGTTCACGCAACCCTTTTTGCCAGCCATAGCCTCTTCAAGAGCTAAGGGCGTGGCTGTCTGCTTCTTTAAGATCCTGTAGAAGAGTGCCAGGATGAGGTCCCTTTGGTAGGGACGAGGTGAAAAGGAACTCTCCTGGGGCGGGGGCGGGGGCGGAGGACAAGATCATGCCAGCTTCGCGCTCATTTGCAAACCACGGGAAGTTCAGGCTCTCCCTCAGCTTTGGGGTAATGCTACCACTAAAGGACGACTCAGCCCCACAACCTTCTCAACCAGGTCCCAAGACCAGTACTCGGGTGCTGAGGCCAGAACATCTGGCTTCATAATCAACCTCCCTTCTCTGACTCAAAAAGAAGACTTTGGTTTAAGTAAGACCTAAGAAAGCCCTGCATCAACTGTGGACCCCTGTGGGAAGCTCCCCCATCTCTGAGGCCCTGCCACAGAATGTGTGACCCTCGGTGAAGACTAGACCTCTGCCTCCTAGTGGAAGGATTTCATTTGTCAGGAAGCCTGGGATCAGACTTGGTCACCTCAGCCCCACCCTGCCCTGAAGATAAAGGCAGAATGCTAACTCCCAGCCTCTGAGCCTCAGAGCCTTGGAGTTTGTTAATGGACAGCCCTGTAAAGACACCAGGCAGAGCAAAGAGCTAGAAGAAGCCTTCATTGGCTCCCGAGGCAGAGGACCATGCTGCCTCTAGGAACCCTGGGCACAGAAGTATTTATACTAGAATGTTCCACAAGACAGTGTAGTGATTGCAGGTTCCCAGGGTCTTAATATGAAGACAAGAAGGGATATTTTGTGGGGATTCTGCAAGTCCTGTCTTTTCTGGGCCATGATTTGTTTTATCTATACAATAAAAGGATTGGCCTAGATCCTTGGGTCTCAAACCTCTGTACACATTAGGACTCCTGAGGGTGGTGATAGTTTATTTGTATTTTAATAAATCAAGCTTTCCTGAGGGTCAGAATGCAAAGCTAGAGGAAAGGAAGTGGCGGTGCACACCTTTAATCCCAGGATTTAGGGGACAGAGGCTGACTGATCTCTCTGAGTTCAAGACTACCCTGGGCTACACAAGATCTGTCCAGAAACAGATCCAGGTAGTGGTGGTTCACACCTTTAATCCCAGCACCAGGGAGGTAGAGACAGGAGCTCAGTGGAGTCTGAGGATTCACGGAGACAGGATCTCTTCATTCCCGTCTGAAGATTTGGTAGAGGTAAAAGGTGTCTCTAGTGACTTGATTGTTTTGTTTTTCTGATCTTCAGGTTGAACCCCAATATCTGTCTCTGGTATTTTATTATTCATGCTACAACTGGGGGATGCCACAATGCTCTGAGCTCACAGCTGCTGACAGCTGCAATGACTTCGGAGTAATCTGTGGGGCAGGTGGGAGGGGACCCTAGGAAGAACCGTTGATGCTGCAACAGGACTGGTTGAGGGTGGAAAATTGTTTCAGCAGATGCTGGGTATGGAGAGGACGACGGGACACTCCACTGCCTTGGGTTTCAAGAGGAAGATAAAGGTTGGCTGGGAGGCTCAGCTCATCAAGTGCTTGCCCTATAACCATGAGGATCTGAGTTCAGTCCAGGAACCCACACGAGAAAGTCATTATGGTGCTCCACACATGTAACCACAGAGCTTGAGGGGCAGAGGCAGGGGAATTCCTGGGACTCCCTGACCAGTCAGCCAGCACAGTTAAATCAGCAAACCCTAGGCCAGTGAGCAACCCTGTCTGAACAAACAAACAAACAAACAAAAAAAAACCCAAGGTAGCTGGCACCTAAGGAACAAGGCTGATGGCTAGCCTCCGTGTGCAGGTGCAGACACACAGAGACAGACAGACAGACAGACAGACAGACAGACAGACAGACAAAGAGAAAATACAAGTAAAATAATGTTTGTTTTTTTTTAAATGATACCTCAACTGGGCATGGGACACCTTTAATATCAGAGCTCCAGAGGCAGAGGCAGGCGAATCTCTGAGTTCGAGGCCAGCTTGGTCTGCAGAGAGTTTCAGAATGATCAGAGCTATACCAGAGAAACTCTGTCCTGAAAAATCAAACTAAAAAAATAAACAAATCATCTAAGCCAGTGATTCTCAACCTTCCTAACACTGTGACCCTTTAATACAGTTCCCCATGCTGTGCTGACCCTCCAAACATAAAATTATTTCATTGCTACTTCTTAAGTGTAGTTTTGCTAAGAATCATAAGGTAAATATCTAATATGCAGAATCTCTGATAGGCAACCCCTGTGAAAAGGTCGTTCGATCCCCAAAGGGTTTGGTCTATGCCTGGATCTCACTTGAAACCTATTAAAATGCGGTTAGTGGTCTGGTATTGGTATTTTCGCAAAGGAATCAATCCCCAGGTGACTGATTTACAGCCAGGCCTGAGAACACTGGCTAGAAGAAACTCTCATGGGACCCAAGTTTACCTTTAAGCAGAGTAATTGAGCCACCTACACCTTCACCAAAACAAGCAAATCACATTCGGACGACTTTACATCTCCCTGACACCCTTCCTCTCCAGGAACTGCTGGGAGGGCCAGGCAAAGTCCAGCCGCTGCTGGGGTTGCAAACCTGTCCACTTTCCACCCAGGTTCTGTGCTCAGTGGCGAGGAGCCTGGAGGCCACACTCAGGACGCGGGGGGGGGGGGGGGGGGTTGTGTGTGTGTCCAGGCGCATCGAGAAGATCCAGCTGCGACCTTCGCCCCTCTATCTCAACCCCTCACCCCTACAGTGAATTTGAATTTGAGCCTTGCTTCCTGTTCCCTTAAGTACCCTAGCCTTCCTCGGGCGGTTCACAGAGAAAGTGTTTACCTTCCCAGAAGACTACGTCCCTGGATGGCTACCAACTGTCCGTTTTCCCTAACGTGTTTCAACCGCTGGGATCAGCAAAGAATAAGCACACCCAGCCTGGAGGGCCACTCAGGATGCTCAGCTCCCAGGGGAGGCCCCGCGGAGCTTCCTGGTTTTCCAGAGTCGTCCTGAACACCAACCGCAGCCCTCCCATCGCCAGCAGGGTTCCAGCCCACCTGCAGCAATTCGCTTCCGGCGCCCAGTGGGGGAAGTTTGCACACTCCTGGGAATCTTCCCAGAGTGATCCCTTTTTCTATGCTAAGCGCATGGCAGAGGGGCCCCGCTCTGCTACGGCCTTTTTGAAATTCGGGAACTGTTATATGGCCAGCAGACACTTTTCAAATAAGCACACCCAGCGGCAAATGAAGCTCTCCAATCTGTACTGCCCCAGCCTTATTTCCCAAAATAGCCTGGCTAACCTACCAGCAGGGTGCCTAGTGGCTGTGGAGACTTGGAGGCCACGTGTGTGGAGACAAGGGGGCAGAAGACTGTCCTTTTTCCTTTCTGCCATCCCGCGAAGTCAGGAAGGAGGAAGCAGGAAGGCCTGGCCTCACACACACTCAAACTTATATACCAAGAGTGGATGCTGGAAGAGTCTGCAGTGTCCCTTGGAACCTTGCGAGGACAAAATCAGCAGTAGGAAGTGAGAGAAAGGTAGAGGGAGGTAGAAGAAACATCTTATCCAGGCCAAGACATCCTTCCAGGGCTGTGTCTATTATCATCAAACATTCCAGTGCCAAGTTGGATTGATTGAAGGGATTCTGCTGGTGTTCGCTAGTGGAAAATACACCTGGAGGGGCCGTTTCTGTTCCCGGCGTCCCCTCAGCCCGTCTTTAAAGTCACACCTAGCCATAGTTCAGAAAGTGTTTGTCCACCGTTGAGTACAAAGAGTTAGGCTAGCAGTCCCTTCAGCCTTGTAGGGCCCAGCCATGACAAGCTCAATGGGGGCCTGCTCTAGGAGAGACCATAAACTGAGACCACCCAGGCACCAACCAAAGGAGATTACTAACATTCCAATCCCTGTAGAGAGGATCACCTGTCCCTTAGCAGAGCACATACCCTCCCTTCTCACCAAGACACCCCTAGACAAATGTCAGCCAATCAGGGGTTCTGAACCTTAGAAATCCCCCACCCCAATCTCTGCTATGATAAAAACAAAATCAAAAAACAAAAAAAAAACACACCCCACTGAGCTCAAGGCTTTCTGAGGGTGCCAATGCATTGGACACACTGAGAATCCCAAGTTCGAACTTGAATGAATGAAGGTTTTTGCTTTTACATACAGGATGCAGTCTCCATGGTGGTCTGGGGGTGAGGGGTCCCTGCAATCTGGGCATTAACAGTCTCACAAGCAGAGATTGGCTTTGGAGCTTCTTCTTCTTCTTCTTCTTCTTCTTCTTCTTCTTCTTCTTCTTCTTCTTCTTCTTCTTCTTCTTCTTCTTCTTCACCACCTTCTCCTTCTTCTTCTTCTTTTGCTGCTGCTCCTCCTCCTCCTCTTCTTCTTCTCCTTCTCCTTCTTCTTCTCTTTCCTGAGTAGGCTTCCTCAAGAACCATGGTTTGTTAAAGTCACAGTGTATGGACGACACCAAGGAAACAGACACAAGAGAACTGATGCACGTATGAACTCACAGAGGCTGTGGGAGCCACATGGGTTTGCACTGGTCCAACCCAGATGGGGTCCTAGCTCTGAGAAGGGGAAATGGACACAAACTCTCTAACCAGAAGCTATCTCCAAATGACAGCTCTTTGCAAAGAAAAATCAGTTTAGTTTTCTCCAACCAAGTCTCAAGGGTACAGAAGCCACACTTGGAGGCAGGCCCATGCCCAGCAGCTGATGGGCCATCACAAAACAAACTCAATGGGAATTTTAGGGGGGACAATGTCTCCTATTGTTTTGTTTGGGTATTATTTGTTAATCTTACTGGTCTTCTACTTGTATGTTAAGGCTTCTGATTTTGTATTTTTGTGGCATGTGTGTGAGTGAGATTACTGTGTTCCTCAGGATTTTTCTTTTTATTTTCTTTGTTTTGTTTTACACTGATTTGTTTGCCTGTCTGTTTCCTAAAGAGAGAGAGACGGTATAGGGTTGGAAGCTAAAAGAGGTGGAGAAGACCTGGGAGATGAGGGAGGGGGAAGCATGATCAGAACATATTGCATGAAAAAAGTTCCTTTCTTTTGAGATAGGTTTCTCTATGTAATAGCCTTGTCTGTCCTTCGTAGACCAGGTTGGCCTTGAACTCAGAGATCCGCCTGCCTCTGCTTCCCGAGTGCTGGGATTAAAGGTGTTCAACACCACATCTGACTTGAAAAAACATTATCTTCAATATAAAAAGAAGACGAGTATGTCAGGGGTCAGACTAGAGTGTGAAGCCAGAGGAACAAGCTTACTGGCTCACGTGGTGCACACACCAGAGAGGGTTAGCAACTTGTTAAAAAAAATCCTATAGGGCAGGGAAGTGGGGTCTCGTGACCCTGCCTTCAGAGCACTTCAGGTTCTCTCTGTCTCTCTCTCTCTCTGTTCATATTTTGATATGGAACAGAGTGGAGTTGCCTGAGACCTCCCATGGCAGCAGAGGTGTCGGGGAGAGCGGAGAGAGGTGTGGATAATTGTGGAGATGTACTGGGGCTCAGGACAGTAGCTAGGAGGCCTGTGGGAGAGCAGGGCTGGGTAGAAGAGAGCTTGTTAGGAGGAAGCCGCAGCTGAAAACACAGAACAGCCTCTGGGCCTGTCAAACTTCAATTTCCAGCTCCTGGGGTTTTGACTCACATGGCAATTATCATTCCATTCCCTGGCTTCCAGAGCCAAATGGCTAGAATGAGGACTCCAGGTGTCCGCAGCCAGAGGAAAGGGGAAGTAGGGGAAACAGTGCCGAGGCCTGGCTAGTGCTGCCAGGAACTATACTGTCTCTCAATACAGCTCACCCACTACAGACTGTGTCGAAGGCTCTACCTGCCTAGCCCAGATCTCTGGGGTGCAGTGTGAGGGCACAGGGCTTCAGACCCCAGACCTCCCTGGGTGCAGTGTGAGGGCACAGGGCTTCAGACCCCAGACATCCCTGGGTGCAGTGTGAGGGCACAGGGCGTCAGACCCCAGACATCCCTGGGTACAGTTGAGGGCACAGGGCGTCAGACCCCAGACATCCCTGGATGCAGTGGAAGAGCACAGGGCTTCAGACCCCAGACATCCCTGGGTGCAGTGTGAGGGCACAGGGCGTCAGACCCCAGACATCCCTGGGTGCAGTTGAGGGTACAGGGCGTCAGACCCCAGACATCCCTGGGTACAGTTGAGGGTACAGGGCGTCAGACCCCAGACATCCCTGGATGCAGTGGAAGAGCACAGGGCTTCAGACCCCAGACATCCCTGGGTGCAGTGTGAGGGCATAGGGCTAGGTAAGTCTACAGTTGGAGTGAGATGGTGGAGCACAGGTCTACTCCAGAGAGTAGGTTCAGGAGTTCTACACTGAGGCTCACAGATATCTTTGCTAACAAATGCCCCAGATGACTATGGGTTGCCCTCTGCTGGGGGACACACTTTAACCAAGAATGAATTTGATTACCTCTGGGGTGTCTCCTGGAGTTCCTTGATGCGGTCAAGTTCCTTGGTCTAGTAGAGGGGAGGTGACCATTTTTTAGTTAACTCCTACCTGTTAGTATTGGGTAGAAAAGCATTGGCCTCAGAGAGCCAACACAGTCAACATACAGAGGAAATGGGCAATAGACCTAGAGGTGGGAGAGCCCCTGTACGACAGTGAACCCGGCTGTCTGCTTAGGTCTCTAATGTCCTGTTCACCTAGATCATCACTGCCCAGGCCCTGACCTGTTCAACTTAACTCCCAGCCAAACCAGGCTCCGTTGAATACACCTGTACCCAAGAAAGCAGAGCTCAGGGCTTATATTTTCAAAACACTTTGTGTTCTCCCAAATCCCATAAGTTCAACAGCAAGAGTCCTCACAGGAGTCGGGCAGTGGTGGTGCACACCTTTAATCCCAGCACTCAGGAAGCAGAGGCAGACAGATAGATCTCTGTGCATTCAAAGCCAAACTGGTCTACAGAGCCAGTTCTGGGATAGCCAAGATTACACAGAGAAACCCTGTTTCGAAAAATAAAAAAAGAAAATAAAAGAAGGCACGGTGTCATCTCCTGTTTGGGTGAGATGCTCAGAGCCTTCCAGGAAAGGGAATATAATTGTGAAATCTTTAGTATACACAGGAGGTGAGGATCTGTGGGTAAGAGCAATGGATGGTTCTAAAACATTTAGGACAAAATGTGGAACTACTGTAGCAGAAAAAAAAAAGCTCAGTGATTAACTGAGAGAGCAAAACCCAGTAGGCACAGTCACCAGCATCTCTGCGGCAGCTCCTTATAACAGCTCGGCTACTGCAAGCACACAGTAAAAGGCATGACAGCTTGAGGACCCTCGCTTCAACCCTTATATACACAAACCACCATTTCTACACATGTGTCATGGGAACTGGATAATAGCACTGCATGCTTAATACATGTTCTTCCTAGCCGGGCATAGTGGGGCGCACCTTTAATCCCAGCACTCAGGAGGCAGAGGCAGGTGGATCTCTGTGAGTTCCAGGCCAGCTTGCTCTCCAGAGTTAGTTCTAGGACAGCCAGAGCTACAGTGTGATACCTGTGTCAATAAACTGATCAATCAATAAACAACTGCTCTTCCTGAGACGAGAGTAAACGGTTCTTTGGCCTAATTTGCCCTAACAGGCATGAGCCCCGTTGTCACTACTTGTTAGCATTTTTGGCTCAATGTGCTGTCCTTGTTGCTTAGTTTGTCTTCAAAAGTTATTTTACCAGGATCTGAGAAAGTTTGGCACTCAAAAATGCTTACAGCAAGGCAACCCTTTTAAATGACGCGCAACATCACTCACGCTCCGGAGTTTTCGCCATCCCCCTTGGGCTAGGAGCTTTCACAGATGAAATAAAAATTATATTTACCATTACAGTTGATTCTGTGAAATAAATTAGTGTGTCTGGCAGCGCTGGCATTGTTTGGAGTACCGGAAAGTGTCAGGCTTGTTTCACTCTCTTACAAACGTCTCCTGCCGTGAAAGCCTAGAAAACGGGCTGAAACACAAAGTTGATACTCCATAAACCAAGAGGGTCAAGAAACACAGCCAGGAAAATAGGGGCCTCGCCTAGGGACAAGCATGATAACCCCAGTCGGCCAAGACAGGATCTGACTCTGCACATCTTTGGCAAGGACCCGAAGAAACAAGCCCACTCCGAAGAAACAAGCCCCGCCCCCTACCTTGCCCCCCCCCCCAGCAAGTTGACAGGGGTTTCAGAGTACATAAGGGGCCGTCCACCAAGGATCTTGCTCAGGGTGTTTTCTGCATCTACATCAGCTGCCCCCAGAGATAGCATGCTGCAGCATCCCACAATCTGAATAGAGACACCCCGTGCCCTGCCCCAGACACACAGATATGCTTCCTATTACAAAACAACCACGTATCCCCAATACCCGTGGTGTTTTCCAACTCTCTGTCGGATTTTCAATTAGAAATCCTACAAGCAAGAATAACACGACACACTGAGCTATGAAAATATATCCACAGCCTCATACACGAGTGTTTATAGCTTGTCATTTATCGTGAATAGTGACTCTGCTTTATATTCATCGCGAACAGTGATAGGTTGCTCAGTTCAGGCCAGAGTGTAGTTTCTCTTTGAACTATCGGCAGTGTTCCATATTGGCGTCAAGAACGCCTCCTTTGGTTAGGAAGGACACAGGCGAAAAGGAAGGAAATTGGACTAAGGCTTTAATTCCTGGCTTTGCCCCGAGTCCACTAGCCAAGGCTCTGTTACTGCAGCACTAATACACTGGGCTGCTATCGAAGGCACAACACACGCACCCTTTGCACCCGGATGGGCTCCACCCAGCCCCAAGGAACCACAGGACTTTAGAATCAGATCGATTTCCCCAAGAATCGGAGACGCTAGGCAGAAAGTTCATTCTAAATTTAACAGTTCCTGCTTCTCAGGAAGGCCTCTGGGCTTTGGGGCCTCTGACCCTCGGGCCACACACACACACACACACACACACACACACACAGGCTAGTGCCCGCGCGCGTGCGCCTTTGCAAGCCTTCCTGGGCGAGCAGGTTTCCTCCAAGCTGGACCCCCATCAGCCCGCTCACTGTCTGCACGCCCAAGCCAACTTCTCTGAGGTGGGAAACAAAGCAAGCCGGGTGAGCAGTGGAGACACAAATGGATGGTTGTGCTCAGGACCTGGATGGAGCACTCCAGCACCAGAGGCGGCAGAAGGATGCAAAGCCGGAGCCACCAGCCGCCGCCTCGGGATCCGTCTGCGCGGGGATGCTGACCCCTGCTGGCTGCGTGAGAGAGTGCAGCGTGACAGACTCCCAAGGTGCAGCAGGAGTAATGGAGGCAGAGAGAGATCAACTGTGGAGGCGGTTTGTGTAGACTGCAGAATGCTAGGAGCCAGCTGGGGGTAACAGAGGTCCCTGCACCTCTCTGTGGCTGCCCAGGTGTGTGTCAGCTTCTAGAAAGAAGAGTAAAGGAAAAAAGGGTCGGGGGGATACAGAGACCCAAGACTCTGGCATCCCTCTAGCACCTACCTGCGCCTCCAAAAGACCCCCTCGATGCGGGTATTGCCAGGCATCAGTCAACTCCTAATCTAAGCCCCCGGGGCCTCTCACTCAGACAGAGGGTCGCTGGTTGCAGTCAGCTGAAAATACCCCACAGCTATTCAGGGCCTAAACCCAAGAGCTGTGGAGACAAATGGCAAGAGAGACTCATGAGTAAAGGAAGGATTTTGAGATTGGGGCGATTGGTCTAGATTATTAGACAGACTCTACATGTAATCACCCATGTCACCAAAGGAAGGCCGAGGTGAAGGGATATGTCACCTTACACGAGGATGGGGAGAGAGATGGGAGGGTTGGGAGAGAATGGGTTTCCTCTGTAGCGCTCGGAGTCGCTACTGAGAATACAGTATTATATATATTATTTATGAAGATATGTATCTCTTTTTTCTTTTCATGATATTTATTGAGCTCTACATTTTTCTCTGCTTCCCTCCTTGCCTCTCCCTTCCCCTCTTCAGTCCTCCCCCAAGGTCCCCATGCTCCCAATTTACTCAGGAGATCTTGTCTGTTTCTACTTTTCTACTTCCCATGTAGATTAGATCTATGTAAGTCTCCCTTAGTGTCCGCACTGTTGTCTAAGTTCTCTGGGATTGTGGTTTGTAGGCTGGCTTTCTTTGCTTTATGTTTAAAAACCACTTATGAGTGAGTACATGTGATAATTGTCTTTCTGTGTCTGGGTTACCTCACTCAAAATAATGTTTTCTAGTTCCATCCATTTTTCTGCAAAGTTCAAGCTGTCGTTATTTTTTCTGCTATGAAGATATGTATCTTAATAAATATTAAGATAATAAACATGTGCTGTTTTAAGGTACTAAGTTTGTAGCCCCCCCCTTTTTTTTTTGCTTTTAACAGCAGCAGCATTGAACTAATGCATAACTGTTTATTCAGTCTTTACCATGAAGTAGGCTAATGAACAAGGCAGACCCCAGCCCCAGCCCCAGGGAAGTTTATCTGCCACCTCTGGGCTTTAAATGTGTCTGGCAAATAGGCAGGGTAGTGGAGAAGACAAAGAGCACATTAAAAAGACCGGCAAAAAATAAAAATAAAATATTTTGTAAAAAAAAACTCTCCAGGATAAGTCTTCACACTTGCTAGGATAGCTATTGTCAAAGAGAGTGGCAAGAATTGGTGGGGACTTGGAAAAACTGTGGTCCTTATACGCAGCTGGGGGGGCTGTGCAATGGGGTAACCATCCTGGAAAGCGGCTTGGCCATGTCTTAAAAAACTGAGCATAAATAACAGTATCACTCAGCAACGTATTCCCAGAAATAATGCCCAGGGAGCCAACCAAGATAACTGAACACACGTACCCAAGACCATCTCCACGAATACACATGATTCATACACAATAGCTGTAGCCCATAATAGTGTAGATGCTCAACCATGAAGGAAATGCACTGTATGCAAGTGGCATATTATCCACAAGCCAAAAGGACAGATCGTTAATGTGCTGGGGGGTGTGTAGGCCCCGCAGCACGCTGGCTGAAAGAGGCTATCTGCAGAAGACTGAGGATCACATGATTCCGTTTAACAAGAAATGTGAAGATGCAGATAGAAGGTGGCACACGCCTGGAATCACAGCTCTTGCGATGGAGAGACAGGAGCATTGTGAGTTCAAGGCCAGCGGGAGAGACATACTAAACCACTCTCACAAAAAAGGGTAAATCCTGAGACAGAAAGATGGATGGCTGCCTGGGGCCAGAGGTGAGGCTAGGAATGGGGACAAGCTACGGTGGCCAGCAGGGGGTCAGTCCAGGGTGCTGACTTTTTTTTTTTTTTTTTTTTTTTTTTTTTTTTTTTTTTTTTTTTTTATTATATATTTTTTTTATTCTTTTTTAATTAAAATTTCCAACTGCTCCCCGTTTCCCATTTCCCTCCCCTCCTCCCACACATTGCCCCCTCCCCCCTCTCCCCTCCCCTATCCCCACTCCTCTTCTCCTCCCCCCAGTCCATTCCCCCTCCCTCTCGCTACTGAAGAGCAGTCCAAATTCCCTGCCCTACAGGAAGACCAAGGTCCTCCCACTTCCATCCAGGCCCAGGAAGGTGAGCATCAAAACAGGCTAAGCTCCCACAAAGCCAGTTCATGTATTAGGATCGAAACCTAGTGCCATTGTCCTTGGCTTCTCATCAGCCTTCATTGTCCGCCATGTTCAGAGAGTCCAGTTTCAACCCATGCTTATTCAGTCCCAGTCCAGCTGGCCTTGGAGAGCTCCCAATAGATCAGTTCCACTGTCACTGTGGGTGGGTGCACGCCTCGTGGTCCTGATTTCCTTGCTCATGTTCTCCCTCCTTCTGCTCTTCATTTGGACCTTAAGAGCTCAGACGGTTGATCCAAATTGGGTCTCTGTCTCTCTCTCGATCCATCGCCAGATGAAAGTTCCTGTGCCATTCTCCTTGGCCTCTCGTCAGCTCTCATTGTCCGCCACATTCCGAGAGTCCGGTTTTATCCCATGTTTTTTTCAGTAGCAGTCCAGCTGACCTTGGTGAGCTCCCAATAGATCGGCCCCACTGTCTCAGTGGTTGGGTGCACCCCTCATGGTCCTGACTTCCTTGTTCATGTTCTCTCTCCTTCTGCTCCTCATTATAACCTTGGGAGCTCAGTCCGGTGCTCCAGTGTGGGTCTCTGGCTCTATCTCCATCCATCGCTAGATGAAGGTTCTATGGCGATATGCAAGATATTCATCAGTAAGATTATAGGATAGGTTCATTTCAGGTTCCCTATCCTCAGGTGCCCCAATGAACTAACTGGGGACATTGCCCTGGGCATCTGGTAGTCATTCCAAGTTCAAGTCTCTTGTCACCCCTTAGGTGGCTCCCTTACCTAAGGTATGAGTTTCCCTGCTCCCCTATCCAACCTTTCTTTATCCCCATTCACCCCGATTCCCCCAGTTCCCCTCATCCTCTCCTTCACACTTTTCTCTCCCCATCACCCCTCATCCCCATCCCACCCCACCCCCAAGATTCCAATTTTTTGCCCATCAGTCATGACTATTTCCCATAGCTGGGAGGATATCTATATGTTTTCCCTTGGGTTTACCCTCTTGTTTAGCTTCTTTAGGATCACAAATTATAGACTCAGTGGCCCCTATCCATGGCTAGAAACCAATTATGAGTGAGTACATCCCATGTTCTTCTTTTTGGGTCTGGGTTACCTCACTAAGGATCGTATTTTCTATTTCCATCCATTTGCATGCAAAATTCGAGAAGTCATTGTTTTTTACCGCAGAGTAGTACTCTAATGTGTATATATTCCACACTTTCTTCATCCATTCTTCCATTGAAGGGCATCTAGGTTGCTTCCAGGTTCTGGCTATTACAAATAATGCTGCTATGAACATAGTTGGACAAATGCTTTTGTCATATGATAGGGCATCTCTTGGGTATATTCCCAAGAGTGGTATTGCTGGGTCCAGGGGTAGGTTGATCCCAATTTTTCTGAGAAACCGCCACACTGATTTCCAAAGTGGTTGCACAAGTTTGCAGTCCCACCAGCAATGGATGAGGGTACCCCTTTCTCCACAACCTCTCCAGCAAAGGCTATCCTTGGTGTTTTTGATTTTAGCCATTCTGACAGGTGTAAGATGATATCTCAAAGTTGTTTTGATTTGCATTTCTCTGATCGCTAAGGAGGTTGAGCATGACCTTAAGTATCTTTTGGCCATTTTAACTTCTTCTGTTGAGAATTCTCTGTTCAGTTCAGTGCCCCATTTTTTAATTGGGTTAATTATCCTTTTAAAGTCTAGTTTCTTGAGTTCTTTATATATTTTGGAGATCAGACCTTTGTCTGTTGCGGGGTTGGTGAAGATCTTCTCCCAGTCAGTAGGCTGCCTTTTTGTCTTAATGACAGTGTCCTTTGCTTTACAGAAGCTTCTCAGTTTCAGGAGGTCCCATTTATTCAATGTTGTCCTTAATGTCTGTGCTGCTGGGGTTATACATAGGAAGCGATCTCCAGTGCCCATATGTTGTAGGGTACTTCCCATTTTCTCTTCTATCAGGTTCAGTGTGTTCAGATTGATATTGAGGTCTTTGATCCATTTGGACTTGAGTTTTGTGCATGGTGATAGATATGGGTCTATTTTCATTTTTCTACAGGTTGACATCCAATTGTGCCAGCACCATTTGTTGAAGATGCTTTCTTTCTTCCATTGTATACTTTTAGCTCCTTTATCAAAAATCAGTTGTTCATAGGTTTGTGGGTTAAAATCCGGGTCTTCTATACGATTCCATTGGTCGACTTCTCTGTTTTTATGCCAGTACCACGCTGTTTTCATTACTGTAGCTCTGTAATAGAGTTTGAAGTCAGGGATGGTAATGCCTCCAGAAGTTCCTTTATTGTATAAGATTGTTTTGGCTATCCTGGGTTTTTTGTTTCTCCATATAAAGTTGATTATTGTCCTTTCAAGATCTGTGAAGAATTTTGATGGGATTTTAATGGGGATTGCATTGAATCTATAAATTGCCCTTGGTAGAATTGCCATTTTTACTATGTTGATTCTCCCAATCCAAGAGCAAGGGAGATCCTTCCATTTTCTGGTATCCTCTTCAATTTCTTTCTTCAATGCCTTAAAGTTTTTGTCAAATAGATCTTTCACTTCCTTGGTTAGAGTTACCCCAAGATATTTTATGCTGTTTGTGGCTATCGTGAAAGGTGATGATTCTCTTATTTCTCTCTCTGCTTCCAGATCCTTTGTGTATAAGAGGGCGACTGATTTTTTGGAGTTGATCTTGTATCCTGCCACATTACTAAAGGCGTTTATCAGCTGTAGGAGTTCTTTGGAGGAGTTTTTGGGGTCGCTCATGTACACTATCATATCATCTGCAAATAATGCAAGTTTAACTTCTTCCTTTCCAATTTGAATCCCCTTTATCCCCTTATGTTGTCTTATTGCTATTGCTAAAACTTCGAGAACTATATTGAAGAGGTATGGAGAGAGTGGACAGCCTTGGCGTGTTCCTGATTTTAGTGGGATGGCTTTAAGTTTCTCTCCATTTAATTTGATATTAGCTGTCGGCTTGCTGTATATAGCTTTAATTATATTTAGGTATGACCCTTGTATCCCTAATCTCTCCAAGACTTTTATCATAAAGGGATGTTGAATTTTGTCAAATGCTTTTTCAGCATCTAATGAAACGATCATATGGTTTTTTTCTTTCAGTTTATTTATATGATGGATTACATTGATAGATTTGCGTATGTTAAACCAGCCCTGCATCTCTGGTATGAAGCCTACTTGATCATAATGGATAATTTTTCTAATGTGTTCTTGGATTCGGTTTGCCAGAATTTTGTTGAGGATTTTTGCGTCGATGTTCATGAGTGAGATTGGCCTGTAATTCTCTTTCTTGGTTGTGTCTTTGTGTGGTTTTGGTATCAGAGTTACTGTAGCTTCATAAAAGGAATTTGGCAATGACTCTTCTGTTTCTATATTGTGAAATACATTAAGGAGAATAGGTATTAGGTCTTCTTGGAAGTTCTGGTAGAATTCTGCATTGAAACCATCTGGTCCTGGACTTTTTTTGGAAGGGAGGTTTTTGATAACAGCTTCTAATTCTTCACGACTAACCGGTCTATTTAGGTTGTTCACCTGGTCCTGGTTTAACTTTGGTAAATGGTATTTATCTAAAAAAGCGTCCATTTCTTTTACATTTTCCAGTTTTGTGGCATACAGGCCTTTGTAGTAAGATCTAATGATTCTCTGAATTTCCTCTGTGTCTGTGGTTATGTCTCCCTTTTCATTTCTGATCTTATTAATTTGCAAATTCTCTCTCTGCCGTTTGATTAGTTTGGATAGGGGTTTATCAATCTTGTTGATTTTCTCCAGGAACCAGCTTTTTGATTCATTGATTCTTTCAATTGTTTTCTGTGTCTCTATTTTGTTGATTTCAGCCCTCAGTTTGATTATTTCCAGTCTTCTACCCCTTCTAGGTGAGTCTGCTTCTTTTTTTTCTAGAGCTTTCAGGTGGGCTGTTAAGTCTCCAATGTGTGCTTTCTCTGTTTTCTTTAAGTGGGCAGTTAGTGCTATGAACTTTCCTCTCAGAACTGCTTTCATAGTGTCCCATAGGTTTGAGTATGTTGTTTCTTTATTTTCATTGTCTTCAAGGAAGAGTTTAATTTCTTTCTTTATTTCTTCCTTAATCCAGGAATGGTTCAGTAGTTGACTATTCAGTTTCCATGAGTTTGTAGGCTTTCTGGGGGTAGCATTGTTGCAGAATTCTAGCTTTAATCCATGGTGATCTGATAAGATACAGGTGGTTATTAATATTTTTTTGTAACTGTGGATGTTTGCTTTGTTACCGAGTATGTGGTCGATTTTTGAGAAGGTTCCATGAGCTGCAGAGAAGAAGGTATATTCTTTCCTATTTGGGTGGAATATTCTATAGATGTCTGTTAAGTCCATTTGATTCATTACCTCCATTAATTCTCTTATTTCTCTGTTAGGTTTCTGTCTACTTGACCTGTCCATTGGTGAGAGAGGAGTATTAAAGTCTCCTACTATTAATGTGTGTGGTTTGATGGCTGCCTTGAGTTTTAACAATGTTTCTTTTACGTACGTGGGTGCTTTTATATTAGGGGCATAGATATTCAGGATTGAGACTTCATCCTGATGAATTGTTCCTGTTATGAGTAGAAAATGTCCCTCTCCATCTCTCCTGATTGATTTAAGTTTGAAGTCAACTTTGTTAGAAATTAGTATGGCCACCCCTGCTTGTTTCTTAGGTCCATTTACTTGATAAGCCTTATCCCAACCCTTTATTCTGAGTAGGTGCCTGTCTTTGTGGTTGAGGTGTGTTTCTTGTAAACAGCAGAATGTTGGATCCTGTTTTCGTATCCAATCTCTTAGTCTGTGCCTTTTTATAGGAGAGTTGAGTCCATTGACATTAAGTGATATTAATGACCAGTGGTTGTTAACTCCGGTCATTTTTTAAGTTGGAAATTTTGTGTGTTCCCCTTCTTTGTGTTGCGCTGGTGAAGGGTCTCTAGTTGTCTGAGATATTGTGTTCATTGTTGGACTCCTTGGTTAGTGATTTTCCTTCTATTACTTTCTGTAAGGCTGGATTTGTGGCTACGTATTGTTTAAATTTGTTTTTATCCTGGAAAATTTTGTTTTCTCCATTTATAGTGAACGAAAGCTTGGCTGGGTATAGTAGTTTGGGCTTGCATCCATGGTCTCTTAGTTTCTGCAGTACATCTATCCAGGACCTTCTGGCTTTCATGGTTTCCATAGAGAAGTCAGGTGTAAGTCTGATAGGTTTACCTTTATAAGTAACTTGGCCTTTTTCCTTTGCTGCTCTTAGTATTCTTTCTTTATTCTGTATGCTTTGTGTTTTGATTATTATATGGCGAGAGGATGTTTTTTTTTGATCCAGCCTATTCGGTGTTCTGTATGCTTCTTGAATCTTCATAGGTATATCTTTCTTTAGGTTGGGAAAGTTTTCTTCTATAATTTTATTAAATATATTTTCTGGACCGTTGAGCTGCGCTTCTTCTCCTTCTTCTATTCCTATTATTCTTAGGTTTGGTCTTTTTATTGTGTCCCATATTTCCTGAATGTTTTGTGATGAGAATTTGTTGGCCTTGCTGTTTTCTTTGATCAGCGTGTTTATTTTCTCTATGGTATCTTCAGAATCTGAGATTCTTTCTTCTATCTCTTGTATTCTGTTGGTTATGCTTGCTTCTGTAGTCTCTATTCGTTTACCTAGATTTTCCCTGTCCAGCTGACCTTCTGTTTGTGTTTTCTTCTTTGCCTCCATTTCAGTTTTTAAGTCTTGAACTGTTTCCATTATCTGTTTGATTGTTTTTCCTTGGTTTCCTAGGGTATCATTCACTGATTTACTCAATTCTTCAAACTTTCTGTTATACTTCTCATCCATTTCTATAAGGGCATTTTTTACATGTTGTTTAAGGGCGTCAATCACTTTCATAAAGTCAATTTTATCTACTTCTTCATGATTAAGGTGTTCATGTCCACCTGTTGGGAGGTCGCTGGGTTCTGGTGGTTTCATATAGTTTTTCAGATTGTTAGGTGAATTCTTGCATTGGCGCCTGCCCATCTCTTTCTCCGAATGCTCCCCTCTGGATCTTCTTTTACCGGATCAGGTCTCCTTGCCTACTGATGTACCTTCCCAGTGATGGCTCTCTGCAGTGCTAGTCTCCTGGTGTTATAGTGATGTCTCTCCTTGCTTGTTGCAGGCAGGCCAGTGAGACAAAGGAGGTCTCGCCTGCCTACTTGCCCTGAGGATTTGCCCCCAGCGCCAGACAGACTGAGCTGGATGGTGTTATGTGCCCAAAGAGGAAAGGGGACAGAAGGAAGAAGGGTTCTGGATGCAAGCTGGGTGGGACAAGAAGAGAGAGGCAGTATGGGGGGGTAGAGCCTCTGCAGGGGAACTTCAGAGTTCCCTGTCCAGGGCTGCTTCCGCAGCCACTGGTCACAAACTCACCGCCCTGCTGTCTCTCCTGGTGCCGAGATCAGATCTCCGTGCAGGTTGGGTAGTTCCTAAACAAAGCGCCTACCTTGGTTGGTGCAGGCGGGCCAGTGAGACAAAGGAGGTCTCGCCTGCCTACTTGCCCTGAGGGTTTGCCCCCAGCGCCAGACAGACTGAGCTGGATGGTGTTATGTGCCCAAAGAGGAAAGGGGACAGAAGGAAGAAGGGTTCTGGATGCAAGCTGGGTGGGACAAGAAGAGAGAGGCAGTATGGGGGGTAGAGCCCCTGCAGGGAGCCCGGGGAGTATAGGGAGGGGATGAGGAACTTCAGAGTTCCCTGTCCAGGGCTGCTTCCGCCGCCACTGGTCACAAACTCACCGCCCTGCTGTCTCTCCTGGTGCCGAGATCAGATCTCCGTGCAGGTTGGGTAGTTCGTAAACAAAGCGCCTACCTTGGTTGGTGCAGGCGGGCCAGTGAGACATAGGAGGTCTCGCCTGCCTACTTGCCCTGAGGGTTTGCCCCCAGCGCCAGACAGACTGAGCTGGATGGTGTTATGTGCCCAAAGAGGAAAGGGGACAGAAGGAAGAAGGGTTCTGGATGCAAGCTGGGTGGGACAAGAAGAGAGAGGCAGTATGGGGGGGTAGAGCCCCTGCAGGGAGCCCGGGGAGTATAGGGAGGGGATGAGGAACTTCAGAGTTCCCTGTCCAGGGCTGCTTCCGCCGCCACTGGTCACAAACTCACCGCCCTGCTGTCTCTCCTGGTGCCGAGATCAGATCTCCGTGCAGGTTGGGTAGTTCCTAAACAAAGCGCCTACCTTGGTTGGTGCAGGCGGGCCAGTGAGACAAAGGAGGTCTCGCCTGCCTACTTGCCCTGAGGGTTTGCCCCCAGCGCCAGACAGACTGAGCTGGATGGTGTTATGTGCCCAAAGAGGAAAGGGGACAGAAGGAAGAAGGGTTCTGGATGCAAGCTGGGTGGGACAAGAAGAGAGAGGCAGTATGGGGGGGTAGAGCCCCTGCAGGGAGCCCGGGGAGTATAGGGAGGGGATGAGGAACTTCAGAGTTCCCTGTCCAGGGCTGCTTCCGCCGCCACTGGTCACAAACTCACCGCCCTGCTGTCTCTCCTGGTGCCGAGATCAGATCTCCGTGCAGGTTGGGTAGTTCCTAAACAAAGCGCCTACCTTGGTTGGTGCAGGCGGGCCAGTGAGACAAAGGAGGTCTCGCCTGCTTACTTGCCCTGAGGGTTTGCCCCCAGCGCCAGACAGACTGAGCTGGATGGTGTTATGTGCCCAAAGAGGAAAGGGGACAGAAGGAAGAAGGGTTCTGGATGCAAGCTGGGTGGGACAAGAAGAGAGAGGCAGTATGGGGGGTAGAGCCCCTGCAGGGAGCCCGGGGAGTATAGGGAGGGGATGAGGAACTTCAGAGTTCCCTGTCCAGGGCTGCTTCCGCCGCCACTGGTCACAAACTCACCGCCCTGCTGTCTCTCCTGGTGCCGAGATCAGATCTCCGTGCAGGTTGGGTAGTTCCTAAACAAAGCGCCTACCTTGGTTGGTGCAGGCGGGCCAGTGAGACAAAGGAGGTCTCGCCTGCTTACTTGCCCTGAGGGTTTGCCCCCAGCGCCAGACAGACTGAGCTGGATGGTGTTATGTGCCCAAAGAGGAAAGGGGACAGAAGGAAGAAGGGTTCTGGATGCAAGCTGGGTGGGACAAGAAGAGAGAGGCAGTATGGGGGGTAGAGCCCCTGCAGGGAGCCCGGGGAGTATAGGGAGGGGATGAGGAACTTCAGAGTTCCCTGTCCAGGGCTGCTTCCGCCGCCACTGGTCACAAACTCACCGCCCTGCTGTCTCTCCTGGTGCCGAGATCAGATCTCCGTGCAGGTTGGGTAGTTCCTAAACAAAGCGCCTACCTTGGTTGGTGCAGGCGGGCCAGTGAGACAAAGGAGGTCTCGCCTGCTTACTTGCCCTGAGGGTTTGCCCCCAGCGCCAGACAGACTGAGCTGGATGGTGTTATGTGCCCAAAGAGGAAAGGGGACAGAAGGAAGAAGGGTTCTGGATGCAAGCTGGGTGGGACAAGAAGAGAGAGGCCCAGGGTGCTGACTTTTAAAACCAGGTTGTGTGATGATTACACAGCATGCTAGCAAGTCGGTCTTACTCTCTAGAAACTAAACCGCAATAAAAATTTTTGTTTTTTGATACAGCCCAGTAAGGATCCTCTTGGAAAATATTGCAAAATATTAAGTATGATAAGAAGTCAAACAAGCTGGATTTCAGGAAAACTGCCCAACTCTTCTTTAGACTAACAAGGTAGTAGGTCCCCGGTCAGCAGCCCAATGATGTCACACTATCTTTATTTTATTAATTTATTTGTGTATGTGTGTATTTGTGTGTGCATGCGTGTGTGTGTGTGTGTATGCGTGTGTGTGTGTGTGTATGCGTGTGTGTGTGTGTTACTGGGAACCCAGGCCCTCCCACATATTAGGCAAGCACTGTTGTGCCCCAACATTTATTTATTTGTTTATTTATTTATTTATTTATTTTGAGACAGGGATCTCACTATTGAATTGCCCAGACTAGGCTTGAATTGACCATCCTCCTGCCTCAGCCTCTCAAGTGACTGGGATTACAGGCCTGGATCACCAGGCTTGGCTTCACAGTGCCCTATACACTCCCGAGAGCTATGGGGACAGAGCTGCCCGTTGTCCACCCCCTGCCTTGGCAAGGGTCCCACCTAGAAGCCAGTATATGCCTCCCAGTGTCACAGCTCATGCTATAGCATGTCTACCCTGATGCCTGAACCTTCTGCAAGGCAGGCCTGTGATGGAGGAGTTACTTTCATTGGTTAATAAAGAAATTGCCTAGGCCCACTTGATAGGCCAGCTCTTAGGTGGGTGGAGTAGACAGAACAGAATGCTGGGAGGAAGTGAGCCAGACGCCATACCTCTCCTCTCTGGGCAGACGCCATAAAGCCAGCCACCAGGTCAGATACCACCTCGTGATACTACACAGATTATTAGAAGTGGGTTAATCAAGATATGAGAGTTAGCCAAGAAGAGGCTAGATATAATGGGCCAGGCAGTGTTTCAATGAATACAATTTGTGTGTTGTTATTTCAGGGCATAAGCTAGCCAGGCGGCTGCGAGCCGGGAGCCGGGGCAGCAGGAACGCAGCCCACTGCTCCTTCTACAGGCCTGGGATCTCACCCTGCCCACAACGCCTGGGTGTGTCCAGCTGGAGCAGTTGAGACACCATGCCTTCTCCTGTCCCTTCCTCAAAGGGGCTCTGTACCCAGCCTAGCTGTGGTGGGCGTTTAGGCTGCTCCCTGGAGCAGTAAGGGTGAGGAGCTGGAGCAGGAAGCTCCTGGCACAAGGTCAGAGCACACAGTCTTTTGTAGCTCTGTGTCTCCAGGGTCCTAAAGTCTTAGAGGAAACGTCCCCTCTGTCCTCTGAGGGTTGAGTCACTGAAATGGACAGATGAGCAGGTAAACGGCAGACAGATGTTCCAGTGTGCACAGGGCAGCTCAAGAAGGTGATGAGTCAAGAGCCTTCCTCATCGAGGCCTGAGGAAGCCAGGAATGCAGCCGTCCTGAGAGGCAGAGAATGCCCCAGAGACAATCAGTAGAGGAAAATGGCTCTCTGGTGTGGGCCAAAGCCGCAGGCAGTAAATAGCTTGTGGCAGTCTCAAGTCTCACTGGATGAGATGACTTTCCTGGGCCTTCCTACTCTTCCTGGGTTGATGGAGTCTCTGGAAATCAAAGGCAGCTGTATCCCTTTTGGCAGACCTGATCATTAAGTAGATATGGGACTTTCTAAGTAAGCCACTTCTGGCTTCTGCTGATCCCCAAGCCAGCAGACAGGAGCCCTACATTTAGGGGTGACATTCCTTGGATTCCTTCAACAAGTAAAAGCCTTCCATCTGCAGAACAGGCCCCTACCTGTCACTGCAATGGTCCCACTTCCAGAAACCTGGGACCCTGGGTGAGTTCTTTTCTTCAATCTGCTTTACAAGTTTTTCCTCCTACAATGTTCGTAGAACACAGGTCCCTGCAAGCTCGTGTGTCAGTCATCTGCCTGTGCGGCTCAACCAAACAAAAATAAAGATATCACGGGCTGAGACCGCAGGCCTCTGGCCTCCTCTCCAGCAGTCCAGCGCAAAATGCTAAGTATAGACGAAGGACAGGGTCACCCCGTTTTAAAATGTTAAGGAGACAAAAGGCTAGATTTAAAAAGAAGTTGTGCATGTGTGTGTGCGTGCGTGTGTGTGTGTGTGTGTGTGTGTGTGTACATGCCTTTCTTCTGTTTATGGTTGAGGGACACAGTTCTGACAGCAGGAGAACCCAGACAGGGACCAAAAGAGTCAAGACAGAATTCCTCCGTGGACTCAAAGGCACAGCTGAAGAAAATGCAACTGGAGCTCAAGGGAGAGCAATGGCGGCACTCACCTGCCCACCTGGAGCTGAAGGGAGAGCAATGGCCACGCTCACCTGCCCCCCTGGAGCTGAATCGAGACAGTTGATCTACCTGCCTTTGCAAAGCGGCAGCTTTCCTGTGTCTCAAGGGGTACTGCCCTGTGACCAGAAGAAACTCCCCGAAAGGAATGAAAGGGAGCTGCTCTATGCCAGACCCACTCTGATATTCACATCAACTTTTTTAAAAAAGATTTATTTATTTTTATTTAATGTACACTGGTGTTTCATCTGTATATACCCTGTGTGAGGGTGTCGGATCCCCTAGAACTAGAATTATACACAGCTGTGAGCTGCCATGTGGGTGCTGGGAATTGAACCCAGGTCCTCTGGAGGAACAGCCAATGCTAGTAAACTGCTGAGCCATCTCTCCAGCCCCCCACATCAACTTTTCTGGTGCAAGTCCCAGCATAATACTGTATCTGGTAAAACACAAGACAAAATCCAGTCACAAGAACCTGAGTAACAACTGCACACTCTAGCTAATTCCTTTCTCTCTACTGTGATCAGCCAGGGGCACATCCCAATGGGCATGCTCCAAAACTAAGGGCTACAAAAGACAGCCAGCGTGGCAAAGATTCTCTAGTACGTTACTTTGCCTTGTGTTCCAAATTCTAGATCCTTCAGGGACTATTTGCTTTGGTGTTTGTGACCAAAGACCTTAACATATGAGCAGGAAGCTGACCTGCTCATTGCACGAGTCCTGTAGAAAAATTCTAGTAATTCCTAGCACACAAAAGAACGTGCTATCCAGTTCCCAAATACACAAAGGGTCATGCTATCCAGTTCCTAAGCACACAAAGGGTCATGCTATTTAGTTCCCAAATACACAGAGGGTCAAGCTATCCAGTTCCTAAGCATGCAGAGGGTCAAGCTATCCAGTTCCTAAGCATGCAAAGGGTCAAGCTATCCAGTTCCTAAGCACGCAAAGGGTTATGCTCTCCGGTTCCTAAGCACACAAAGGGTCAAGCTACTCAGGCCAGGAGAACCTGAGGGAGGGAGGGGCAAGCACAGCATCCCAGAATGCAACAGCAGCCAGTCTCATGGGGGAAGGAATGGGCTTGTCTGTTCATTGCTCCTTGGTCCATCCCTTTTTCCACGATCTCTAGGCTGTTACTGAGGTTCAACCACTGCCCTTCTCCTCTCTTGCTGGTCTCCATGTCAGTCCCTGAACACAGTGCTGCTCCAGACTTCAGTGTTACCTGGAAGCCTTTCCCCAATGGCTCTCTCCAAGTCTCTCATAGGCCCTCCTCCCTCACGGTCTGTGAAAGACTGAACTCAACCCTCACACTGGCCCTTGTTTCTCTGTGATTTTTCTCCATATGATCTGTCAGTCCGTCTTTTCAATCTTTCATCTTGTCAGTCTCGCTACGTTTAAGTCCACGAGGGAAGGGATTTGTGGTTTAGGTTTGCTATTGCATCTGCTGTGTCTAGAACAGCAACTAACCCACAATGGGAATGTAATTAGTGCATTGGGTAAATGGATGTGTTAGGAGGAAGCTTTTCCTCAGGCGAGTTGAAAACAGCAGCTGGCAGGCTGAAGCAGGAAGTTCACAGATTCTAAGCCAGCCCAGGCTGCAGAGTGAGACCCCACTACAAGCAAATAACCAAACAAACACAGAGAGAAATAACAGCTGAGAACCAAGTAAATGTTTGGGCAACTCCACATTCACAGTCTCCCCAGGAACAGCTTTCTGCTCCATGAAACTGGTTTGTTCTAGCCTCTTGAGGCGCAGACACCCAAGGAAAGAGAAAGTCCCTGCTTCTGCAATCACTTCCTTCACAGGTCACAGTCAGAACAGTGTTGTGTTTTAAAGCCTCAGTATGAGGCTGGGAAAGATGATGCTATTAATCCTACTGGATGAGAAGAGGACCACTACCACAATTTTTGAGCCAAATTTGAACTAAGCTTTATTAAATACTGGACAGGACAATGGACGCTGACCAGGCCTAGGTCTGGGATTCCCAGAGAATGGTGCCAATTAGCTAGGTACTTACAAAGGCAAAACCCACAAGGCTGTGTCCTTCCTCCCTTTGTCCCTCAGGGCCAGCACACATTCTGCTATTCATCCTAACTATAGACCACTCACCTACAAGCCCATCCTGTGCAGTAGGGACAACCTACCTTGTTTATAGACATGAAAACACGTGGCTTGTTATCTTACAGGAACAACAGCCCCCAGCATTCTGGGACGTTATCTCCCCTTGGGCTTACAGGTGAGAGGCATTTTTTGTTTTATAGCACGGTAATTAAAACTTAAAACATAGCCGGGCAGTGATGCTGCAAATCTGTCACCCCAGCACTCAGGAAGCAGAGGCAGGCAGATCTCTGTTCAAGGCTTGCCTGGTCTACAATTCAAGTTCCAGGGCAGTCAGCCAGAGCTATTGCACAGGTAAGTGCTGCCTCAAAAAAACAAAACAAAACTTCAGACATAACTTTAGCTCTCACAGTGCCCTTCGGGTGCCCAGGGGATTTAGAACGTGCTGGCAGAGACTGGGGAGGGTTCTACCTGGCTTCTTTCCACTTGTTACATGCCAGCTTCAATGGCACGATCCCCAAACACTCGGCGAGGATACGGGACACACACATTTTAGCTAAACTAGAACCCATTTCCTCCTCCCTCCCACCACCATTAACTTCAGAACATAGACTGAAAGGCAAAAGTTTGATTTGGCCCCCACAGGATTCTCAGAAGTGCTGCTTTAACGGAGTAGAATGGGGATAGCAGAGGCTGTGGGGGAGCCTCCCACGCTGCGGGTGAGGGGGGTTGCCTGGTGAGTAAACCTGTTGGATCCTCATTACCAGAGCCAAAGAGCCAGAGCTGGAGACCCTAGCGTGTGCATTAACATTCCTCTCCCATTCAAAGTCCAGTTGCATGAAATTCACAAGCTATTCTTCTGTGGAACGCGTATTTCCTGAAGGCCCTACGCAGAAGCTGCTCCATGAGGGCCACTTAGCAACGCACTGAGTGCCACAAGCTGACTCCTGGGGACGAACGGGGAAAACAAGTCACATGATGAGGTACCTCATGACACTTGCATTCTCCAGACAGACAGACAACAAGAGGAATTCCCCAGGACAGACAGACAAACAAGGAAGTGCTCTGAATTATCTAGGCTGGTGTGGCTGCTGGCGGCCTGGCACAGTCTCCGCTAGCTGAAGCAGGTTGTCTGGGCTTAGGGAAGGGGCAGCCCAGAGAGGCCTGATGACAGGACAACAAAGACAAACTTCAAACCTGTCCCTCTCAGACCTGGCCAGGGCAGCAGGGAACTGAAAACATCAACAGTTTCAGGATCATGTCCAGCTCAACTTGTTCCAGTCCTCTTGAGAAAGGTTCTCAGTGTCAACCTTTTGGGAGCCCCAGGCACGGGAGGAAGGATTGTGGATCTGAACCTTGTGTCCTGGCCTTCTTGGATCTCTGGTGTTGGGACAGGGATCAGCGATGGCCCCAACAGGCTAGTTGTCCCTGAAAATTAATGAAAATTAAGGTTATAGTGCTTATCATGCAGCAAGGTTCAGCTTAACTCAAATCTCACTCACCTCTCCCTAGGGACCTGAAGACCATTAAGAGATGCACCCTGTGGTAGGAGCAGGAAGACTTTGATTTCCTTAGTGACCTTCTCCTCGATCGTCCTGACCACACCACCCTTCTCCTGGTCTATCTCAAAGATAGCCAATAGGAGCACCCTTCTTCAGCCAAATGTCTTGAGGACTCTCAAAAGAAGTTCAGGTTGCTGACCTGCAGACTGAGGTTTGAGGCCAGCCTCCCATCAGGGTACATCATGGCTTCTCACTCCTATCTCTCCCACTCTCACAGCTGAATTTAGGTTTCAGTTCCCTGAGAAGGACAAAACTAGTGTCTCTCCCAACAAAGGGTCATTCACCCACAACGCCCTTGCAGTCAGGGATGAGGGAGAGGACAAACACAAGACCTAAGTCAGCTTCACAGTGTCTCAAGGACAAATCCTACAGTCCTGTTCTGAGTCACATACAGACTTGCCCAAGCTTGTGCAAATATGTCCAAAAATGACAAAGACTAAACCTCAGCTGTTTAGCAATATCCTGATGGAACTGCTGCTTGCCTAACCAATTATGTATGAGATGACCTGACTGTCCCTGCAATTCCCCTGAGCCTGTATGCCCCTCTTGGGGTTGTCATCATTTTGTACAGGTGAAGGACCTCACATGGATGCTGGAATATTAATAAATGCTTTTTGCTCTTACATACTATTTGAGTCTGGGGTCTTCCTTCAGTGCTACCTTGGACCTTACATTAGTTGGTCCCCTCTACCTGGGGATCCTTACTCAGAGCCCGTGCAGACCAGTTCATACTCACTTTCTTTCAAACCTAAGAGCCAGGCCAGACTTGGGGCCGGCTAGTTAAGTTTACTTCGTCCCGATCAAGCACCTGCAGAAGCAATCAAGGGAGGAAGGATTTATTTCAGCTCATCGTTTCTGAACGTCTATGTTTCTGGGCCATTATGAGGAGACTACCAATGGCAGTAGCAGGGTGTGGCCGAGGAGAGGTTAGAATGACGTCAGACGGGAAGCAGAGAGAAGGAAGCTGAGTTGGGATCAGTGTGCAGTGAAGTCTCCAAAGGCACGCCTCCGCCAAGCTGTTCTCCAGCTAGCCTCTGAAGGACTGCCAAGACTAGAATCCCTCCAACCCCTGCTATCCTCTTTTCTGGACCTCTCTGCCCTGCATTGTGTCTCCTCAGGACACCGTGGTATCAGGCATTGGTATCTTTACATTAGTTTAGTCCTTGTTTGAACTCTAGCTTCATGAGCCTTAGAGTGGGATACTAGAACCTCACAATGACCGTGTTTCCAAGTAGAACTCTAAGCACAGCAAAGGCCCAGAGACCGGATGGCGAGGATACAGGGAGATTCTGGGGTGTTAATTGTGCTGTCTCCTCAGGCTCCACCACTCTGAAGGTCAAGGTCACTCTTCCCTCCACACTTCTCTCCTGGTTTTCTCTTTGGCAGAGAGAGCACACCTATTATCACCTATTATGCCCAGTGCTCCCAAATCCATGCCTGTGCCCATGATGTCACTGAACTCCCCACCTGGGGATCACACTGGCACGGTTTCTGCCTGAGTATGTGAAATCCCCTTCCACCCACACTTCCTGCACTTGTGCCCACAATTCCAGCACCTGTGCTGGCTGTGCCCTGAGTCACACTTGCTACCACTCCCCTCTCCCTCTATCCCACGACTGACTGAGCCAGAGCTCCATTATCCTCCCTGTGAGGACGGCCCACGTTCAGTCCGTGTTTGGGAGCAAGTGTGGGTGACTTTCCTGCATAGAAAAGATTAAGATTATTCAGAGATGATTCGAGGCTTTCTGAGGCTCCACCACGGGTACAGCTGAGCTCCGTTCCTCCAGCTCCTGCTCCTGACTTCATGCCTCTGCCACTGCTTTTAAAGATGCTGGAGAGGTAGCCATGGAAACAGAGGTGGTGAGTCACCAAATTAGAATGAACCTGCACAGCTGCAATGTGAAGTCTCAGGGGAAGCCGATGCTGAGATCAAATAGGGAAGTTCTGTGCCTATAAGACAGGGAGAACTGGGCGGTGGTGACCCACACCTTTAATCCCAGCACTCGGGGAGACAGAGGCAGGTGGATCTCTATAAATCTGAGAACAAGTTCCAGGACAGGCTCCAAAGCTTCACAAACACACCCTGTCTTGAAAAACAAAACAAAAGCAAAAGACACAAAAACCCCGGGAATAACTACCAGAAAATCACCGTGTGCTGAAGGTTCGAACCTACAAGTGACTCACTGGCTGGCACAGTGCTTGGGAGATTGTTAAGCAGATATTTCTATGAGTATTGGGCCAGGAGTGGATGGTGAACTCAATACTGCAGATGCCTAAATCAACTATTTTAACACATTCTCTCCCTCCCTCCCCTCCTCACACACACACACACACACACACACATTCACACACACGGGGAGGGGGGGGGGACTGTAACTGGTGGTTCCAGTGTGACACTAACCAGGATCTTGAGCTCACCTACCTGCTTCCCGCCCCCCACACCAGCTCCCTCTGCTTTGTCACCCCCTTAGATGGCCTGCCGAGTCACTTGCTCCATGAATCCGCAGTGGTCAGCAGCTCCCTCTCCCAGACTTCTTTACAGAAAGTCATCGACTTGTTAAACAAAACCTCTGCGTGACAGAGAAGACTCTAAGGTTGGTCAAGTTGTCACAGATGCCGGGAAAAGGACCAGGACCTAGGACAAGTTCCCACAACTTCCAATACAGGAATTGGGCAGAAAACGCCCACCGGACCATAGTCAATGACATTTAAAATAACAAACCTCTGGGGAAGAAAGACGTGGCCCATTTCCTGTAAACCTACTTGGTTAAAGAGAAGAGGGTGGGATATCAAAGGAGAGTTTGGGGCCAGGGTGGCGGTGTGAGGGGAAGGCGCTGTGGCTATGGACCACGTGGCGAGTTTAGCAGGGGCTCGGAGGCACCTGGAAGGTCATCATGGGATTTGAGTTAAGTTTACTATACATTCTAGAGTGTGAACGAGGCCCAGCGTGGACCACTCCAGGCTTGAGGAGGAAGCATGGTCCTGCCCAGTGCCACGATGATTGAGAGGGACAAGGAGACCAACAGGCAGGCCTGGGGTGGTCTACCCTGGGCTCCGAGGAGAAAACATGGGCAGACGAGCACTGTTGCTGTGAACAAATAGTGTTGGAGAGAGAGACAGAATGGCTCGTGCCCTGCAGACATCTGCATATCTGAAGAGGTAAAGAGGTGCATGATGGGCTGACATGGGTGACTTGATGGCCACCCAGGCCATGGTGATGTCTGGGCCTGGGCTACTGCCAGGGCCCAGGCCTAGGTTTATGGCCCCGATGTAGCCATGGTTTGTATTGATGTCCATGGCTACATACCACAGAAGGTTGGCAGGATAGAGCTGAACAGAGTTGGTCCTGCCCCTCACGGGGTGTAACACTAGGGAGAGCTGGTCCTGCCCCTCACTGGCTGAAGCACTCAGGAGAGAAGGTCCTACATGTTACCTGGGTAGCACAATAGAGCTGACCCTGCTCGCAGGGGCGCAGGTGAGCTGAGGGGAAGAGAATGGGAATGTAGGTCCCTCCTGCCTTGTGGTGAGGGAAGATGCCTCCCCTCATCCCTCACCATCTGGAGAAGCTGGGGGACCTCACCCAACCCCTCATTAGCTGCAGCACTCGAGAGAATGGGGCCTTGGGCCTTGCCTGGGCGGCCAGAGGTTTTGACCCTGTAGACCGGGGTACAGGTGAGCCAGCCCTGAGTGTGTGAGAAAAACATGGCTGGCACTGCCTCCCTCGTCTGCACTGTGGTGGTGGGGGCAAGAGAAAGATGCCCTTCCCTCTAGCCCTTAACACCTCCAGCTGGCAAGGGAGCTGATTCTTCCCTTTACCAGCTCCAGCACTTGGGGAAGCAGGCCCTGCCCCTCTTTGGGGCAGCACAGCAGAGCTGACCTTGTTGATGGGCGGAGGTGGGGTGTGGGCGGGTGAGAAAAGCCCAAGAATCTGAGTGTGAGAGATCTGGTCCCACCCCTCGCCTGCCAAAGGGTGGCATGGGGCATGGGTAGGGGAGAGATGCTCTCCCCCTCCCCGAAGCCTTGCACAGGACAGCACAGGAGAGCCGACCCTGTTGGTGGAAGTGTGGGTGAGCCAGCCCAAAGTTGTGAGCTTGGAAGATCTGGCCCCGCCGTCATCTGACATATGATGGTATGGGTGGGGAAGAGATGCCCACCCCTCCCCCGGCTGTCTGTGGCAGGTGGGAGAGCTGTCCCTGCTCTTACCAGCTGTAAGAGAGGCCCATGCCCAACTGATCCTGAAAGTGTAGGTATGGGAGACTGACTCCAAGGATGCTGAAAACTGGTCCCACCCCTTGCTCATTGCCCCAAAGAATGAACAAGCCAGGGCAATGCCGGAGAGCTCACCCTGATGGTGAGGATGGGGCAGATGGAAGACTGGCAAACTCTGCAACCACCCAGGCTCAGAACCTGGGCTATGAGTTGGCCCACCCCCAAATCCACCCCATCTATATCTGCTGGAGCAATAAAGGAGCCAGCCCTGCAGACTCAGAGGTGCAGGATCTCCACAATACAGGAAAAGAACAAGATATCCAAGAGGAGGCCCAGTGAGGGCCCAGCATTGGTAGTGTAGCAGAAACCAGAGGCCTCTAAGCAGACCCATTGCAATAAACACTCGCAAGTAAAGATGTATGGGCGAGAATGTTTGCTGCGGGGCTCACTGGGTCATGCTACAGCTGTAGCTTCCATGATGAGATTTTTCCCCCTTGTTTTCTTTATTTTGTACTTTATTTTGGGGGGAAGGTTACAAGACACAGAGTGAATACAAAGGGGCAGGGAAACGAATGGAATCGAGATGCCTGATGTGAAAGACACAAGGAACAAACAAAAAGTTTTAAAAAAAGAACGTGAATGCCCGTTTTGTCCCCAGCACCGGGTTGTTCCCCGGGTGACCCCCTCCTGCCACCCTTGCAGCTGGTCTCAGGAAAGCTCACACTTTTGCCCTCTTCTCAAGCCCTGTGTTAGATACAATTCTGGAAGGTGGGGGAAGGGGGAGCTGCGGTCTGGCCTTTCTGTCTTGGGGGACAGTGTTTATCTAGACTTCAACCATAGAGATGGCAGATTCCTATTCAGGGAGCGTTGAGAACTCAGGAACAGGCCTTCACTTAGCATCCAGCAAGACAAATGTCTGGAGAGGGACGGCAATACAGGTTCAGGTCCGTCCAGCACCCCGATTCTGGCTGGAGCTGAGGTCAATGTCTGTCAGGGGTGACAGAGCCAGATCCGCATCAGAATTGTTGGTGGAGAAGGGATACAGCCGCTAAACTGCAGATTCTTGGGACAGGGAGAAGCCTTGGTGGGTATAGGTGCTTACTACTAACTATGACAACCTGAGTTCAATTCCCCAGACCTATAGGATGCAAGAAGAAAACCGACCTTGAAAATTGCCCTCTGACCTCACTATGCTCTCCATGGCATGCAGACACACACACACACACACACACACACCACACATACATACACACCAGGCGCACACATACGAGAAGAAGGGGGGGGAAGAGGGAGGGGAGAGAAAGGAAGGAAAGAAGGAAATATATAGACATATATTATATGCATATATATAAATTTTGTGTATATACATTATAATATATATATATTCCCCTCTCTCTGGAGCTTTGGTGACAGGATTACTTAGACCCCCCAGCAGGACTTTGGACTGAAAAAGGGTATTCCTCGGCCCTCAGAGACTAGCAGCAATGCTTGGGGCAGGATTCACACAGCACACCGCTCTCTGTGAAATGCCGCCCCTGTTTACACTCCGGCAACCGCACCTAAGAATCCTTCACTAAGTCCTGCTCGTCCTATACCATGCTGTTCGCCCCAGGACTCACCTTCCAGAAGGAAACCCTACAGAGGCAGAGGCCTTGGGAGCCCTTGCTTGAGGGTGGCAGAAAGAGGACACATAATTAATTCTGTGCCCTGACCCTGATGATCTGACTTCGGGAGAGTGTGCTGTGGCTGCCGATCCAGGCACAGCCGGCTGGATTTACTTCAAGGCAGTGGACGACCAGCCTTCCTTACATTCTGGTCCAAGCTCAGGCTTGGCTAGAAGAATGCTCTGTGCTCTCTCTCCCCAGGCTCAGACAGTGACACAGATCACCAGATCGCGTCAGTCAGGATGAGTTTCTCTGGGCAAGAGACAGCTCATCTCCAAGACGCATTGGTGTCCTTTCTCTTTGGATGACATGCCCAAATAAGGTAGGTGCTGAAGCCACAAAACAGAAAAAGGTTAGATCCACGGTGAAGCCGTGACCTCACACCCACACGGGATTTTCTGAATTTGCTTAATTTCTTTTCTTTATTATCATTATTCTTAGTATTAGTTTGGCAGAGGTCATTTGAGTTTGGCTCTCTGAGTGCTGTCTGGAAAAAGTCCAGCCGGCACACCAGGCTGCCCAGGCTCTCGGCTGCTGGGGACGGAAACGGGCATCGCTCGGATTCCTTGTTGTAGACTTCTCTGACCTTCTGAGTCAAGCAATCTGCCGAGACTAGTCCCCTCATCTACCCAGAGGCCACTCAGGAAATGCTTGGCTCGCGCTCCTGGACTCCTGTGCCAAACAACAGAGATAGCGATCTGGCTCCGAACAATTGCCTCTGTAAGCAACACACTTCTGACTGCAGAAGCTGGGCCGACCGGAACAAGGCCCGGTCCTGCCTGCAGCCCGCCCCCGTGTGGCGCGCCAGGTGATGCGTCTGTCTGTTGACAGCAAACAGAATGAGCGAGAGGCAGTCTGCCAGAACTGGCCACTAACCAGATTTCTTCGTGGGATTACATTATGAGAAAATTGTTGCAAAATTTTTTTTAACTTGGCTGGTTTAATGAGATATTCAAATGATGATCTGCGGCCTTCAAGGTAAACAAAGGCAAGCTTGTAGAACCAGCACTGGCCACAAAAGGAAGGTCAGCAATTGGGGCAGAGGACTCTCAGGGAAGGGCGTCAGGTTCGAGGTCAGCCACAGAGGATAATAGGCCAAAGGTCCTGAATCCAGAACAACTTCCCACATACTGTCAGGGGACTTGAGGTGTATGTGTGGGGGGGGTGTATCTTAGGATACTGATGGTAGAAGAGAGGTTGTGTCTGTCTAGGCCCTAGACTACCTGGCTGTCTTGCTCCCTATAACTGCTAATTCACGTCGGAGTCATGGCCCAGAACTGGTCTGCTTTCCCTCACCTGTCCCCTTGGCCTGTTCCCTCACTTTATTCAGGCCTCAGCACAAATGCCACCATCTTAGGAAATCCTGTGTTGACCCATTACCCCATCTGAACGCAAGACGCTGCCCCCTGCTTCATTTCCCAATGCCATACACGCTATTTTGCCCATTACATTTTGTATTGCCTACGCCTGAAGTAACCATCCTGGCAGGAGTAAAGTTGTTCTGTTTCATTTATTCGTTTACTTATTTTGGGATAGGGTCTTCTGCATCCCACGCTGGCCTCAAACTCTCTGAAGAAGACCTCGAACCTCTAACCCACCTGCCTCTACCTCCAAAGTGCTAGGGTTACAGGGACATGCCACCACACCCGCCTTGTACTATCTGCAAGGCTGAGGATTGAACCCGCAGCCTCCTGCATACTACACTAGAAACTACAAGCTGAGTTCCGCCTCCAGCTCCTTGCGGGTGAAGATATTTGTGCACCACACACACACACACACACCCGTCTATCAGACTGTTGAAATAACGGACCCCATGAAATTGGGGTCCCACAAGATTGTCATGCTGGGAGAAAGAAAAGGATGAAGGCAGAGAGCCGGAGTGAGATTTCACACAGCCCTGAGGACTCACCAGGCCACCTGGCAGGAGATGGGTCAGTGATGTATGGAACTGACCTCGCCCCGGACTGTTTAGTAACGCGTACCTCTGGTCCTCTTTTTAATCCTGAACTTCACTGTCAGGACCCCAAGGTAGATCCGGGGGCTAAGGGACCTCATATTTGTTCCTCTTTTCAGTGTGCCCACACCGAATAAATCTTTCTCTACTTCTCACTGTTCTTCACCTCAATAATTGGCCTATTGAGGGGGAGTGGCCAAGCTTCCATTGCTGGGCTGCCAGAGCCCAGGTTCTGACCGGAACAGCTCTGGGAAGAATAGCCGCCTCCTAGCTGAAATGCAAAGAGCAAGAATGTGCATTTTCACTCACAGATGGGTCCCAGGGTCTTTTGAAAATGCTTGATAAAGTCTAGGAAATGTTCATTGAATGAGTGAAGGAGAATCTACAGTTACGGTTGACTCAAACAACGAACCCCATCATTTCACTGAGTTAGTGATGGACTCGCCCAAAAGGTATGAGAACGAATATGCCAAGCGTGGAACGAAGGTTGTCTCGTGTAGAACCAAGAACTACAGCTTGTTTCTTGCACTTTTCAGTGAAAATAGGCCAATACACCATGTTGGGGGACCGGGCTGCGATTCTGATTTATAGCCACAAGATGGCACCCTTGCTCAGAGTATTTACTCTGGAAAGCAGGCGAGTATCAGAAAATTCTCATTCCTCTTCCTCCTCCTCCTCCTCCTTTCTCCTCTCCCTTCTCCTCTCTTCCCTTATCTTCTTCCTTCTCTTTTCTTCAGTAGTCTTAAGCAGCACGCTGAGAGCAAGCCTTTCCTACAGCTCCAAGAAGGAAGATATCAAGCAGGATTCTTCACCCCAGGCAGTACTTGGCTCAAGACGCCTGACAGGAGAGACTGGATCCATAAGTTTTATCTTCCCTCTGGCCCAAGGCCCAGAGACCTGCTGTCCCCTGCCTGTCTGGCAGCATGGGGACCTTCAGGGGTTGGATCTCCCTCTCCTGGCCTTGCCCTCCACTACGAACCCCCAAACAGGCTCCCAACAATGCCTCAGGTCTGATTCTGAGAAACCATCAGCAGAGAGACGGGGGGGGGGGGGGTCTCCCCTTGGGGTTCTGTGGCCTTTGCTCCCTATCGGCCTAAGGAAAAACCATGTGGCCCCGAGCCTGTGGGGTGGCACTTGTGATATTTTGTATTGGGGGAACAAATTCCCAGGGATGGGGCGGGCTGTGTTACGGGATCTGGTTTGCCAAAACAAGAAGACAAAGGGAAAGTCAGGGATTTTCCAACCTGACTGTGACCTGGCCTGCGGAAAGGTGGGCATTACTGTCCAGCAGGCTTCCTCTTGTTTTCGGAAGGCCTTGCGCAAAGCAAACAGCCGGGGGCTTCTCTTTCCCGGGTCCTTATCTGCAGAGCTCTGAGCGCCTGGGTTTGGAGGCCGCCGCCTGGTTCTAGCCCTCTGGGCCTAGCTGTTCGCCCAGTACACAGGAGCAGAAGCCAGTAGTCATCTCTAAACTGAGACTGGGAAAAAGAAAATGAACCACGCCCATAGGAATTATGGGAAAAAGAAAATGAACCACGCCCATAGGAATTATGGGTGCTCCCCCACCTCAGGTCCACTTTCCTTCTTAGCCTGACACAGCTACTCTGCAGGAAATGGTGGGAAGTGCTCATTCTAGGAGGTCATTCAGGGTGATAATTAGCACAATCATTAATTTCTGAGGCCCAGGAGTGACTCATAGGCTCTGATGTGCACAGATGAAAGGAAGGTGTTTATGGCTGAGTCACAAGCATTCCATTCTCCGCCCTGCCATCATAAATATATAAATATAATTAATATATAAATATATAAAGTTGTCACTCTGCTGCCCATCCTCTGCCCCAACTGTCTCTGTACTGAACTGAACACCCATCTCCCTCTCTCTACTCTCTTCATCCTCCAAATGCTCAAGCCATTCTCTGCTGGCTCTCAGATACTGGGCTGTCACGTGTCATGGAGGGAGGGGTTCAAAGCCCAAGTCCCCAGACAAGGCACAGGCTTGTCTAGGGTGGGCTTGGAACTAGCTCTCCCTGGGAACTTACCATTCTTATTCTGGTCGAGCATGTCTCTCAGTGTTTGGGCAAGCTGGAAACCTGGCTGTCGTTTAAGAGCTCTGGGACCTCAAGAGAACTTTTAAGCCTCCATTTCCCAGTCTATAAAATATGGATAATAATAGCAGCAAGTCTGACTTATGAGAATGACAAGATAAAATATGTAAAGTGTTCAGCACCAAGCCTATTACAAAACAAGGCCAGGAGCTCTGTCCATGCCTCGGAATTCTTGTGTTATTTCCAAGAACTTGGGGATGCAGTACAAACTGTTCTGTGTGGCCTCTTCAGTGAAGATGCCGCCCTCCCCACATACCCCCAGGACTCAAAACTGATACTGTTACAGGAACCAAATGGCTCGGAAGATAGGGTGAGTGGCCCTAGCTGTTTCTCACTTCTGCCTCTGTGGGCTCTCTGGACCAGCTCAGACCGGGTTGTCGGGTGCACTTAAGAATGATTTACCACATCTCTACCTTTCATTCTTTGGATCCAATAATAGCCTTCTGGTTGTCACTGTGGGAGTGTCTCTGAAGCTGTCTGCAGGACACCAGGACTAGATGGATAGACAGACCGACAGATAGGCAGAAGGCAGATAGGCAGAGTAGGCCCCATCAGGCTAAAGCCCTGGGGACAGTTGGGAGTTCTCGTCAGCCCCTTGATGCATATATTTTAGATGGGTGGATGACAGGTCCCTGGGGCTGTCCCTATCTCTGTCACGGCGTTAATAGGTGCTTTTCTTTTTATGGGGTCCAAGTGTGTCTTGGTGACCTTTCTATTTCTGTGATAAGACACCATGACCAAGGCGGCTTATAGAAGAAAGGGTTTATTTAGGGCTCACAGCTTCAGGGAATTAGAATCATGGCAGGAAGCGCAGAAGCAGGCAGGTAGGTATGCTGGAGCCATAGTCAAGAGCTCACATATTGAGACACAGACACAAAACAGAGAGAGCTAACCCAAAATGGCAAATTCAAAACCTAGTGACACACCTCCCCCAACAGGGCCACATTTCCTAATTCCTTCCCAACAGTTCCACCAACTGGAGACGGAGTGTTCGGATATAAGAGTTATGGGGCTCTTCTCATTCACACCACCACAGAGTGAGGCCATCAGACGCTCGTTGCTCTGGTATGTTCACTAAGTTTGGGGCCTAGTTTTCATGATAAGCTTTTGATATACTCATGAGACCATTTGTCCCCAATCTACTCAGATAAGTTTCTATGTGGCACCTGAATTATTAGTCGGCGCCTGAGAGTTGGTTCAAGAAAGGTTTTGGCATTTCTGTGCACCCACGAGATGCAGGTGTGCACCGCTTCTGACTTTCCACTCAGAATGGAGTTAACTGCTACTGTGTAAAATGCTGTCACTTGAACAAGGCACAGCCTGGAGGTTACTGCTTCATACAACTCAGATCATGTACCACCTGATCTTCGTAAAAGAATCACGTGGACCCTCAGGAGCCTGGAAGAAAGTTTCTGAGATCTTCCCTCCTTGGAAGGTGATAGTCCTTAGATGTGTTCCTTAGCTTGAAGCAAAATACATAGAAACCTGTCCAGCTTCTAGGGCCTGGACAAGAAACAGTGCCCAGTTGCACTAAGTGGGTTCCAGTTCAACCAGGCCCCTCACTCCCTGTGTAAACTTGGGAAGTTGCCTAAACATTGCCCCTAACAACCTCATCTGCAAACAAAGGCACTAATAGCATCTTCTCTGTAGGGATGACTTGAGGACTAAGTGTCTTCATACTGGAATTCTTAGAGCAGAGCCAGGCACATAGTAAATCAACAAACACTCAAGTTAGTAGGAGCTACCAAGAGGCAGGGTCTTCATGTACGGGTATCCAGGTCATGGCCAAAGGACTAGGGTGAAGGTGGGGTGTGGGCTTAGAGGGTGGAGCTTAAGGTTGGGGGCCCGGGGTTGGGAGGACTGACAGGCTTGTGTGTCCCCAGGGTCCTTCTCTGAAGAGGCTGTTCTGGTGACCAGGGCCAGAGAGAAAACCCAGTACAGAGGCTCTGGGTCTCTCCATCTCAGCCTCTGGGGATTGCTCTTTCAAGAATATTGGAGAAGAAAAAATTTCCCCTCCCAATTTAGATTGGAGTCGGGGCCTGTGAGCAAGCTGGCCTTAAATAGCAGAAAAGTCAAAGCCTCCTCGTGTGTGGAAAGACCTATACACAAACTGTACGATAGAGTCGGCTTTGGAAAGCGGAAATGGCACATTTACACAATCGGTTTTGGACTGCCCTGGTGCCCAGACTGCAGGCCTCTGGGCAGGCGGCAGGTGTGGTGCTCTGATTTATCAGATAAGCGCTGTGAGCATTTCTTCCTACATCTGCTGTTGGGACCTCAGTCTGAGGGAGGAGGGAGTAAGTTTGGGGAGCCCTAATACTTCCTATCTGGCAGAGGCTCCAGCGCAGAAGCCTCCCCAAACACAAACTGAAAGCCGCTGGGCACTGCCAAATGTCCCGGATGACTTACTGGTTCCGTGCGATAAATCACCCTCCAGCGTAGCCGCTCAAACAAACAGAAACCCCACATTCATCATCTCCCACAGATCCAAGCGGCAGGAATCTGGAAGCAGTTCAGTTGGGTGGTTCCAGTTCAGGGCTCCTCCTGGAATTGTGGTCAAGATGTTTAACTGGCTGGCAGCACGTGAGGGCTCCATGGGGCCAGAGGAACTCAGTCGTGATGGTTCCTCACGTGGAGTTGGCAGGTGATTGCACGAACTCTCTTACACCACGGAAGCTGGCCTCCTCCACAGGGAGGACCTCAAGCAAGAAGCGCGACAGCTGCTATCTCTGAGCCAGGCCCCACAGCGCATCCCAGAACATCTACTGTTTTGGGGGTCCTGCGTCACGGAAGGAGATGATGCCAGAAGTTAAACACTAGGGAGTCGGGGCTCCACCTTGAAGGTTGGCACCTACCGCCTTCACTCTCCCCGTGCCAGCCTGTCTCTGCCAGGTATGCAGAGCCCCTCAGAGCTGGGGAGAGTGAGATTCGGGGTACCCTTTGCTGCCCCCACCTGCCTCAGTGAACAACACACCCACTAACCTGGTCCAGTCACCTTCAGCAGTGGTGGGTTGAAGGCCCAGGTAAGAGCATAGCTTCTGGGCCACCTATATCGCTATGTTGACGTTGTGCTTCCTAGCGCCCACAGAGCCTTGGGTGTGATCCCCCGCACCACAGAAACTGGGCATGGCGCCTCACCCCTATAATCCTAACACTAGGGATGTGGAGGTATGAGGATTGGAAGTTTAAGGCCACCCTGGACCACAGGAAGACACCGTCTCAGAATAATAAATAAAAATAAACAGGAAGAGCTGTTCTACCACCCCCTTGTCATAAGGAGGCTGGGAAATAAGATGTTCACGCCCCAAACCCGGGTCAATCAGGAAATGTGCCTCTGTAAATGGCGGCCCAGGCTTTCAAGATCGAGGACTGGAGGACCTGAGGCAATTCTGCTGGCTTCAAAGAGAAGACAGTGCCTAAATTCTCACACCCAAGGCTCTTCCTGATCCCAGATCCTGATATGTGGATGACTTCTGGCGTCTCCACGGCTGTCCTGGCCCCGACTGAAATCTGTTCTTCTTGCAGTGGAATCATTTCCCTGCTGTTCCGGTCCTGGTGCATCCATGAGTCTGCCGGACTCACCCTGCACCCCTAGGTCTCCTGACCCAGCTAGCGGAAGTTCAGGTTAATGACAGGTAGGAACCATTATAAAGCGGCAATCTGGGGAAATCTACTTTCACCCATCCATTTCTCCAAGGACACTAGACAGGGACTCAAGCAAGTCAAGGCTGTGCACAGAGAGACCCAGACTGAGACCAGCGATTCGGGAAGAATAACAGACAAGGTTAAAGATTGCAGAATTGAACCATAGGCTTTCTCTGGAGCTGCCCAAGGCCACCTCCCACAGCCCAGTCCCCATTACGGCCTCTCTGTCTCCTCTGATCAGGCCTTGGCTGGAGCTTTCTCCTCTTGCCACGCACATTAAATATTAACTCGGCTTTTGTTTTGGTTTAGCGTTCTGTTTGTGCCCACAGTAAATTAACCTTCCTGCTGGGGGTCAAGGCATCCGGGGCCTTATTTGTTTAGGCAGGGCTCACTTTTTAAATTCCTTCCCTCAATGAGTAATTTCATATCCCCCTCCTTCCCTCAGAAGTCATTCCTGTGATTTTTGTGTCTCACAAACCTGTTTGTTATTGGTATCCAAGATCAACACGGGTATTATAGGGGGCACGTTTAAACAAGTACATGAATGGCCTTTTGGTGGACGCCTCTCACTGTCTCTCCCCCGTACAGGTCAGAGTGTGCCTTTCATCATTTGCATATAACAATTATCCATCCATTCTCCTAGCAACACGTTTCTAGATGTTTCCAATTCATCCACATCACAAACGACTCTGAGATGGGCATAGGTCCCCGTGTCTCCCTGAGCCTGGCCAAGTCCCTCAGGGATGGCCTGAGCACACTAAGATATGCCGGAGTCATTATTTCCCAGAGAGCCTCTCCTCTCATCTGTGCCAGTGTCTGCAGTCAGCTTCTAAGACTGGTCAGTGTGGCAGGAGTATAGCCACGCCCAGGCCTTCCTCAGGGCTCCTACTCGCTTCCTGGCACATAGCGTCAGTGTGTCTGTCTTGGTTGTAGGCTTTTAGTCGACTTTTCAGTGCTAGATATGAATTCTCTACCGTAAAATAGGCCTCAAATCCAATCCGAAAATAGTTGGTGACCTCATAACAGACTCCCATTGTTGTGCATGGGCTCATCTTGCCCAGCTGGTTGGCATTATTGTACACAGGGCCAACCGCCTGTGGCTGAGGAGGTCCCAGACCCTAGTGAGGAAGCTACTGTTGCTGGTTTTGTCAAATGGGTATGAGGTGCATGTCAAACCACCTTTTGAATAGTTGTGCTTATGCCCCGTGTTAGTCTTGTCATCCAGCTTGGTCACTGCAGACCCTCTTTGTGATGATTAGAGACGGCAGCAGAGACCTACAACTGGTCACTGTACCAAGAGGAAGTGCTTGAATGCCCAGCCATAGAGGGACTACCAATCTCACCCCCTCGAAGGCTTAGGGAGCACTGTGGAAGAAGAAGGGGGCAGAGCCAGAGCAAGTCAGGCAGTGGTGGGGAATTCGACTTCCGGAGATGGCAGGCAGGTTGCACTCTTGAACTCAGCAGCAGCTATGATCACCTGCACAAGACTGGACTGGTTAACACCCTGCCATGGAAGGGGGAGTGGCCGTGGTCTCCACCCCTCGCTGAATATTTAAGTATAGTTAGTGGTTGATGGGAAGGGAGAGTCTTTATTTAGTGGTGTAGCCACTGGTAGAAGACCGGCGTTCCTGTAACAATCTCTTACTCATGATTTATTAGGTCACACGCGCATACATGACAGTAACAGTGAGTGGCTGCCTCCTGGGAACTGATACGGTGACAGAAACAGGACTGGGGAGGAGATGCGGCTCTTTCTAGCTTTTGAGTTTCAAAATCCAGGGTTGGAACCAAATAGGATGGGCAGAACAGGAAACCGGTCTAGAAGCAAAGTGTCCCAAACATAATCCAAGAGCAGGGCGCTCCCCTTGCGGAGCCCCGCTTAAACCGTGGCCAGCTGGGCGAAGGAGGATGTGAGAAGGGAAGTGGGAAAAGCTCCGTCAGGAGGGCTGAGGCAGGTGCACAAGGCTGTGGCCGGGGTCAAGGGCGAAGCGGGCTGCAGCTTGCGACACGGGGTCAGGCCTGCCCGGAGCCCTCTCCGTTCTTACTGGCTATGCAATGCGGCAATCTGGCCTAATGCTTTCTCATCTTTCAATCTTTTCGTAAAAATCCAAACTGAAGTTTTATTTGGAAGCTCATAAAAAATGTGAACTGAAGTTTTATTTAAAGCTCTCTTTTTAAAAAAGGAATACTATTATGAAAAACTTTAAACATATTTAAAAATTTAAGTATAAACAAGGAGTATAAGGAACCGCTTGGCACCAGCAAGATCCCCAAGAACCATGCCCCCTGCAGCCCCGCCCACTTCTCTGACCCTAGTTGTTTTAAAGACTCATTGTTTCCTTTGCAAAGTCAAGGACTCCTGGGGTTTTATTTGTTTAATTGCATTTTGCCGTGCCCACCTGTGGAGGTCAGAGGTCAACTGTGGGACTAGTTCTCTCCTCCCACCAAGATGGAATTCAAGTCGTAAGGCTGGCACCATGCTGCAAGGCTGGCACCATGGGGTAGTGCGTGCCCTCACCTGCTGCAAGGCTGGCACCATGGGGTAGCGCGTGCCCTCACCTGCAGAGTCAGCCTCAGCCCAGGACACACACCACAGCGGTCTCCACTCTGGTGACGCAGCAGGAAGACTCTCTGATAGCTTAGCTTTATCCTTTAAAAAAGAAAAGAAAAAGGAGCCTGTGCAAAGCTCCTAGTTCATTTGCAAACAGATTCTGTTTCTCATTCTGAACTGGCAGGTGTATGCTTTTAGCAGAACGATTTTTACGATATTTGTGTATTATTTTGTTAATCATTTTCTGGTTTTATATTTTAGTTTAATTTTCATGTTTTGTCATCTTTTTTTATTGTCTCTTTTGTTTATTCATTTCATGTAATACGTTTTCAGCAGTAACAGGCAATTAGCCTAAAACAGACAATGGCTTTTTTTTCTATATTTAGCCCTGAATAACAACACTCACAGACGGTATCAGTCATCTTCCAGGAGGGAAAGGGTGTCACCCTACTGTTTACCCATAAAGGCTAAGAAAACTCAAAATAACTTTAAAGATCATATAATGGAGAAGATATTTAATACGTGTTAAGAACTTTAAGCATACACCACCTTGAAATACAGTTACAAAATGCACACAGTGCAGTGGAGGGGCGAGCTTGCTCAGCAGACAACAGTTTCCTGCTCAAATCCCCGGGCTCATCCTTAAAACTGGAAAAGGGTGGTGGTGGTATAAACACAAAGACTTTACATTTGAGGAAAAAATATATAGTAAGAACTTTTAGTTCGTGTGCATATATGATATGTGTGTGTGCAAGAACACATGTGTCATGGAGAGCATGTGGGGGTCAGGGGTCAAATTTCAGAACCAGGTTCCTTCTTTTCACCTTGGGATCCCAGAATCAGACTCCTGTTGCTAAGCTTGCACGGCAAGCACTTTTTGCAGGGCCCCACAGTACGAGTTTTGTGTCCCTTCCTCATTTCAGCCTGAATTCTGCTGCAGAGAACAGAACCCAAATAGCTCAGCCATATATGTCCCAGGAAGGGGCTGCGAACGACACCCAAGGATGCAAACCCACGCCGCTCTTGGTTTCATCTCATACGGCGGCTGCTGTGCTCTCAGGCATTGATTTTGCAATCTAAGCAGAGAGAAGTATGGAAAGAAGCCACATGCCAGCTGAATTCATCTCAAAGTTGAAAAGCAGCAGCATTTCAGGAAACCCCACCCAATGCCCTCCCTTTCAGGTCTCATCAGGCCTCAGTTACGTCACATGGCCACTTGTGGCTGCGGGAGAGCTTTGTTTGCATGTTTACTTTTAGCCTGAGTGCATTGCCATCCTGCACAAAATTAGAGTTATCACAATGAGAAAATGTCCGCACTATACGAGGTGATGTGTCACGGGGCAACAGCTGCCCTCCACAGGCCAGAAAGCTAGTGCTGTGGGATGAATGGTGTGTGCCTCCCAGCACCTTCATCGGAAGCCCTGAGCCGTGGTGTGATGGCATTTGGAGACGGGACTTTACCTGGGGACATGCGGGTAGGACTCTCATGATGGGTTTGGTGCCATTATTAAGAGGAAAAGAAAGAGATCTTTTTATGAGCATCCCATATAAGCATGGACAGCACAAAGGTCACTGTTGATAAGCCAGGCAGCAGGACCCCTGTAAAATCCCCACACCATCCAGCACCTTGCTCTTGGTCTTCCCAGCCCTAAAAACCAGGGAGAAACAAACTTCTATTGTTCAAGCAACCCAGTTTATGTCATTTTGTTAGAGAAGACCAAACTAAGTCAACCAGAAGCAGCAACATCCACACACACACACACATGCGCACACATACACAAACACACAATATACCACAAACACATACACATACAATACACATAAAAACAAACACACAATATACCACAAACACATACACACAATACACATACATGCACATACACATACAAACACATATACACACATGCACACCCATACATACAAACACACATATACACACACGTACACACACATGCACACACATACATGCAAACACATATACACATACACACATATACACACACAAACACATACACACATACAAAGAGGAAAGGCAGTGGAGTCAAGGATACGCAGAGTATTATAGAAGCAGGAATTGAGCCCAGACAGTGCCATGACTGCCTCACTGTATGACATGGACAATGCTTGCTTGACATAAGTCATCCTTCTCCTGAGCATGTCCCCAAAGCTTCCCTTGTAGGCGGTGGGGTTACACGCCCCGGCCCACTGTAGTCCTTATTCATATGATTCAGGCTGGTCCAGAACTCAGGAGGGACACCTGCTCCACTTAACATCAGCTCAGACTGGGCTTCTAAATGCTGTGCTCTAGGTCTGTGAATGCCTTTGAAGGTCCATGTTGTGCCTGGCTTTAGGGACATCCTGGTAGATGGTGTATGGGCGCTATGCAGGGAACATGGCCGACTACTACCGACTACTGTTTCTCTTCTTGCTTCATAACAGAATCAGGTTCCGAGACATACCCAGCAAGAAAATAGCACCTCCCAGGTTTCTTTGCAACTGAGGTTGGTCCTGTGGCCCACAGTGGGTGCCCAGAAGATGTCTACAAAGAGATTATTCATAAGGCTTCCCCACGCCCTTTCCTGTCCCAGACAGGGCAGCTGAACTCTGGCATGTGAACTCTTGAGACTAGCAGTGACGAAAGTTAGAAGCCCCCTGGGGGTCAGTTTCCTGTGTTCAAATGTTAGTGGTGGTGCACTTTTGCATTTTGCTTTCTGATTTTCAATGTATCATTTGGTATCCCCTTATGAATTCTAATTTTCTTGAATTGTGAATTTACTTTACAAATACTTAACACTTGTTGTTGTTGTTTTTTGTTGTTTTTTTTGGGGGGGGGCTACTTAGCTTGTTTTTGTCTTTCAGAACCATCCCCTACCCTCTCTACTATGGTTCCCACCCTTTCTAGCTCACAATTTTCCTAATATCTTAAAATTTTTCTAAAATATATTTTTATCAGCTACTAAAAAAAGAGGAAAAGCTCAAATCACAGAATTTCCCTACAGTGCAGCGTTGAGGACATTCCAGAGGCCGGTGCAGCATGTCCTGACCGTCATTGTTTTCTGAGTACAGTTCTGTGTTCTTGATTTCCTTCCCAGGTCAACTGTTGACTCAGTGAGTACTTTTAAATTTCCAAGTAGTTGGTTTATTTTTATTTGTTTTGGTTGTGATTTTATTTCATATCTTATGTTGGCCAGAGAATAGAGCACACTTTGTCCTCTTTTAGAACTAACTGCAATTATGTCTGCGACCTAGCCAGTAACATATGAAACCACAGGGGTCACGGCCAAGCACAGATGAAAATCTCATGTAGTAAGAGATGGTCACCAGTCTGTCTCTAAAGTTCTCTTTCAGGTTGGGACAGGCTTAGAAACCAAAGAAAGAGCTGAGAACTATCCACGAGGGTGGCCTGTTTGGAGGGGTCACTGAGCTGGGGGTATGGGCCCTCACTCTGTGTTGCTGAAACAGAGAGAGTAGTTACACTGCTGTGATTGGCCAGAGAGGGGAACAACTTGGGCAAAGTTCTGGAGAAGGTGTGAACCAGAACCAGAAGACTCTGGAGCTGAGCTCACTAGTGAAGTCAAAGGCCACATGTATTTGTTGATGCATTTTAGAGGGTGGCCAGACAGGAGCCAAGGAGCAGATTGTGTTTTTGTTTAAATCTATGCTCTTCTGCGAATTGTTTCTGAGCTTTAAAAGGCATGGCCTACAGAACAGTTCATTCCGAGATGTAAACTACACCTTGGCCCTGATGTCTAATAACAGAAATACACAAATAAAAGGTATTCTAAGCTACATGTTCTCCATGGAGAGGTAACTCTCCCAAGGCATCAAACCTGGCCTTTGAAGGGGCTAACACGCTTGATGTGTGTACAATGGCAGCCGTACATAGAGCACGTGAATATAGACGCAATATCTCTCTACTCAAGCTTAACAGAGGGCTGGAGAGATGGCTCTGCAGTTAAGAACACTTACCTTTCTTGCAGAGGACCTGGGATCAGTTCCCAAAACCCACTTTGAGAGCTCCAGTTTCAGGAGCTCCAGTTTCAGCCCTCCAGCTTCTGAGGGCTCCCCCCCCCACACACACACACAGTGCATATAAACTCACACAAACACACACAAAAACACTTTAAGAAAAAAGCTAAATGAAGGAACAATTGAGATAAAAAGCCTCACTGAGGAGCTGGATGTGTGATGTGCATCTGTAATTCCAGCACCGAGTGGGGGGATTGGGAGTTCAAGACCAGCCTCAACTATTTAATTATTTTAATGTCAGGTTGGTCACATGAGAGCCTGTCTTAAAAATACCAGAGGTTGGGAGAGGGAGGAGAAAAGAATACTTTATTCAAAACCTGGAGAGGCCCACGCTATCTGCTGTCCTCCACTGGACAGAACCAATCTGGGGAATCCTTACCTATGTACATGAGCCACTTCCAAACCTTACATTAAAATGCACAAGATGATGTCACATGATAGGGTGTTCTGCACCATGAACGAACACAGGCTTGCTTTACCCCAAGATGGTGGAAGGGTTTGACGCAAAGACTACAGTTAATGGTAATGACAATGGGATGTCTTCAACAGAGGATGACGATATTACAGTAACCAACCTTAGAGCTACTTAACAGCGTGAGTTACCCTTATACAAAGTAGACACCTTGGGGTTTAAACAGAAACAAGGGAGGAAGAATAAAGCCAGCTCCGCCTTCCCCACCCATTTGACCAGCTGTGGGGAGCCCTCCTCCTCCTGACCTGGGGCCCATATCAACCGGGGACATCTGTGTAGGGCAGCTACCTGGATCTCCAGCACCTGAGCCTTCCAAATGTCTCGGTCAGGCTGCTCTACTAAAATACTGTAGACTGAGTTGTTGAAATAGCATTTGTTTCATTTATGCCTGGAGGCTTAAGAGCCCAAGGTCAAGGCATAGTGGATTCTGTCTTCATAAGGGTCCGCTTCCAACCTGCAGACAACCTATTTCTTGTTGTGTCCTGGGATGTCAGAACAAGTCAGGAAGCCCCAGGGAACCTTTTTCCTAAGGGCATTGACTGGATTGAGAACCGCCTAGAAGAGCCCATGTTGGAGTCTGTAAGAACATTTCAGAGAGGATTTGGTCACTTAACAAATGACCTGCCCTCCCAATGGTTTCAACATTTGAGAAGACTGTTGGGAAGGGGTGGAACTGGGGGATGGAATCTTGGGTGGAGGAAATGGGCTACTGTGGGCGTGCCTCCAGGAGCTGGATCTTGCCCTGGCCCCTTCCTGTTCAACTTGTCTCCAACTTCCTGTCTGCTCCTCCGTGGCCTTCTGCCATAATGGACCGAGCCTTCCAAAACTGAGTAGAATAGGCTTTTACTCCCTCTGGTTGTCACTGTCAAGTCTTTGGTCACAGCGAGAGAAGAGAAGCCAATACAGACATGGATTCCATCCGTAAGGGCAGCACCCAACGCAGTTCCAAGGGTGGACTGATTAGGGAGGCGACGGACTGAAGAAAGGGCAGACACACGGAAGAGCTGGGAGCAGGCCAACTGGGCTCTCTGATGGAGAAGCTGCCACACTCCAGATGCTCAGTAAGCTGATTACAAACAGCTGGCGAGATAGATGGGTTATTGCACATTGCTGAATGAGGAGGCAGGGTTGTTATACAGATGAACAAGGATGTGGGGTTATGAGATACAGCTGAACAAGGAGGTTTAGCTGGTCCCAGTAGAAGCAGTCTCAGGGCCAGAAGCCAGGGAAGAAGGCTATAGTGGCTATGTTCTGAACACACTCTCCACATGGACCAGGAGAAGGTTTTGCTCTTTTCTCATGATTGAGAGGCTATGGTCCCTGACATGGCCAGTTCACATCAATAGCACACACCACACTCATGTCTTCACACACAGGGTGTCCTCCACTCCCCCACATGGGGGACCCCACCTTCTCACCCTGTTCTCAATCCAGTCACATTAAAGTCTAGAAATCCAGTATGAATTGGAATGAGGCCCACAGACATTCAAAGCACTGGACTTTTCTTTCTGAATCCCCAAATCCTCATCTCTGCAATGATGTTGTTTCCAAATAAGGCCATATTCTTAATTGCTGAGAATTAGGACTTCAGTCTACGGTTTTCTGGGAACACAAGTCAACTCCCAGTGGGTAGCCTAGCAGCAGCTCACACACCATCAGCAGCAGGGCCAGGGGCCAGGAGCCAGGGGAGAAAACTCAGCCAAGATGATGTCTGGGAAACAGCCAACCTCACAATTCAGGAGGTCATCAGCAGGACACATCTTCCACAAACACACTGAGCCCAATGCAGTTGATCATTATGGCTGTCCTCCTGCACAGTACACCCCCAAAGCCCCTCAGGCTCTGGACTCCTACACAGCTACCCACAATCAAAAGTAAACAGAGGTATCTGGTCGACCTTGCGCCACAGGCTCCCGGTGAACTACCAGCAAACAGGAGAAAGGAGAGCTACCCTATAATCTGGGGCTGAGAAATGGACACCTGCCTGTGCAATATGTGAGTCCCTCATGGGAAGACAGGTACTGGGGTGCCACACAGACAAAAGAATATCACTGCAAAGCTGTTGGCCACATCCTGCACACCAGTGGTCTCCGGTGTGTGGAACACACTGTCAACATCCTCCAGAAATCTTAACAGTGTAAATTCTTGACCCCACCCAGAACTACCAAGCCAGAAAACATGGTTGCGGGATCCAGTGAACTTTTCAACAAGCAGTGTGGGGGTTCTTTATCTTTTAATTTCCCCCCTTTTACAGCTCAAAACAATGCTACAATATGTAAAATGTACAATTTGGTTACTTTTGACATGAGTATAACATGCACCTGTGGAATTTACCACCACAGTCAAGATAATGCATCTGCCCACCACTCCTCATTCCTCGGGTCCCTCATCACACCTCTCCCCTCCCCCACACTCCCAGGGCGACCAGTCAGCACTGATCTATCACTATAGTGCAGTTACACTGTTTATAATTTTCATTATTTTACATAGAATAATAAACCTCATGTTCAACAATGTGTAGTGCGTCATGCATATTTTATAGCCAAATAGTGTTCTATGATATAGATGTAGGTATTTGTTTTTAACCATTTCTATACCGTTGGACTAGTTCCCACGCGAAGGTATTGGAGATAAAGAAGCAGCTGGTATTTGTACCCCAATCTTTGTTTGCACGCTTCCATTTCTGTTCTGAATAGGCCTGGGATCAGACCATGGGTGCACGTTTATCTTTGGAAGAAACTACAGAACTGGTTACTCCTGTTTTTTTTTTTTTTAATTATTCCTTTTCTATTTTTATTTTGAGGGGCTAGAAAAATGGCTCTGTGGTCAAGAGAATTTGCTGTTCTGGCAGAGGATCCTAGCCAGCACCCACATGATGCCTATAACTCCAATTCTAAGGGATAGTGTGGGCTCCTGTACACACATAATACAAAAAACATTTGTTTATTTTTATTTTTATGTGTATGAGTGTTTGTCTGCAAGCATGTATATGCATCATATGTGGGTGGTGCCCACAAGGTCAGAAGAGGTCACTGTATCCCCTAGAGCTGGAGTTACAGACAGTTATGAGCTGTCATGTATGTACTGGGAACTGAACCTGGTTCCTCTGCAAGAGCAATGAGTGTTCTTAAGCACTGAAGAGTTTCTCCAGTGCTGAGCCACATTGTTTTCCAAAGTCACTGTTCTGTTTTGCAATCTCACTAATCCTGTCCACATTTTTGTCAACACTTGGTATACTTGAGCCTTTTACATCATAGCCATTCTGACGGATGCACTGGAGGCTGTAGGCTTGATTTGTGGGTCCCCTAATGCCCCAAACCCTAGCATCTGTGCTTATTCGCCACCTGCACATCTTTTCTGGAAAGTTGTCTGTTTGGATCCAGGACTCCCTTTCGCTGAGTTGTTCATCTTCTTGAGTTATGAGCTGTTCATGGATTCTAGATACAAGTCTTTCATCAGATATATATGTTGGTGGTGTTTTTTACTGTTTGTGGGGCAGAGAGCTGCCACTCAGCTCCCAAATCATGGTGTGGAGGCTTATTCTTACTTACGAATGTCTGATTTCAGCTTGGCTTGTTTCTAGCCAGCTCTTCTTCACTTAAACTATCCCGTCTATCTTTTGCCTCTGGGCTTTCACCTTTTCTAACTTCTGTGTATCTCACTTTCACTCTTACTCTGTGGCTGGCTGTGTGTCTGTGTGTCTGTGTGTCTGTGTGGCTGTGTATCTGGGTGGCTGTGTATCTGTGTATCTGTGTATCTGTGTAGCTGTGTGGCTGTGTGGCTGTGTAGCTGGATGGCTGTGTGGCTGTGTGGCTGTGTAGCTGGATGGCTGTGTGGCTGTGTGGCTGTGTGGCTGAGTGGCTGTGTAGCTGTGTAGCTGTGTGGCTGTGTGGCTGTGTAGCTGGATGGCTGTGTATCTGTGTAGCTGTGTGGCTGGGTGGCTGTGTGGCTGTGTGGCTGTGTAGCTGTGTGGCTGTGTGGCTGTGTATCTGTGTTGCTGTGTAGCTGTGTGGCTGTGTGGCTGTGTAGCTGTGTGGCTGTGTGGCTATGTTGCTGTGTGGCTGGATGGCTGTGTGGCTGTGTAGCTGGGTGGCTGTGTAGTTGTGTGGCTGTGTGACTGTGTGACTGTGTGGTTGTGTGGCTGGCCCCTGGTGTCCTCCTCCCTTGTTGTCTGCTCTTTGATTTCTCTTGTTTTCTCTCTTTTTCTCCCTCTATTCTCTCTACCTGCCAGCCCCACCTGTCCTTGCTCCTGCCTCGCTATTGGCCATGCAGCTCTTTATTAGACCCTCAGGTGTTTTAGACAGGCGAAGAATCCCAGCTTCACAAAGTTAAACAAGTGCAACATAAAAAGAACACAACACATCTTTGCATCATCAAATAAATGTCCACAGCAGAAACAAATGTAACACATCTTAAAATAATATTCTACAACATATATATTGTGCAAATATTTCTCACAATGCTTAGCTTATCTTTGGGTTTTATAGCAGTATCTGGTAAAACCTAGTTCATTGATTCTTTCTTTTAAAGTTTATGATTATTGATCATATTTTTAAAAAACTGTCAAGTCCAATACTACCGGGTTTTCCATTACAGTTTCTTCTGGAGGTTCTAGCTCTAAGATGTCATCCACTTTTTTTTTTTTTTTACACAGGAAGCTTGGTGAACCTTGCCTGTAATTTCTGCTGAGGAAGAAGTATCATGAGTTCAAGGTTAATCTGGGTAACACAGTTAGAAACTGCTCTAAAAAAATCAATTAAAAATGTCTTTAGTTTGAGCTGTTTTGACTAACAGAAAAGCTACAGAAATGATCCGTGTAATTTATATATACAATTGGCCTAGCTTCAGCAGATATTAACTAACATAACCATAAAACAACTATCAAAACTAGAAAATTAACTAAAGCTATACATTTTACTTAAGTTTACCAGTTTGGGGGTCAGCTATACAGCCCATCAGCTAAAGGCACTTGCCACTAAGTGTGACCATCTGAGTTCACACACACAACAAAGAAATGAATGAATAAACGTAACAATAAAATTTAATCTCCACATGTTTTCTGCATGTGTGCCTGCTTGAGGACTAATTCTGAACCTGTTTTCCTCCAGCTGTTGGGTCTTCTCTGTCTCCTTCTGTCTTCGCCAGCCCTTATCTGTTCCGACACCTTCACTTTATATACAGTGTGAGGGAAAGGGCGTGATCGTTTCCAGTTTCCTGTTTTCACAGGCATTTGCAGTTGTTCCAGCATCCTTTGCTGAGAGATCATCCTTTCTCTAACTAAACAGCCTTGACAGCTTCACTAGCCATCAATGACCTGGGCTGCAGGCAGCCGTGTCTAGCTCTGTCTGCTCTGCAGAGACATCTGTCTGTCTTTACATCGGGGCAACAGTGTCTCTGTTTCTGTCGTTGTATGGAAGTGTGAAATCAGGTCCATGAGCCCTCCATCTTTGTTCCTCCTCTTCCAGGTTGTCTTGGCTGCTCCAGGATCTTGACACGTAAAAATCAGCCCTTTGCTTTCTGCAAAGAGGCCCCATTGTGGAGAAAACTGACAACCGTACCAATATTGAATCCTCTACGAACTGAGAATCTCTTTTGGCTAACTTAGTTCTTTCGTTCCTCTTGGCAACAATATAGTTTTCAGTATATACGTCCCACACGCCTCTCCTTAGATGTAGTCACAGCAAATGCCACGTGAGTTTGCAAGCTAAGAACTGCTTTCTCTGCCTTGCCTCCATTGCTTAAACATGAGGCTGGAAAACCGTTACTATAAAATGCTGTGGGAATGCCTTCAGCCAATAGCCTTTAAGATACTGGCTCACTCTGGGCGTGGCCACACGTCCTATAGAAACAGATATAGAAACTTGTGCAGCCCCTTGGCTGCTGGATTCGGCTCCTGTTCCCCACTCATGCAGAGGAGTGCTGCTCTGTGTGTCTACCCCTAAATAAAGACACCTTTATTAGACTCAGTCTGACTACTGTGGGACTGCCTTATTATAACTGACTACAATAAAATATGCAAATGTACACTGTAAATATAATTGAGAACCTAGGAAAACCAAAAGTAATTTGGCGTGGTAACAAATACCTGTAACACCAGAACCTGGAAGGTGGAGACAGGCAGATCAAGAGTTCGAGGCTGGGGCTGGAGAGATGGCTCAGATGCTAAGTGTTGCTGGTATTTTGGGGTGCCCACCACCCAGCTCCCAAATAAATCACATGGAGGCTTTTCCTTTCTTATAAATGCCTAGCCTTAGCTTGGCTTGTTTCTAGCCAACTTTTCTTAAATTATACCATCTATCTTTTGCCTCTGGGCTTTTTTCTTGCTCTATTTCTGTGTACCTTTCTTTACTTCTTACTCTGTGGTTTGTTGTGTAGCTGGGTGGCTGGCCTGGAGTCCTCCTTCCTTCTCTTTGCTCCTAGATATTTTCTTCCCAGATTCCTGCATGCCAGCCCCGCCTACCCTTCCTCCTGCCTCGCTATTGGTCCTTCAGCTCTTTATTAGACCAATCAGGTGTTTCAGACAGGCAAAGAATCACAGTTTCACAGAGTTAAACAAATGCAACATAAAAGAATACAGCACGTCCTTTCATCCTTAAACAAATGTTCCACAGCATAAACAAATGGAACACATCTTAAAATAATATTCCACAACAGTTAAGAGCACAGGCTGCCTCCTGGATATTAACCTTCATCAGGCGATGAAAGGAGACAGAGACAGAGACCCACATTGGAGAACCGGACTGAAATCCCAAGGTCCAAATCAGGAGCAGAAGGAGAGAGAACACGAGCAAGGAACTCAGGACCGTGAGGGGTGCACCAACATACTGAGACAATGGGGATGATCTTTCGGGAACTCACCAAGGCCAGCTGGACTGGGTCTAAAAAAGCATGGGATAAAACCGGACTCGCTGAACATAGCGGACAATGAGGACTGCTGAGAAGTCAAGAACAATGGCACTGGGTTTTGATCCTACTGCACGTACTGGCTTTGTGGGAGTCTAGGCAGTTTGGATGTTCACCTTACTAGACCTGGAAGGAGGTGGGAGGTTCTTGGACTTCCCAAAGGGCAGGGAACCCTGACTGCTCTTTGGGCTGATGAGGGAGGGGGACTTGATTAGGGAAGAGGGAGGAAGCAGAAATCTTTAATAAATAAATAAATAAAGCACAGGCTGCTCTTCCAGAGGTCCTGAGTTCAATTCCCAGCAACCACATGGTGACTCACACCTTCTTTAATGAGATCTGGTGCTCTCTTTTGGCCTGCAGGCATACATGCAGGCAGAACACTGTACACATAATAAATAAATCGATCTTTAAAAAAGAACTCAAGGCCAAGTGCAAGGTCCTTGGCTACATAGTGGGTCTAAGGCCAGTGAGGGTTTCATGAGATGTCTTTAATCACAGCATTCAGGAGGCAAGGCAGGTGGACCTCTGAGAGTTCCTGCACAGCCTGGTCTACAGTTAGTTCTGGAACAGCCAGGACTATATTGTGAGACTCTGTCTCAAAACAGACATCAAAGCCTAAACCAAAAGTAGGACGTTGGGGTGTAATGCCAGAGTTTGGGAGGCGGGGGCGTTGAGAGCATCACAAGTTCAAGGCTAATCTGTCCTACGCAGTGAGTTGCTCAGCACAGCCAGGGCAACAAGGTGAGACCCTGTCTCAAGTAGCTAAGTAAACAACAAATCCAGAAGCATGAACTGTAATTCACAAAACCTGATAAAACATTAAATTGTTGGGTAAAGTGGGTGAATAATGACACAGTGTGTATTCAACATACGCATGATTCCTTTCAACAGATAAAAACTTTTAAATAAAAATAAGGTCCCTTTCACACTAGCAGCTAAAAACCAAACAAAATATGGATGAACAGTTCAATCATATTCATTGCTAATAAATGGTTTGTTTTGTTTTGGGTTTTGTTGTTGTTTTTGTTTATTTGCTTGTTTCTTCTTTTTGAAATAGGGTTTCTCTAAGTATCTCTGGCTGTTCTGGAACTCACTCTGTAGGCTAGGCTGTCCTTGAACTCACAGAGCTCAGCCTGTCTCTGCCTCCCTGAGTGTTGTGCCACCACTGCCTGGCTAATTAATGTTTTTTTAAAGCCCTGTGTAGCCAGGCAGTGGTGGTACATGCCTTTAATCCCAGCACTCCGGGGGCAGAGGTGGGCAGATCTCTGTGAGTTTGTGGCCAGGCTGATCTAGAGTTCCAGGACAGCCAAAGCTACACTTTGCCTAGTTGTAGATACATTTGTTTACTTGTGGAAAATGGTAATCTCATAAACCTCACAGCAGAAGGGAATTCAGGCAATCTCCCCTTGTTAGTATTGTTTAATGTTTTCTAATGAGCACTATTTTAGAACTACAAAGCAATAAAGATATCTTTAGTTTGAAAAGAAACAGAATGTAAGGAACGTTGCTTATGATTTGAACAAGGACACTTTTAAATTTAAGTTGGGAGTTGGGGGTATTTTAATACGCTCGGTGGCAGGGTGCTTACCGGTATGCATGAAGCCCTGGGCTCAGTCTCCAGCACCAGACCCCCATGCCCCATCACTAAGTTACGAGAAATAGGATCACGTTCCTATTTATAATTTATAGTACACTCGCATGTAAATATAATAAAACACAAATTTCCCAAGCTATAAATAGCTTATTATAATACTTGTGAACTTTTTGAAAACAAAATGCTTCCTGTTAAAAAAATAGTTATTTCCTTCTACTGTTATGAAAACTACAGATTATAATAGAACAAATGAAAATATGGGGGCCTCATTTCAGTCAGTGAGGCAAAGAAAGTGCTATAGTACCCACCAGCTCCCCAGAAACAAGCCTGTTGGACACCATGGGATGGGAAGGAGAAGAGGCCAGAGGTCCAGGTGCTTGCTGGACCTAGGCTAGGCTCAGATCTCTAACATTCTGGGGTAGAAGCTTAGACATGGTGTTCTGACTTCACCCATCTGTGGTGGCACAGGCCGACCCCAGAGGCTGGGAACCCTTTGGAGAGCATCAGGCAGTGAAGAGTGTCAGGGAAGAGGGGGTTTTCAGAACCACTTGCTGACCTCCCCTCCAAAAAAGGAGCGGTGTGGGAACGGGCTGCCTGGCAGGAAGGAGTAGAGAGCTGCAGACTGTCCCCCGAGACCCATGAGTCTCGACCACGCGGGCTTTCCAGACACTGAACCCTGTAGCCTGCTCCCCAAAGCAAAAGAAACAGTGCAAGGGTGTTTGAGCCGAAGAAGCCTGTGAAAACTGCAGGATGGCAGGTCCTCTCCCACCTCACGTCCTCCTCCACACTCCACCCTGCGCTCACTTGTTAGCAGACCAATCCAAAGATAAACTATAGGACGAGAGATTTGTACCTTGTATTAGCCGACCCCATCCAAAGATAAGTAATAAGATACACTCCTGGGAACGTCAGGGGAAGAAAACACACACACACACATACACACCACAATTAAAAATAATCAACCACAGAAAAGGAATTTACCTACAGAAGAAATGTTCAAGATACTTTCTGGGCTGTCAGCAAACTTTCAAGCAACGTTCTTTCTAGAAAATAATCCCCAAAACAAGACATAGAATTAAAAGGTGAGTTTTCAGAGGACAGAAGAGGATGGAAAGCAAGCTAGGATAAAAACAAAAAAGCCATCCACGCTGGGCTGAAATCTACACGAAGAGCAGCTGAACACAGGATACAAAAAACAAAACAAAACAAAACAAAAAAAAAACCTAATTCAGCACACGGCCAGCAGACCAGGAAATCACACAAGAAATGAACAATAGTCCCAAGACTCACTGATGAGCCTAGAGAAAACACTGTTAGAAGAAGCCAAGAAAAGCAATGGCCCCAGGGTTTCTGAAGAATGGTCACATGTGCAGGCGAACTAAGGGAACACAATGTAATTTAAAGAATAAACATGAGAAAACTTTCTTGAAATAAGGATATTTTGAATCTGCCGATAAAAAAAAGTGTATTGATTTCAAGAAAATCACTATAGGTAATTCAATACCAATATATTCCTACTGAAGTTATGAAATGCCAAGGACAAGGAAAATCTCACATGAATATTCATACATCTGGGTAGAAGAGCACATACAGACAGAAAAATCAAGACAGGACGTCACCATGCAAAAGTCCCAAGGGAAAGGAAGCAAGACTAAAGGTCATGTAAGCAGACAGTTCTTCACGTACAGAGATAAGAGACACACTCAGATATGTGAGACCTCAGGGCTAAGAGACTCAGCTTCACACATCAGTGAAATCTACCCAACCAAAAGATGACTCAGGATAAATTCTAGAGGAAAAATTTCAGGTTTCTAGTGCTTCCGTAACAAAGTGTGGTAAGTCAGGGGCCTGGAGTGGAAGCCGGTATTGTGCCAATACCTGACAGAAATGGTGGACGGAAGAGCTATGTCCGCGGGCTCACAGTTTCAAAGGGTCTAAGTCCCTCACAGTTAGAAGGACATGCTGGAGTTTGTGGCATTAGAAGTGTGTGGCTGAGGCTTCTCACATCACACTGAACCAGGAAAAGAGAGCGAAAGCCCACTGCTAGAGACCATGAAAGCCCACCCCTAGAGACCGTGGAAGTCCACCCCTAGAGACCGTGAAAGCCCACCCCTAGAGACCGTGAACCCACCCCTAGAGACCGTGGAAGCCCACCCCTAGAGACCGTGGAAGTCCACCCCTAGAGACCATGGAAGCCCCCCCCTTAGAGACCATGGAAGTCCACCCCTAGAGACCGTGAAAGCCCACTCCTAGAGATCTGCTTCTGCTCCCCCACCCCAAAGCCTCCAGCAGCAGCTTTGGATCAAGCATTCAGAATGTGAACCTGTAGCGCATATTTCATGTTCCATCTGCAGCATCCTACTGATGGCCCCAAAGTCTCATGGCCATCCCATCATACAAACTCATTTGCGCCAACTGTGAGTCTCCACAGTCATAGCACCAATGTTCTTCCCAAGTCCAGAATCAGCTAGTAAGCTCCTACAGCACTGTAGAGCTTTGCTAGCCTCTGTTTCTAAACTTCCACACTCTTCCAACAAACCATTTCCACAGGCCAAAGGACCACTTGTCAGGTCTACTCACAAACAACCTCACTTCTCTGGTACCGATTTTTCGTTTTTAGTTGTGTGTGTGTGTGTGTGTGTGTGTGTGTGTTTGAGAGAGAGAGAGAGAGAGCGAGAGAGAGAGAGAGAGAGAGAGAGAGAGAGAGAGAGAGAGAGAGAGAGAACATCTGACATGAAGAACATATGGGAGGCAACATTTTACTTTGGCTTATAGTTTCAGAGGGTCCATCATAGTGGGAAGCATGGCAGAATCCAGGACAGCTGGCACATGTGACAGGATCATGTCATGTCACAGCACATCTGGAAGCAGATGCAGAGTCAGAGCTGGTCCATAACCTTCGAAAAACCCAGTCCTAGTGACCACCCCCATCAACCAAATCCTACCTTCTATGACTCCACGGTCTTCCAAAATTGTGCCCCCAGCCAGGAAGGAAACGAGTGTTCAGAGCATGAGACCCAGAAGAACTTTGTATACCAAGTCACAAAGCTCACAACAACTAGAAGCATGAAATCGGGGTGTCGGCAGGACTGTGGTCCCTTAGAAGGCTCGAGGGAAGGGTCCTTTGCCCCTCCCAGCTCCTGGTGGCCCAGGTTCCCATGGACTTCTGCGGAGTACCTCCAGCTTTCAGACCGCTCTCTCCCCGGCTCGTCACATGTCTTGCTTCTGTACATGTTTGTGTCCAAGCGTCCCCTTGCTATGATGACATCATTTAGACCAGGGACCACTCTAATGGCCCCATTTAACCTGATGACCTTTTTAAAGACCTTATTTCCAAATAAATCCTATTTTGAGAACACCAATATATCCTTTCCCTCCCCTCTGGAGAAAGGCACAATCCAATCCATAATTCTGAAATCATAGACGGTGAGTCCTGAGCCCGTGAAAGACGGAGCTGAACCCAGCAGCAAGAAGCGCAGTTTGAGAACAGAAGGAAGGGAGGCAGGCATTAGCAGCGCGGCTAACGAGTGCTGAGGCTGGACAAGTGCAGATGTGGGTAATAGCTTTAAATTGAAACCGATTTTGCAGAAAATGGCAAACTCAGTCTCCTAATGGATTTTCGGTTGTCATTGCTCTGAATTCTAGAATAATTCATCTTTAAAGTATGCTTCTATCTTGTGCTGAAGAGGCAACCAATTTAGTGATTCTGAGTTCTGCTTCTTTTTTTTTCTACTTTTCTATTCAAGTACAAGTTAATGTTTTTCATGAGAAAGAGCACGTAGAATCTGATCGTAGTTTTGTAAAACTATATTGCTGTCCTGCCATGGAGTCCTGCTTCAAGTGTTGATGATGGTTATCTAGGGACAACGAGATTTATGGTTAAGGGTTTGTCAACTGTGAGACAGACATTTCTACAGTACTTGAACCTTCATCACGACTATGTTGCTCTGAACAAAACCTATAAAATCCCTCCTCTTTATCTTTCACTTTCTCTCTCCTTTCCCCTCATTTCTAAGCCTTCTCTTTGCAGGTGGGGATGGGGGTTCTGAGAGTTAGAAGGTCCCTTGGGTGCTATGAGGGAGCCAGTCCAGGGTCAGAGGCAGGGCTGGTGACGCTGTGACAGCAAACAGAAGACATCTGGGCTGTCAGAAGAATATTATTCAAGCGATGTCTGTCCCACAATGTGACAAAAGACTGCTTTACCTGCAGATGTCACCCTATGTATTTAATAACTTCCCACAGCCCCACTTGGCCCCTGAAGATCCAGGGAGCCTTCCCAGCAGGATGGGTCGGGGCTGTTCCTGACTTTTGAGAAAATCTAATATTAAGCCAAGCACTGTGACACATACCTGTCTTCTCAGCACTCAGGAGGCTGAGGAAACGAGACAAGAGGAACAGGATTTTTTTTCTCACTTATTTTTATTTATTTATTTATTTTTGTTTTTTGAGACAGGGTTTCTCTGTAGCTTTGGAACCTGTTCTGGAACTAGCTCTTGTAGACCAGGCTGGCCTCGAACTCACAAAGATCCGCCTGCCTCTGTCTCTCAAGTGCTGGGATTAAAGGCGTGCACCACCACCGCCCCGTTGAGGATCAGGATTTTAAGTCCACCCTGGATTACATAGTGATTGTGAGAGTACCCTGAGCTACATGGGACTTTGGGAAGAGAAGGAGGAGGTGAGGAAGAGAACAGGGGAGGGGAGGGGAAGGGAGGGAAAGGAAGAGCTGGGGAGGGAAAAGGAGGGGAGGGAGGAGAAAGAAGGGAAGAGCTGGGGAGGGGAGGGAAGGAAGGGAAGAGAGAGAGGAAAGTATAACCTTAGCTTTACTGGGAGATAAAAGAAACCCACACACTCACAAGCTGACTCAGGGTCTATCTTTCCGTCTTCTTCTTGGGCCCCGGTCAAAGCAGCCTCTTTGTACGACGGTCCCAGGCCCTGTGACTAAGTCATTCTCATCCTCCAGGGAAAGGCCCCTGGATACACAATGGGTATAGTGTTCACGTTTTATAGTTCCTCTTTTCTCTCATAGTCCCAAATGGCTGGCAGGAAATACATCTCTTATTACTTCTTTTCCTGTTATTTTGACGGGAAACAGGAGTTTTGTGAGGCCAGCATGCAGACAGCTGGGTTGCGTGGGGCTGAGCACATCGCACGAGGGCCACGGCTTTAGAGCTCGGCTTCCTGAGAACTGTTTCTGGGGCTTCCATTCAACCTTCCTAGCCTCACAGAAACGCGGTCCCAACGGAGGCACCGACTCGGCTGTGAGGGCTAAAGGGATAAGCAGGGGCAATGCGGCACGAACAGGGGTCTAGCCTGGGCAAGCCCTTCCTGTTGGCTTGGAGACGTAGGAAGTTATCAAATTGGGGGTCTGGAGTGTGCACATGGTTAGCATGCATGTGGCCCTAGGTTCTGTCTCCAGAATGGTAAAATGCAAAAAAACCCTGTAGTCCAGTATCACAAGCGAAATACCGCCACTGCTCGTCAGCACGGACAGCGCCACCAGAGCCTCCCGTGGCACCTCCACGACCACACCCGTTTCTCTCCGGCTCCCATCGCCAGCTCTCAGGAGCTGCTCGTCTCTGGCCCCGGTGCCGTAGTTACAGGCACCAAAGCCACGCCTGGGCACCTAAACTCTTTCTCACTGGGCCATCCTCCCAATTCCACGAATCTATTTTTGTTAATTTTATTTCAAAAATATCATATATTTAAAAAACAAGACAGGAGGCTATTAAATGAACGAATACAGGAAGCAATCTTCAGGTGCTTTCTCCACTTAGAAGAACACTTTGTTCAGCCTTTGCCTACCAAAGGGCATCTGGGTCCTGTAGGGACATAGCCCCACCCATTGGGGGCGTGTTCGCCTCGGGCTAATGTTTACGGATAAATCTGCCGGTCGTGAGCCCAGCAGGCCCCTTTCTTTTGCTTCGCTTTTCCGGTACACCGCGGGAACCTTTGGTCCTGTAAGTTTATTTCCTTATTAAAGCTGTATATATCTATATAATCTGTCTACATTCATTTGCGCCACCACATTTGGCGTCCCAACGTCGGGCTATTTTGCCCCCGACCCGGCACAGGGGGGGCGCAAGCTCCACCTTTCCCGGCTAGTTGCCTGAGCTCAGGAAGGCGATTTACAGCGCGCTCCCTGCTCGCTTTCCCTTCCCCCACTCCAGGCCACTACAGTCGCAGAGCAGCGACCCCCCACAGAGCAGTTAATAGCTCCCTGCTTCTTCCAAACCCTCACTGCCTGATTTAAGTGAAGCACCCGCGGTTTTGAAGTAAAAGCCACCAAACCCCTTCCCTTAACAGGCAGTACAATAATTTTTGTTTTGAGTTAATTGTTTCAGACCGGCTCTGGCTTAGACCACGTGGACTCAGGTGCATTTCTTTAGCCACCACTGGCAGGAAAACTTCATTACAGGTACATAATTTTCTTTTATAAATAAGAAAAATGTCTGAAAACATTACCATTCAAGACTTTAACAGCCTTTTCAGTTGTACCATGTGGGAGATTTTACAAGAAGTGTCTGTCAGCCCACAGATATGGATCTTTCTGGGATTCGTAGTTTTCCTTGGTACTGTATGGTTTGATAATAGAAATATGATAAAGTCTTTACGAGACGAGGTTGAACGCTTAAAAACAATTGAGAATGACAACAATCTTCTCAAAAATCAGTTTGAAGTTCTCCAGGCAGAGAACAGATCTTTGTTTAACACAACTCGACAAACTGAAAAACACTTAAAAACAATTGAGAATGACAACAATCTTCTCAAAAATCAGTTTGAAGTTCTCCAGGCAGAGAACAGATCTTTGTTTAACACAACTCGACAAACTGAAAAAAATTTAGAAGAGGTACAGGCTGATGTTAAGGAGAAATTCATTACTATGGAAGAGGGAACAGCTGATTTGGATCGTAAGCTTCAGTCCCTTTCTGAAACATTAACGGCTGATATTAAGGAGAAATTCATTACTATGGAAGAAGGAACAGCTGATTTGGACCGTAAGCTTCAGTCCCTTTCAGTAGGAACAGAAACATTAACTGAGAGAATCAAAACTGCTGAATGTGACAATCGGATTTTGTCTAAAGCTTATGACAGATTGACAGAAAGATTATCTATACAAGAAGGCACGGTATATGCTATAAAACTTATGTCCAAAGATGAGACATTATCTCTAATGGACAAACTTCATACTTTAGAATCCTCAATGAAGGCTTTAGAACATAATTCTGGACAGGAGATTCAGACATTAAAGAAGGCAATGGTGAATAGAATTGAAAAGATTGAGGAATTTCTAAATTCTGAGGAAGAAGAGCAAGAGGTAGAAAGGCATATTTTAACTAAATCTGTGGGTAAATCCCTCCGGGACAATTCCCACAAAGCTCTACCTACAGTTCTACCTGCCTTTCCAGTTGTAACAACTGAGAAAGTAGTTGGTTCCAGAAACCCTAGGGTCATCAAGGAAGATACATGGGAACCTGTCCGTATGAATGATCTCAAAGAAATTAAACAGGCTGTAATGACTTTTGGAATGAATGCCTCTTTTGTTAAAGAGATGCTAAGATCTTGGGCCACGACGAATAGGGTCACGCCCAATGACTGGTTTCAACTGAGCTCTGCTGTCCTTGAGAGTGGAACGCAATTGAAATGGAAATGCTTATTCAGGCAAGAGGCTAGACTTTTAGAACAGCAGGAAAGAGCAAAGGGAATTGAGATTTCCATAGATCAAATTTTGGGAGAGGGGCTATTTTCTGAGCCTCAGGAACAAGCTAATTTGGATGAAAACATACTCTCCGTGTGTACTACAGCAGCCTTAAGGGCTTGGGACAGGGTGCAAGACCCAGGACAGAGGATGGAATCATTTGTCAGAGTTAAACAGGGTCAGAGAGAACCCTTTAGTGACTTTTTACAAAGAATAACTAAAGCTGTACAAATAGGGATATCTGACCCAGAAGCAAGACGTATAATGATCGAGACTTTGGCTTATGAAAATGCAAATGTGGAATGCAAAAGGATTTTGGGACCTTTAAAGCTCAGATCAGCGCCATTAGAAGAATGGGTCTTGCATACACTAGATGTTGATACATTTGACTATGGCACTGAAGCATGGGTAGAAGAAGCAATTTCCAATGATAAAAGGAGACATCAGAATACCAAATGTTTTAATTGTGGCAAAATGGGTCATATGAAAAGGAATTGTAGACAACGGATTTTCAGAAATAATAATAATATATATATATATATATATATATATATATATATGTCTTAAACTTTCTTTGCTTTTCCTCATATCTGTGTCTTTCTTTATATGTCAGTATATGTCCTTGTTGTTAATGTTTAAATTTCCCATAACAAGCAACAAATTTTCCTACAGTAATCTTTGAAGTTTCCAGGATGAAGATGGGGCCCCACAACATCAACTCCATCTGGTTTTTATGACGTCATGAATTTTTTTTTTTTTAAAGCGCTAATATTAGACCTGTTTTTTGGTACCAACTACAAGAGACAATTTTGAATGGTGCACATTTTTGACAACACTCTGGTCGGACCTTCTCAAAACGCTCTGAGACTAGTTATAATTTTCTTAGGTCAAAGGTTAATTTGGGAATTTTACCATCATTTGCTTTCACAGGACCCCCTAAGAAGAACGTCGCCCCCATGTCAGCTAGAAGCAATCTTAGAGGACGACATCCCCTCTCCCAACAGAGTTTGCCCTCAGGGTTGGGGACATCTTTTAATGGTTGGTTTAGGGTTGAGGGGATGGGGTGATATTTTTTTTTGAAAAAAAAAAAAAAAGAAGAAGAGGAAAAGAAGGGGGTAACTGGTTTTTTGGGATGATTGGTATTTGTGAATTACTGTTTATAGAAAATTGTACTGGTACTGTTTCTTGTATACTGATATGTTGAATATTGAATGTGAGTGTTCCTACCTCTATTTTTGTATGAGTATGCTTATAACTTTGTCTATATTGTATTGATACATCTACCATATTACATTGTACATTTCTACCTCTGATACTATGACATTGTTTACAGTTGAAGATCATTGTCTTCATATATTGCACAGTTGTTTATTCTTTTAGTCTTCAAAGTTAGATAGGTATTGAGAATTATATGTTTGTCATATTTATTTTTAAGTTTATCAGGTCTTTTAGTTACATAGAGATTATATTTAGTATAGATAGTATGATCTTCAGCCTCTTCGAAGAGCTGTAGAAAATGGCCTTTAATCTAACCTAAAATTTCTATGCCAAAGAGACACAATTACTCCTGGCAACACCACTCTACTCCCGAGAGAACGTTGAGCACCAAAGACACTCCACTGGGAGCTTGTCTTCTTGGCAGAACTGGCCTTTGGGTTAAGAAAAGCCCATACCTCAACTTCTGACAAAGATACAGAATATCCCTAAGTGGATGAAGCAGGATTGTCTTATCTTGCCAAGACAGGGTAGGATAGTCCTAAGAAAGTTCCTTGCCTTTAATAATGGTATGCCAGTTATGTTAGGCCTTAGCCAAAGTTGGTTGACTCAACATTGCAAACGAGACTTTGGGTGATTGCCCAGGTAGTCAGTTGTCTCTGTCAATTGTTGCACATTTTTGGATATCTCTCGATTGTTAAGTAATATTTATTCCCTTCTCAGATCTTTGACGGAGTTGAAGATTATATAATTGTAGTTACTCTCTATGTTATTTAGACTCCTTGAGATAGAATGTTTAGCAAAAGTTTTGTTCTCAATATTGTTTGTTATATTTATTATTTGTTATTATTGTATATAGTTGTATTTGGTTTGGTTTTATCTTATTTAGACAAAAGGGGGAGATGTAGGGACATAGCCCCACCCATTGGGGGCGTGTTCGCCTCGGGCTAATGTTTACGGATAAATCTGCCGGGCGTGAGCCCAGCAGGCCCCTTTCTTTTGCTTCGCTTTTCCGGTACACCGCGGGAACCTTTGGTCCTGTAAGTTTATTTCCTTATTAAAGCTGTATATATCTATATAATCTGTCTACATTCATTTGCGCCACCACAGGGTCCCCAGCCTGAAGCCTTTCTTTCTCCAGGATCCTGTCCTGTCATAGGAGATTATTAACTGATAGTTAGGATTTATATAAAAATCCTCAAGGAGGTTGTGGTGGTGTGGTCACACTGTATTTCTCAGTTCAATTTACACCTCTGGTCTTAATTTCTGAGTAAATCCATTTACTCCTAAGTTGCATAAGCATCATCATGAATGCTCTTCATTAAGAAAATCTGGGGCTGACGAGATGGCTCAGCAGGTTAAGGAGCTTGCTGCAAAGCACGACAACGTGAGTTCAATCCCCAAGACCCACATGCTAGAAGAAGAGAGCTGACTTGAATACGTTGTCCTCTGACCTTCACACGTAAGCTGTGGTATAAGCTCCCTCCAAAGGCCACAAAACAAACGTAATATTCGTAAAAAAAAAAAATAAATAAAGGAATGAAAATCTAACTCACAGTTTTCAATCCCCTGTGTATACCTCCACCTAATGTTTTAAAATTGAAACTTAGATTTGCTCTCTGCCTTTGTTAGGGTAGGATGAGGCTGATGTGTAGAATCTGAGTATGCAGGGGTGAGGACAGGGCTGAGGCTCACATGTACAGTCTGAGTGTGCAGGGGTGAAGACGGGGCTGAGGCTGATGTGTAAAGTCTGAGTGTGCAGGGGTGAGGAGGACGGGGCTCAGGCTGAGGTGTACAGTCTGAGTGTGCAGGGGTGGTGAGGACGGGGCTGAGGCTTAACGTGTACAGTCTGAGTGTGCAGGGGTGAGGAGGACGGGGCTGAGGCTGACATGTACAGTCTGAGTGTGCAGGGGTGAGGAGGATGGGGCTGAGGCTGAGGTGTACAGTCTGAGTGTGCAGGGGTGAGGAGGACGGGGCTGAGGCTGACATGTACAGTCTGAGTGTGCAGGGGTGAGGAGGATGGAGCTGAGGCTGGGGTGATGTGGCAAACAACGTTTATCCACATAGAACAGACTCCTGTTGAAGGACCTGAAGCATCCCTGGGTCCTCTGTTTCAAACAGTTTCTAGTAATGTTCTGTGCATAATTTGTTTTATAATTTTCTATGCACATGGGGTATTTAATGTCTAATCCAGTTTGGGTTTGAGCCGTTGTGTATTCATACTGCCTTTAATTACTTTCAGGATTATTTTTATAACAATACAGTTTTAATCTTGTTTAAATTTGTTCTTTTTTGGTTTGGGGGGGTTGGTGTTTTTTGTTATTGTTGTTGTTTTGTTTTGATTCTCAAGACAGGGTTTCTCTGTGTAACAGCCTTCGGCTGACCTGGAACTCCCTCTGTAGACCAGGCTAGCCTCAAACTCACAAAGATTCAACTGCCTCTGCCCCGAGTGCTGGAATTAAAGATGTGCACCACCACCACCACCACTTAGCCTAAATTTGTTCCTAAATACGCTTTATAGTGAGTGATGGGGAGTGGGGACATTATTCCCTAAGGTCAATCCTGTGACTGAAGTTACTGGGATGGCATTTGCCTACTATAAATATTACAACTTAACAGATATATGATGGGGGCGGGCACACACGTGGAGAACAGCTCTGGGTTGGTCCTTTCCTCCCACTTTGGTGTAGTTCCGAGCTATCTTGCTGAGCGTCTTGCTTGGTTTGAATCACTGCTGGATCCCGGGGCTGTGGCAAAGCGTTTTGTGGTGTGTGTTAGAAAGACTGATGGTTGCTTCTCTGAGCCCCTTAAAAATCGTGATGCAGAACCCTCAGGATGACTCAGTGGGCAGAGGTGTTTGCCACTGAGTCCAAGGACCTCAACTCCATCCCTAGGACCCACATGATGGAAGCAGAGAACCCACGCTCTCTGGTTCTCCTCTGACTTCCAATCTAACATGCACGGACACACATAAAAGAAACAGAGATAAGTAAATATGTGAACATTTTTAAAAAGAATTAGAAGCCAGGCACTGGTGAGATGACTCAGCAGGTGAAGGCGCTTTCCCCCAAGCCTGACAACCTGTGCTTTAAGCCCCAGAACCATATGGAAGAAGGAGAAACCCAACTCCCACAAGTTGTCCTCTGACCCGCGCGTGCGCATCACACCGTGCACAACTCCCACATATGAATTTAAAAAGAATGGAATGACATTAAATATAATTCTGTTCTGGAGGACGTCCTTCCTGGAGTGAGGGTACATGCGTGTATAACTTTGCCAAAATTTGATAAAGGAACCAGGACCGAACCTTCAGTGCTTATAAGGTTGAGTGACCCAGCTAAGTGTTTCCAGGCCTTTGCTTTAGAAATTAAGCTACGTGAACAAACATTGAATTGGTAGTTGTGTTAGGAATTTTCTCTTTAGGAACCGGGATGAGCTGAAGTGCTGTGCTCGTGTTGGGGGCATACTTCAGCAACTTCTAAAGAAGTGTAGGCATTTTAGCTCAGGAAGCCTCAGGAATCTTAAACAGACGTGGAAAGCTGTCCTCTAACTGAGAGGCCAGCTCAATACAGCTTGTAAGGATGGGGACCGTTGGGGGCTGGCAAGAGGTGGGTTTCTGTGCTACCTGACTTTACTAGAGATAAAGACTTGAAGTGGAAGGGGAGATAATGGGGGTGGGGCTGCCTGCATAGTCACAGGATGTACGTATGCAGAGGCGGGTATACACACCTACACCGGCTTATTCATAAGTGCGCATTCTTGTTTATCGCGTCCAAAAAATGTGGAAAATTAACACCTCCTGATTTGTGTGTGAGAACAATATTAAAGGCCCAGATACACGATAACCATCTGTGTCAAAGCCCTCATTGCCATGCTGAATCACACCCTAAAAACAAACAGTACCCAGTCCTGTGTGGTGATGGGTCTTAAGAGGAACCAGCAAGTGACCTTGGTGTCACGGTGCTGAGGCAAGAACCAGGTGTGAGCTACAATCTCGTACCTGAAAGCCCCAAGTGTTAGCCAGCTGTGAGCTACAGTCTTGTATCAGAAATCCCAAGTGGTAGGGGCTTGGAATGATATGAGAGAATTTCCCAAGATAGATATGGCTTCTAGAGACAAAAGAGAAATTAGGAAGATGACTTTACTTAATACACCATGTAAGGATGACTAACATGTAACACGTAAACATCAAAGGTTTAATTTCAACAAGAATATTCATGTTGTAAATAATTTTTAAAGATTAATACATTAATGTACAGTTTACTTGTTTATTTGTATAGGGTCACGCACTTAATGCCTGTTTATAAGTATGTATGTACAATGTATGATGTAACATAAATAATATGTAATTGGGGTCAAGCATATATTGTACAACATATATATGTTAATAAAATTTAGGAAAAACATTTATATATTGTCATTGTACTTGAGAAATAAAAAATATGGGGCTAGAGAGGAGATTCAGTGGTTAACAGCACTGGCTGCTATTTCAGATGACCTAGGTTCGATATCCAGTACCCACATGGCAGCTCACAACTGTCTGTAACTTCAGTTCTAGGGGATTCAATATCCCCTGTCTGGTCTTTGCAGGCACTACACACACAGCACATGGTGCACAGACATACATGTAGGGAAAACATTTACACACATAAAATAAAAATTAAAACAAAAAAAATTTAAAACAAGCCTTCAATTCCAGCATTCGGGAGGCAGAGGCAGGTGGATCTCTAGGCGTTCAAGGTAAGCAGCCTGGTCTACAGAGCTAGCTTCAGGACAGCCAGGGCTACACAGAGAAACCAGGTCTTGAAAAAAAAACAAATAAACAAATAAATAAAACATAAATGTAAAAAGATATTTTAAAAAATATATAGCTCTCAAGAACAAAAGTTGGAATTATTTTAAGCTAAAATACCAGATCTGGGTTCCGACAGTGATTGTCGCTTCTTTTTTGTTATCCCAGCAAGACTGAGTCTCCATTCTTTGGTTTACAAGATCTAAGTATCTGCTATGCTTAGAGGGCTCTTCATTTAGGTGATTTTGTTTCTTTAGAAAGGCTGGAAGAGGAATTAGGATGAAAATAATGAGGCACTAGCAGGCTGAGGCTATGTGTCCGTCAGCGATGAAGCCCTGTTTGATCATTGGCCTCCATCGTCAGTGTGGCGACCAGCTGCTAGACTTCAGGACAGGCGCCGGCTGAGTGGTCAGAAGATCAGACTTCACGTTTGGAAACACGAGGTGGGTGAGATGATAGGGTGAGAATGGGAAGTATGAGGGCAAACAGTCCGTCTAAATGGTTGGAGATTGTGAGCAAGAATACCTAGCCATGAAGACAAAGTCTAACGTGTGGCAGTAAGCGAAGGGGACATTCAAGGGTGTAACTGCCTGACTCTCCCGGGTTTAGACAAGAACAATACTAGAGAAAGAATGAGGATCAAGAACAGGAAACCTAAAAATATCTGTAATTGAACTGTAGGAGAGTAAAGGGGTTTTGTCGGAATCTGAATGCATTCCTGGTGGGTTGTTTGAGCCTGTTTCACGAGGGCATAAATGGCAAATGATTACCCAGGTTGCTGATGAACGGAAGAATGAAATGGAAGGCAAGTAATTGAATGAAAGTAATTTTATCAACTGAAACCTGAGAATGGATATTACTATCAATGATATGGTTCTAATTAATTTTAGGTTATTTGCTTGGGATGTCTGTGGAAGAGAGTAATAGAGACTTTTTAGATCAAACAGAAATGTAATCGCAACTAGAAAAGTTCTATGGAGACCAATAGATGCATGTGTCCAATCTCTTAAGTCAAACCCACATCTCACAGACTTGACTTCTCTGAACAAATATTTAACTGGGGAGACCAAAATGTAGTCATGACAAGTAGAACGGCTGGTATCGGTTCCTAAAGTTAGCATTGGACAACGCGTTCTCTTACGGTCTGTATGTGAACTGAAGGGCTGGAAGTCAGTTGCACTAATTAAAATGAGATCCTCATTAATAATCAGAAACAGTAGAAATAAGGCCTCGACCATGTGTCATTGTGACTCAGGAGCATCAAGAGCCCAAACAATGGTTTGGTGTGCTGTGAAACGTCAGCTGATCCGGCACCGTGAGCAGACCTTCCCAGAGCTGATCCGGCACCGTGAGCAGACCGTCCCAGAGCTGATCCGGCACCGTGAGCAGACCGTCCCAGAGTCGATCCAATGTTAATGTGTGGTTAGCGCGAGACCTGCTGTTGTAGCGGGCTTCCTACTGGCGGGCCAGAAAACTCCTTCAGCTGCAGATACAGTCACACGAATGAACAACTTTACACAGTCACACCCAATCCTTGAAGAAGCCAGATGGCCCCCCGGATGGCAGAATGAGTCAGAGCCCTTCTAATGTGGATATCATTCAGCATTAGCTTTGCTGTACCATAAAGCAGCCAGCATACCCGGAAACCAGCCAGGAGGTTGTCCATGTTCTTCTTGGTCCCCGATCAAGGGAGCTGTCTTATGCTGTGCCCCTGAGATCACAGCCACGTGACTAAGTTCTCTGCTGTACCCTCCAAACCAGCTCTTTCCAATAGGAAAGACATCCGGTGCATAGCGGTTATTAATATGCTCCTATTTAGTTCCTCTTCGCGTTGTTTCTCGTCCTCTGTCGGCAGGAAATGCACCTTTTGTATTCTTTCTGTACTTCAAAGGGAAAGTGGGAAACTGTCCTAGCACGGAAAATACATAGAATCCAAGCCTGAACGCAGGTCTAATGTGCATGGCCTAGAGGCTCTGCCACAGGAATGAGGATCACATCCTCCAAGGGGCAGAATCACCAGACAGGTTGTCATAGTAACAGTGTTGGCGGCAGGTGGCAGGCTGTCCACAAATGTTGACCGCAGGGAAACCCAGCAGGAACTGTGAGGATAACACCTGCTGGCAGCCTGCAACCCTTCTTGGAAAAGATTGTCTATATCACTGATTTGTGTCAAAAAGACTAATAGGAACCATACAGAGATGTATTCCTGAAAGCCCACGAGAAATCAGTTTATTTCAAATGAAACAGTGAGAGTCATAGGTTCTCTCAGTTCAGAATCCAAGCCCTGGAAATGTCCATTGCAATTTTCCCATCTCATCTTCCATAATACAGCCGAGATTGGTGTTACTTATCCAGGCTGTCGAATCAGCCAGGTCACATCCGTGTAGACAGGCAGAGGGGTCATCTCACCAGCCGCTGCCTTGACCTCCAGACTACTCATGCTCCTGTTACTTCACGCTAACTTCTACACTCCAAAGAGAGATCTCTGTAAGAATTTCCTGGAGGGGAGAGGGGGTTGCTCTTCCTGGTGGTGCATGCCTTTAATCCCAGGGAGACAGAGGCAGGCAGGCCATTCTGAGTTCAAGGCCAGACTGTTCTACACAGCAAGTTCCAGCCCAACAAGGACTATGCAGTGAGTCTTATCTCTAGGAAAAAAAAGAAAAATTCTGTTAAAAATGTGATTTTGGACCAGCAAGATGCCTTAGCAGGAGAAGGCACTTGCTGTCAAGCCTAACAACTTGAGTTCAATCCCTGACCCTATCCTTTGACCTACACACACACACACACACACACACACACACTGTAATTTTAATGTGATTTCAATTCATCCCATGAAAGCAGATTACAAACAAATAGCAAAACATTCTGCTTTCACCTCACCCTTCTATCTGTCTCCTAGTTCACCCTAGAATCCTGTGATAGTTTCCACTTTACCCAGTCTTCAACATTGACTACTGTGGGTATCCATTTTTCTCTTTATTGGGTGTGTGTGTGTGTGTGTGTGTTTAAACCTCTGTATGAGTGTGCTCACCTGCGCACAGATATGTTGAGGCCAGAGGTCAATATTGGGCATCCTCCTTCGTTGCTCTCCGGTTATTCTTTGAGGCAGGATCTCTCACTGAACCTGGAGCTCACTTTTTTAGCTACACCGACTGAACATTGAGCTCCAGGGAACTTCCTGCTTCTGCCGCCTCAGGGCGGAACTGACAGACATTCACCACTGTGCCTGGCTCTCGTGGACACTGGGAATGCTCCCTCAGGTCCCCACAGCTCTGCTCAGTCTTCACACGTGAGCCTTTTCAGCTCACTCACTCCTCAACCTGCTCCAATCAGGCTTCTGCTCTATTCTGTTCATCTGCTCCTTCCCAGCCTCAAACCTCAAACCCTGAATAAGACACATTTCTACAATTCACAGCCCTAAGGAGGTCAGATAGCAAAGAGGACCCAAAGAGGCATGCATGGATTTCCCTGGGAAGAGGAAACAGAAGAGATCTCTTGAGTAAACTGGGGGCGAGGGTGATGGCGGTGGGGGGGGCTGGAAACTTGAGAAAGTCGGTTGGGCTGGCTGGGCCTGGGAGGCCGGGTCAGAAGGAAGAGTAACGAAACAGGTAAGAAAGCCGTTTCAGGGTTAGGGAGAAACCTGGTGCCAGGGAAACTCCCAGAAATCCACAGGAATGACCCCAGCCAAGACTCCTAGCAATAGTGGAGAGGGGGCCTCAACTGGCCATCTACTGTGATCAAATTGGAGACTACCCTAATTGTCACCAGAGAGCCTTCATCCAGTAAGTGGTGGAAGTAGACGCAGAGACCCACAGCCAAGCACTGGGCCAATCTCCGGGAGTCCTCCTGAAGAAAGGGAAGAGGGATTGTATGAGCCAGGGGGAGGGTAGGGGAGGATGGTGGGGGGAGATGGATGGGCTGGGCAGAGAGGGGGACACCCACAGAGACAGCTGACCTGACCTCATGGGAGCACATGGACTCTGAGCCGACAGTTAGGGAGCCTGCCTGAGACCGACCTAGGCCCTCTGCATGTGTGCCACAGTTGTGTAGCTCGGTCTGTTTGTAAGGCTCCTAGCAGTGTGATCAGGATCTGTCCCTGGCACTTAGCTGGCTTTTAGGAACCTGTTCCCAATGCTGGATTACCTTGCCCAGACTTGATGCAGGGGGAGGAGCTTGGTCCTACCTCAATTTGATGCTCCATGCTTTGTTCCAGCCCATGGGAGGCCTGTCCCTTTCTGAGTGGAGACGACAGAGGAGGAGTGGAAGGGGGAAGGGGTAGGTGGGAGCGAGGTGGGGGATGGGAGGGTAGAAGAAAGGGGAAACTGCGGTCGGTATATAAAATAAATGAAAAAAAAATGCTAAATAAAATAAAATTTGAAAAAGAGAGAGAAAGAGTAACAGGTTTCAGCCTGGTGGTAGCGGCGGCTCATGCCTTTAATGCCAGCACTTGGGAAACAGAAGCAGGTGGATTTCTAGTTCGAGGCCAGCCTGATCTACAGAGTGAGTTTGAGGACAGCCAGGGCTACACAGAGAAACCCTGCCTTGAAAAACAGACAAAAACATGGCATGTCAGTTCCCCTGTGCTTCTGCTGATATTTCCATGTGAAATCACTGCTGGCTGTTTGTCTCTCAACACCTCGTCTGTCTTTCTGTCCCATCTCCCACCGGCTCTATCACTTCCTTCATTCCGTAGTGAGCTTTCTTCTCCCATTCCTGAGTTTGGAGGGATCTGTCCTCAGCAAACAAGGCATTTTGTACCCATGTTTCAGCTTCCAAACGCTACCACATCCAGCCCTCAGCAAACCAGGGCTGGGAGCGCAGCTTCATGGTGAAGCATTGAGCCTGGCATGAGCGAGGGCCAGTTCCGTGGTTCCGTTCTGGGCACTGGGGTGTGGGGGCTGGAAATAAGTCAACGAAGTCCCTCAAAGTAGATTTCCTCCAGACTGAAGCCCTTTCACCTTGCTAGGTGCTGTTTCTCTGCCTGGGTTACACGTCCTGTCCGACACAGCCCCAGGATGCTGCATCTCAACAGACGTGACCTCACGCTGGGTTTCCCAGAGAGGATGCTAACCCTGGCCTTACAGGACTTGTGATTTGCTCCGAAAGCATGACCTCGAGGGATTTAGAAGACGGAACTCAGAGAGGAAACCTGGCTGTGCTCGTTCCGGACTCTGTCCCTAAGAAGTCATTGTCCCCCAGATTGTACTTCCTTATGGTGTCCTTATTATTATTTTGGTGTTGCCCTTGGGGCAGGGGTCTGTGTCACAACGAGAGAAGAGGACCCCAAGGAACTGACAAATGAGTTCCGTCTGAGTCCCCCAAGCTTTCACATATGTTCTGGGAATATAAATGAAGCCAGCTCACTGAGCTCTAGACCGGAGTTTTCACCTCTAAGAGAGGACTTCCTTCCTCTATTTCTAGCAGTCTTCTCTGGAAACCCCGCCAGCCACCCTGAATCTCTTTTCCATAAGGTTGAGTCACAAAAATAGAATCACAAGAAGATCTAGTGTGAGCGAGCACTTTGCCCTCTGAGTGAGAAGAGCCTAAGGCAAGGCAAGGAAGGCAAGGCTGCTTCTTCCATGGGAAAGAAAGCAAACTGAAACTCAGAATCAGAACAACTGCTTTCAGTTAGTCATCTTCAGGAAGTGGTCATACTTGGAATATTCTAGAATTTCAGGAAGGAGTTTTAAACATAAGACCATTGAGTGAGCCTTTATACAGCATGTATGCTTTGCCAGGCATTACGGCTTACATGCTTACTTACGTATTTGTGATTATTTTTCCTGAGGAGATCCACAATTTTGATCAAGTTCTCAACATCCCTCAAAGGTAAGAATCACCCAAAGGATAACGTGATAATTATGCGTTGTTGCAGAACCACTCGCTGACAAAGAGTGCAGCGCCGTCACCACCGCTACCTCACCGTCCGAGCTGGGGAGCAATTCAGCTGAGTGACCACTCAGTTGAAGTCCCTTATGCACCCAGGAAGTCAGCTGAGGCTTCTGTCACTTGGAGATTTGTTTTCAAGATGGTTCACCCTCATGGCTCTTGGCAGGAGGTCTCAATTGCCATACAGATCTCCCCACTGAACTGCATGGGGTATCCTCACAAAGTGGTAATCGGTGCCTGTCACACCCCTGCCCTATCTCCCCAGCATCTGCGTAAGAGAGAAGGCAGGAGCACCTTCCAAGACTGTGCCGGAAGTCCTAAAAGCAAATGCTGCTAGTTCTTCCATGGGCCGTGCAATGAAAAGGGCAGCTTGCTCTCAGGAGGGGAAATTTGACTCCATCTTTGAAGGAGAAAGTATCTTAGAACTTGTGTTCATATTTCCGAATTATTAACTGGTTAAAAAAAAAAAACCTACCATACTTTATATAAGAAGAAAATTTACACACACACATCCGAACATTCCTGTCATTTATTAGACAAAAATTTATAAGCCAGTCAGGGAAAGGACATTTATAAGAACCACTCTGTGGACTCCATGAAGTCCTACCGTGAGTCCTTTTAAGTGAACCGACTACACAAATGATTCTCCAAAGGGAGGATTATTAGAGCAACACGTTGTTATCTTTGTGGCTCACTTCAGTGTATTAGTCTGTTTTCTCACTGCTCCAACGAAATACCTGGGGTGGGCTGACTTTATAAAAGAGAGAAAGAGGAGAGAGAGTTATTAACTCACACATCAAAAGAGTCAAGGTTACGGTGCTGGCATCTGCTGGCTCTGACGTGGAGTCCACGGCTGCTGGCAGGAGTACACAGGAGAGGGCAAAACCACAACACCCAACAGGAAGCAAGGGAACACAGGGCCCTGTGATCTCCCCTGAGGGCAGCTCCCAGCACCATGGCATCCCTCCTGAAATCCCCTCTTAAAGGCCCAGATCACCCCCTAAAACTGCTCTGCAAGGAACTGGAGAGGTGGCTCGGAGGTTACGAGCATGTGTAGCTGTTAAAGAAGATCTGGATCGGTTCCCAGCACCCACACGGCGGCTCACAGCCAACTGTAGCTCCAGTACCAGGGAATCTGATGCCCTCTTCTGTCCTCTGCGGGCACCAGGCAGGCACATGGTACACACACATACATGCATATGAAACACTCATTCACATTACAAAAAATAAATCTAAAATTTTTAGATTGCTAAAATTTTAAATTGCACACACACACACATACACACACACAACTAAGCTTCTAACACGTGAAATCTTAGAGGACACATTCAAACATCAGTCATAGCACCAGAAACCCTATGGGCATGGCACCCAGATGCCAGCTGAATTTAGGTCAAAGGTAACATACCGTTTTTGCAAGCCCATGCCATAACCCTTACTTTCTTCCTTCCTTTTTCTTTCTTTCTCACTCTTCCCCCTCTCTTTTGGTTTTGGAAGACAGGGCTTCACTGTGTAGCCTTAGCTGTCCTGGAACTCACTCAGTAGACCAGGCTGGCCTTGAACTCACCATTCTCTCGTCTCAGTCTCCCTGGTGCTGGGATCACTGGTGTGAGCCCCTCTACTGAGCTCTCAATGGACTCTACTATACCGCTCAGATGTGTATTCTCAAATGCGCCCATCCGCACACCCCGACCGCCTTTAATTTCATCCGTGAGAGTCATCTCTAGCGTTAGCATGTTAGTCACAAAGCCACCAATTACACTAGGAAAGAATTCATTTCTGTTCCACAGCATGTTAATCAGCAGAGTACCTACTACAGAAAATACAGATGACTTGGGCACTTGCAGTGGCCACTGTGGAAGGCTGGAGGGATTCTGTGTTAGCTGATATCGTTGAGGGTCTAGATGGTTAAGCTGGACATGACGGCACATTTTTGTAATTCCAGACTCAAGAGATTAAGGCAAGAAAATTGAGAATTTGAGGCTGTCCCTGGCTCACAATACATTCAGAGTCTTGAGACTATATCCTGAGAGTTCGTTTTCAAACAAATAACAAAACAATAAATGAAGATGTCCCCTTAAAGCCCATGTGTTGAAGTGTGTTATCCAAGGGAGCTGTGTTCATGGGCAGGACCTTAGGAGGTGGGGCCCATTTGGTTAAAGTCGGTCACTGGAGACTGCCCAAGAAGGATATATTTTGACCTGACCCTTTTCCTTCAGCGAGTCTCTGCCTAGTGAGACAAAGTAGCTCTGTTCTGATACATTCTCCCCACCATGACATCCTCCCTACCCCAGAAATAGCCATGGGGCCAAGAAACTAAGGAATGAGACCAAGCCGGGCGGTGGTGGCACACGCCTTTAATCCCAGCACTCGGGAGGCAGAGGCAGGCGGATCTCTGTGAGTTCAAGACCAGCCTGGTCTACAAGAGCTAGTTCCAGGACAGGCTCCAAAACCACAGAGAAACCCTGTCTCGAAAAACAAAAACAAAAACAAAAAAAAAAGGAATGAGACCAAGAGGCAAATAAAGCGTCCTTTTTTTCAAGCTGTTCGTCACCAGTATTTGGTCATGATGAAAGAAAGGCAGCTAACAAGGAAAGCAGGCACGGAGAAGTAAGATGGTGGTGACTGCACCTGCCATGTTCAGAAGCTCTGAGTAAGCAGAAGCATTAGAAAAGTCTGGAGAAGCCAAGTAGAAAAACATAACAGCAGTAAGCAAAACTTAGTGGGCATTTCTCGTGGGATTTCAGACCAGACACCGGTAAGGGGCACAGGCAGCACAGGCCAGTGAAGCTTCGTAGAGAAATGAGGACTGTAGGAAGTGAAGCAGAGGCCGTTCGTGGTCTATTCTGGAAAAGCCCTTGTCCTGAAGAACATCTGTCACTGTAATAAAACGCCGTGATCAAAAGCAGTTTGATGAGGGAAAAGGTTTATTTGCTTCACACCTCCGCTGAGGGAAGCTAAGGCCGGAAGCTGCTGGCGGGAACTGGAGCAGAGGCTGTGTGCAAACTCTGCCAATTGCCTTGCTCCCCATGGGTTGCTTAGTCTGCTTTCTTAGTCACCTCAGGACCACCCACAGTGGACTGGGCTCTCCCACATCAATCATCAATCAAGAAGAGGCCCTCAGACTTCCCTATAACCGATCTACGGAGGCATTTTTTCAGTTAAAATTCCTTCTTCCCAGATATATCTAGGTTCAAGTTGACAAAAATCAGCCAGCACAGAACTTGTTTTCATTTTGTCTGTTCCCTGAGACTGTGCATTTGGTGAAGAAGATTTCAAGCAGAATAACATTCAGGCTGTGACAGGAGTCTCACTGGATGCTTTTACTCAATTCACAATGGGAATCAGAAACCAAAACCAAAATGGAAAGATTTGAAAATTTTGCCCAGAAAAGCAATGTATGAATTGGGACCAAAGCAGATTCAGTGATGAGAGAGATTGATGTCATTAAAAAGACGACTCGGTTGGCAAAGTGCTTGCTGAGGGCCTGGATTTGGTCCCCAGCACATAAACCAGGCATAGTAACACATGCCTGTAACCCCAGCACTCTGGAAATGAAGGTAGGAAATTCGGGATTATAGTTCAGGGTCATACCCAGCCATATAATGAGTTTGAGGCCAGCCTGGGCAACACAAGACACAGTGGACTTATCATTAGCAGGACTTTGCCTCTACAGCCTCAAAGCCTAACAGTCCAAGTCCTTTTGTATTCTACTCCCACAGGACCACTGAGGAAGTGGTTTCCCGGGAATCTCCTCCGCTGCCTTCAGACATTCCCAGGTCAATGTAGCCACGATCCAAGGAGGGGCCCAGATTCTGCTCCTCCTGGTGACAGACCTTGATGTCTCTACACGGTGTTGATTTTGCAGGCTTGCACAGCACAAGACAGAGGTATCCCAAATCTCAAAAGAAAGCCTGGGAGCCCAGTCAATGAGCAGCAAGGTCAGAGTCTCTGCTAGGAGCCACCGAGAGGATAATAACGGAAGCTATACCAGCGAAACCAAAGCTAAATGGAGACCCAGGGAAAACGAACATGCCAGGACCACATAAGGTCTGCTGAGAAATGCCACAGGTAGCAAGCACAGTTACCCGTGGCCAAGAGAATGACCATATAAAGCTTCAGCCATCAAGGCTACATGGACGGGACTGCCCAGGCCTGTGGGAGCCCTGTGTGCCCCTCTGTGGGCACAGCTACACAATTCAGTGCTTGTTTTAGAGCTTCAGTCTCACCTTGGTTTGGTTTTTCCTTGCTATCTTCTTACTTTTCCCGTTTGGAGTGTATGCCATTAATATCTTGAGAACATGTTCCTTGGTTTTTGGTTTTTACAAGGGCCTCACTGTTGTATTTGCTGTGCGTCTCACACTAAACTTTGGAATGGACCTTCATACTATGTTGAAACAGTTACAACACTGGCAACCTTCGGAGATGACTGGATGAATTCTGTGTTCCGAGACAACCAAGAACCTTTGGGGATTAAGTGGAATACTTTGGCTTGAATCTTGAGTATCTCACAAAAAAATGGGTGGATTGAAGTCTTGGATCCCAATGCAGTAGTGTTGAGATCTAGGGCTTTGGGGAAGTGTTTGCCTCATGTGATTCACTTATATAATCATAACTTGGTAGGCTTTTTTGGAAAATGGAATTGTTGTGGTAGGAGCCTGGGCCTGGCATCCCCAACAACCTAGTTTCAGGCACCTGCCCTCAATAAGATGATTAAAGATGCACACAGTAGTAGAAAACAGAGAGACCATTCAAGTGGAGGAGCAATGATGTGCCCCAGCCCCAGCTCCTCCGAGTTCCTAACATGAGGCTTTAGTTTAAATAGAGGGTTCAAGACCTTGCACAACTAAACAGTCCTGGTCAAAGTGTAGCCCCATCTGCCACTGCCTCAGCTCCACTCTCTCCTGTGAGATGGTGAGACAAGCTGTCACACCAGTGTGAAGTCTCTTTCTGGGAGACAAGCTCCCCTCTCTGCAGGGGCAAGTTCCCAGCCTTTCCCTTCTCTCAGTGTGAGATTCCTGGTGAAATTCTACTGTCTTGGGATCTGTTGTTTCGATAGTTCAATAGCCACAGGGAGACACAAGTGTCTCTAGAATAGCTTGATTCCTTCCAGGATGCTTACAACGTTGGAAGCCTTGGAGGCAGAGCCTACGTGGAGGAAGTGGGTCATTGGGAATGTGTGTTTTATCCCCGCCAACATCCGCTACCATCATGAGAATATGTATTTTATGCTAACAACATCCGCTACTGTCATGATGTGATCAGCTTTGTCCACGGGATGCAGTCACTAGCCCATGGGGCCAAGCCACAATGTACCGAAATCTGGGAATTCATAGCCCCAAATTTATCTTCGCTGGATGTTTAATCAGAAGGACAGAAATCTGACCAATGCACCATATCTTCATGACAAGGCAAGTCACAAATTGGTAAGGTTTATGACACACACAGATATAAAGGAACACAATACAGAGACTTGTATAAACCAATGGAAAACAGACGGACATGGTGCACAGTCACTTCGTCTCAAGGCTGAGCAGAGCCCATAGGACAGCGTTGCCAGAGCGCTTTGCATCCAGATATTCAACACACTGTTATAAACAGGCTTGTGTTCAGTGATTTCACTCAACTGATTTAAGTGTTCTGGGCATGTTTGGATAAGTGAGACTAAGCTATTGCATTTGTTAGGTTAAATCCATTAAGGGCACGTTCAGCTTGTGGTATTTTAACCTGGGGAGGGTTTGCTGAATGTTCACCATGGTAAGTTAAAGATCAGCTGTGCCAATCAATGTCGGAAGAGACATATAAAATGGCACATTAGAGGACCGCCGAGCTGGCTCAGTCGTTAGCGAGCTTGCTGCTCTTCCAGAGGACCCCAGTTCAGTGCCCAGCACTTACATTAGGCACTTAGGACTTCAGCTTTGGGCTGAAGGGTGGGGATGGGGCTCAAGGGCAGAGTACTTGCCCAGTACGTTCATGACCTGAGGTGCCATCCAACACAATAAAAGGAAAAAAAGAAAAGCTCTATTTATTGGATTGAAGGCTATATTAGTTGTGTTTTACATTTATTCATTCTTCTTTGCGGGGGGGGGGGAGGATTCAAGACAGGGTTTCTCTGTGTAGCCCTGGCTGTGCTGGAACTCACTCTGTAGACCAGGCTGGCCTCGAACTCAGAGATCCATCTGCCTCTGCCTCCTGAGTGCTAGGACCAAAGTTGTGTGCCATCACGCCCAGCTCCTTCTTTTGTTTTTAAACCAGGATCTCTCTACGCTGACAGGCTGAGTTTAAACTCATGATTCTCCTGCCTCAGCCCCTTTTATGTGGGGATTACAGGTATGTGCCACCACACCTGGCTAGATTTGTCTTCATACTTTTGTGCCTATTAAATATGATAAAGTCAAGCTTAAAAATAAACAGCATACTCTAGTTTGCAGTTTTCCTGTCAGGTTAGGTTCTTGTTGCTGGATAACAAGCTGCCCAAAGTTAGTGCTACATTGATTTATCGTCTGTGTCTCATGTCCTGGGACAGAGCAACTTAGGTTCACAAATCTGCTGCACACACTTATGTATTTTAATTCAAAGTTTATTTAATGTATTTTTATGTGTAATTGTTTACTTGCATGCATGTCTATGTACCATGAGCATGTCTGGTGCCCAAATACGCCAGAATAGGGTGGATCCTTGAACTGGAATTACAGGTTGTTGTGAGCCACCACCATGTAAGGCGCTGGGAATTGGACCCCAATCCTCTGGAAAAATATCCAATGCTCTTAACCAATCAACCATATCCCCAGGCCCCAAGTTTTCTGTATTTCCACATAAATTAAGAAACATATTGATAAAGGAAAATGAACTTATTTATAGTTTGGTCAAACGGTAGACAAAGACCCCTGGCCTCCCCCTGCCTTTCTATACATGTTTCAGTGTTAGAGGAAAGACTAAAGAGCAGAGATGTACTTAGGCTGACTTGGCCATGAGCTCTGGAAAGACTAAAGAGCAGAGATGTACTTACGGCTGATTTGGCCGTGAACTCTCCTCAGAACTGTGTGCTCGCTCCTCTCCCCAGCCTGGCCCTGGAGCTTTAACTCTCTCACTGGCATGGGTTTCCTGGAGAAATTTGAATTCTTTGGGGTCAACTGTTTCAATAGTTTGAAAGCAGAAGGAAGGGTAATGAACGTCTCTCTCTAGCAGGAAGTGTCAGTGGCCAGGCGTCTACAAAGGCTCACAGTGCAGCCCTTCATCCTCAGAGCGGTCCACACAGCATTTTCAAACCTGCCCCTGACCTGTTCCCATCATCACGTGTCTGACTCTGACCCTCCTGCCTTCCTCTCCTAAGGGTCCTTTTGATGACACTGAGTCTGCCTACAAAATCCAGTATAATCTCCTCACGGTTCAGAATCCAGAATCCATAATTAGTCACATCTAAATTCTCCTCTGTGTGTAACATGACATCTGCAGGCCCGAGGGTTAGGACCACGGACATCTCCGAGGTGTTCTTCTGCCTGCTACAGATGCTGAAATATTTGGCAGGCCCGAATTCTGTGACTCTTGTAGCTCAGGAAAAAGCCCTGTATGGCTTAGCTCTGAATTGGATCTCTGTCCTGGGGAGACCCAGATGGTCATAGACCAATCAAAAGGTGAAGGCCAGTGGTGGAGGCTCATGGCTGGAAACCCCATCTGGAGACTGGCTGCGGAGACACGAAAGTGATTCTAAAAGCTACAGACCTTCCTGGAGCAGCCATGCTTGGTTATAAATACAAATATAACTCTGACACTCTCCTGTGTGAAGCCCCATCACAATTCCCCCAGGCTTTAGAAAAGGGAACAAAGAAAGTCCTAAAAGAAGAAGGCTTTTCACCTTCAGCCCTGATGATACCCTGGGCCAGGCCATTCTTTGTGGCCAGGGGCTGATGACACCCTGGGCCAGGCCATTCTTTGTGGCCAGGGGCTGATGACTCTCTTGGCCAGGTCATTCCTTGTGACCAAGGGCTAATGACACTCTCGGCCAGGTCATTCTTTGTGGCCAACGGCTGTCCCGTGCATTGCTGGGAATTCCACAGTTTCCTTAGCGTGACCCACTAAACCCCACATATCCTTATGACAATCAGCTGAATGTTCCCAGAGGACAGAATGGTACCCAACTAAGATGCTCCATTCCGGGAGAGCCTTCAGGACTTGTCTGACCAGTGTCCATCTTGGGCCCTCTCCTTCAGTTACCTGAGGGGTCACTGCCCCTCTACCTCAAGATTTCTCCATACTCTTCCTCTCCAGCCAGAGATTGGTTTCTTTGTGTCTGTGTCAATGTTTCCTGCTCACCCCTTGTCTTGCCCTCCAAGGCTACCTGCCGCGTGCTGAGACAGTCTGCAGTCTCATCCTCTGTACACCTCTCTTCTTAACCGCCTGCCCCGCAGACTCTCACTTCTTAGGAGCAGAGACTGTAACTCTTGGTCCTCCCTCACTCTCTAGTGTTGCTTGCTGGGTAGACACTGCTGCCCAGGCTACTGCTGAACCACATCAGACAACCAAGACAAGAGTCAGAGTGTGAAGCACAGCAGATCAGCCCTTAAAGAAGGAGACGACGGTGGTGGTGCACGCCTTTAATCCCAGCATTCGGGAGGCAGAGGCAGGCGGATCTCTGTGAGTTCGAGACCAGCCTGGTCTACAAGAGCTAGTTCCAGGACAGGCTCCAAAACCACAGAGGAAACCCTGTCTCGAAAAACAAACAAACAAACAAAAAGAAGAGTCAGCTTGAGTCTCGATAGTGTTGGTTGTTCTATGACAGTTAACAGGTATCCTGAGTATGAAAAAGTCTCACTCTGAGGGCAGTGAGCACAGGGTTCCTGTACTTCAGAATCCCCCACCCCCACCCCCAGGACTCCTGTCAAGTTATGCCCTTCCCATGGAACTGTAGCGCCATGAACTTGGAACCTACCCATGATTCTCTGGGAGAGGAGACAGCTCAGCCGGGAGAAGGCTGTTCCCTGTCAGTCCGGGTATAGTAGAGCAATGATGGGGCTCCCAATTAGAGAAGTCCAGATCCTGGGGTATCCCCTGTTGCCTACTCAGCCTGGATCAGTGAAATGCAAGTGACACAAAGATCTGGTGTCACAAAGACTAGCTGCGGCCTCAGCAGTGCTCCTCAGGGGACCCCAGGAAAACCAGAACGCAACAAAAAAACCCTCTGAAACAGCACAGCCCACCTCTAGGTGGGGTTGCCAGAATTCCCCAGGACATGAAGTCAGTTCTCCTGCTTTCCCATGCCCCATAAGGGGGTTCATCAGGCTCCACCCTGTCCTGGCAGGATCCCAAATATAAACCCCTGCATCCCACTAAGGCATCAGCCTCTGAATTGAGTTTCTTAACTTCAAGATACTGATAAATATGTAATTGTTGTATTATTATTCACTTAATGTTCCTTTAGATATGCATGTATGTGTATACATATTCATCTGTAATAAAAACAGTTTTGATTGTATAACTAACATGTTCATTGTAAAAAAATAAAAAAAGTAACTCAAAAAATGGTAAGAAAAAAATGACCTTTCCTATGTCTCTTTACCCAAATACACGGATAATGTGACTTTGGCACACAAGGCAAATGAGTTAAAAAGAAAACATCCCATTAGCATCATTGGTAATAAACTCCATGATGTGCCAGAACAGAAGGTAATCCCCCCATACAAGCACAATGAAAACAGAACAGTGTGGTTAAACAGTTACACACCAGAGTTCTCCAAGGCTTCTGAAGCTGAGGTGAGAGTCCTCGGGCACTGAGGGGTTGACGGCAGTGTGAAAGGGGCAGAGCACTTTACAGTTTTTATTTCCTTCCAGATGCATCCCAAAGGCCTGGTCAGTTGAATAAAATAGCTAAAATTTTCTGTGTTATCGAACCATGTCTGTGAGAAGCTTAAACTTTCTGGGTGGCCCTAAGCACCTCTCACATTCTGTGAAGAAGGAAGAGGATACACACCGTAAGTACCGACGCTGAGGCCTCCACTCATGACAGCAGAATGTTCCAGCCTTCTGCCCGTCACTGGAGCCATCCAATACTGGGAAGCCTCTCCCAGCACCACTAGGGCACAAGGTCCCAGCTCCCAGAGGCATCTCTCTGGGTTTCCGAGATGAATGTACTCTTTATTCTAGAGTCAGAGCCGAAAGGAGATTCCAGCATCCTCCTCTTCCACAAAGCCTGTCTCAGAGACCCACATTCCTGGGCAGAAGACCAAAAGTTGCCTGTGTGTTGGGAGTTATCTGAGGCAAGAAGAACCTTCCCATCATGGGTGGGGCTCGAGAAGAGGACAGCTACAGTAGGGGAGGATAGAGTTTAAATTTAGGAAGTCACCCGTGCTCAGTTGGCCATGAACTTGCACCCTTGCTTGGCAGCTGGTGCTTTGCTTGCCCTGTCCTTACCCTTGCCCTGGGCAATAAAGCAAAGTCATGAACTGTTCAGCACGTGGTCCTGGGACAACTAGGTACCCATCTTGGAAAAGCACGCACATGCACACACAGACACACACACACGCACACACGCACCTCACTGTGGATCAAAGACTTAAAAGGAAAATATTAAAGCTTCTAGAACATAAAGAACAATGGCTTTCTGTTTGTTTGATTTTGAAACTTGCTGGGTAGTGGAGAATGACCTTCAACTCCTGATCCTCCTGCCTCCTCTTCCTGGGTGCTGGGATTACAGGTGTTACCACCACGTTCAAGCTGGAAAGTCTTTCCTTTAAAAGACACTGTCTTAGTTAGGGTTTCTATTGCTGTGAAGAGACTCATGACTACAGCAACTCTTATAAGAGAAAACATTTCATTGGTGCTGGCTTACAGTCAGAGGTTTAGCCCATTATTGTCATGGCAGGAAGCATGGCAGCACAGGCAGACAGGGTGCTGGAGAGAGAGCTGACAGTTACATCCTGGCAGGCAGCAGGAAGAGAGAGAGACACTGGGCCAGGCTTGTACATTTGAAACCTCAACATCCACCCCCAGTGACACACTTTCTCCAACAAGGCCACACCTCCTAATAGTGCCAGACCCTATGAGCCCATGAGGGCCATTTTCATTTAAACCACCACATTCTACTCCCTGGACCCCATAAGCTTGTAGCCATATCATAATAATAAAAAAAAAAAACTACATTCAGTCCAACTTCAAAAGTCCCCATAGTCTATCAACAATGTTTAAAAGTCCAAAATTTGAAGTCTCTTTTGAGACTAACAGCAATTTCTTAACAGCAATTTCTTAACTGTAACTCTCTGTAAAAATCAAAATAAAAAAGCAGAACACATACTTCCAACATATAATGAATACACATCACCATTTTAAAAGAAAAGAAAGGAAACATAGTAAGGAAACACTGTACCAAAGCAAAACTGAACACCAGCTGTGTCAGGAGCCATTCCCCCCCCCCCCAAATTATTATAGGGATCATTGCCTTGAGAAGTTTGCAGAGGGCTCCACTTCCCAATTGTATTGAGAATAGTTTTATTGACAAAGCCTATCCCACACCCAAATTAACTGTTAATAGAGAGCTATCTGTTAGTGGAACCCACCTCACACTCTAACTATCTAGAGAACTAGGTGTGTCAACTTGTGAACTCCTGGCAGAGGAATCGTGACCTGACCGATCGTAACCTCTTGGCCTACATGACTGGTGTGGACCACGTGGCAAGATCCTGTGCCCCAGCCCCCCAAGCTCCTCATCCAGGGGCTATATAAGCTGTAACAATGACTCTAATAAACGGAGGCTTCGACAAATCTGCCTAGCCTCCCTCCTCTTATCGGCCCATGTCTTTCAGGTGGTACCTCTTCGTGACCCTGGAATGACTGACCAGCCAGGCGGGTTACAGACCCTAGACAGAGTAACTCGCCAAGGCGGTCTACACAGCTGGGAAAACTCCAAATGCTGCATCTCCATGTCTGATGTCAATGTGCTCTCCAGATCTCCAACCCCTTTCAGTTTTGTTGACTGCAGCACACTTCTTTCTCTTGGGCTGGCTCCACTCCCAGAGCAGCTCTCCTCAGCAGGTACCCCACAGTTCTGGCATCTCCAGCATCTTAGGGTCTCCAAGGCAATCCAGGCTTCACCTTCACAACTTCACACAACGGACTCTTTAGAGGCCTCCATGCAGGGACACCACTGACAGATGCTTGGCCCCAGCATCCTTCTTCCTTCCATTCTCACTGACCCACCTCTCTCTTGGTTCACACACACCCATAGTCCCAGCCCTTGAGAGGCACAGGGAGAGAGAGACTCCAGAAAACTCAACACTAGCTGGAGCTACATATTGAAAACCTGTGTCAATAACCAAAAACAAACAACAGCAAGAATGGACAGGAAACTCACAGGCCAGGAAAGAAAAATACCCAACAACACCTATAGAAAGATGTCTAACCACTGGCCAGAGAAACACTGGTTAACACTACCTGAAATAGCAATTCCCAACTGTGTGATCGGTAAAAAAAAAAAACGTAGAAGTCTAACAGTGCCACGTGGGCTCTCAGCTGTGGTCTGTGTTAAATGAGTCTCAAGAAGCCAGCCTATGGTCACCTGCTCAGGCAAGGCCAGGCAGCTAACCCAATTCCTCTTCACTCCAGATCATCTTTGCAGGCTCAGCTCTGAACATGCCTTTCTGCCTTTAAAGAATGTACATGACTGTGTAGATGTGTGCCACATGTGTGCAGATGCCGGTGGAGGCCAAAAGAGGGCGTTAGATGTCTTAGAACTGTGGTTACAGAGAGTCATGGGCTGCCTGGTATGGGTGCTGGGAACGGAACGGGGGTCCTCTGCAAGAGCAACAGATACTCCCAACTGCTGTGCTTCTCTGCAGCCCCCTTCCTGTGGTTAGATACCATCCGCGGATCCCTGTTTCCCCGCAGAGCGACTCTTTAACTGCTGCCTTAGCCTTGCCTCACGAAAGTATAATTCGCTCTGTGTGCCCTCACTTAGTGTTCTTCCTGCTTTTCCCGTGAAACTACAGTCTAGGCTGAACTCTCTTTTAAGGCCTGCCCACACGGGATATTAAATAATGGCTGAGGGATAACAGAATGGGATTCCTTTGTGTTATAGAAGACAATGTGGAGGGGAGGTTGGGGGGCGGGGCGCGAGGGAGGAGGCTCTACTCAAGGCCACACCCACGCCGAGAGAGAATCCGAGCTGCCAGCCTCCCAACCCCTCCTCAGGGCTCCTGCCACCCCCTCCCCCCCGCCCCCCACCCCACAAGCTAATTCCTGACCGAAATATCACAAGCCAAACTACAGGGATGCCAGGAGTCCAATCCACCTGGCTCCCTTCACATCATCCTAATTGACACAGCCCGGGAATGACAGATACCATTTGTCATGAAACAAAAATACTCCAAGCTGCTGGGGCCAGAGAGTACTTTCTGGGCTGGCGGCCTGCTGGTCCCAACACGCCACAGGGCCCTTGTGTTCACCGGGTCTGCAGGGAGCAAGAGCTGTTTCTGTAATTGGGTTAGTCCTGTGGGGTTGCCCCAGGTGTCAAAAGAAATTAGACAGAAAGGCACGGCCACCTGAACCCCAGCTCGGCCACAGGCTGGAGCCAGAAGGAAGAAACAATCACTAATGGCCCAGAATGCCTGCCTGTGCCCCTGACCACTGCAAGCCCTATACTCCAGCTGCGGCTCAAAGGGCGCCTGTGAGATGCAGATTGGAGGTGGGAGTGTGGGTGCAGTGCCTGGAAGGTTCCAGATACCTGGGGGGTCGTACTCACCTTGTTCAGGTCTCGGTACCTAAAAGAGGAATGATCCTAAGATTCAAATTTAAAATAAAATAAAATAAAAAAGCCAATGTGGCAGGTCACAAGGAAGGCAAGAGAAAAATGGAAAAATCCTTCCCCTGCTTTCTGAACAGAAGCCCTTCAGTTTCACTTCGCGCTGGACCCCACTAGGCAGAAGGCAGGCTCTCCCGGAGCCCAGCAGTTTCTACACTAATGGGCGAACTGGGAGCATTGTTCCCACCGGTGCCCATTAAAGCTGCTGTGGCAGAGGCCATTATCATCTGAGCTATTCTCAGCCTCGGCAAGCCGAGCACTCATCTATAAACGCTACAGGTTACAGAGGCAAATCCACAGAGTCCAGATCCAGAATCGGAAGCAGGTGGGGAGGTGCTCGAACACGCTCGGTGTCCTACGTGTCCCAACACTGCCATCTGTGGTCGAGGGCTCTCCCCACCCCCAAGAGGACACAGAGGCCCAGGTTGAAAAGAGTCATCCAGCGGCGCTCTCTCTCCTTCCACCTTGACTGGCTAAGCCATCTTGATGGTTCCACCCTCTGCAGATCCCACCATGCTCAGCTCTCCACACTTTCCTAGCGCTCTTGTGGTACCGCGGCGCCCCGGGGTGGGGGAGGGGGGGCGAGGAAGGATGGGGTGCGTTAGCTCATGCTCTGAAAGCTTCCGTAACCGTTCACTGAGCAAACAAGCATCCTGAGAAGTCAGAACTCCTAATGCTCCTTCCGCCTTATGGGAGGCAAGTAACACCAGGTCAGCCTCACGAGCGCTAGGCCTACTTCCTGAACAGTTTCCTGGTGAGTAGCAGGCATTCCCCTGCCCCAAACCTCTGCACCAATCTGTGGTACAAGTGCCACTACATCCTAATTTTACAGATGAGAAAAGTAACTCAAAGAATAGGAACTTAGCCAGGTGCGGTGGTGTTCTAACTGGTCTCAATAATAAAGAGTTGGCGTCAGCTATCAGGGGGTAAAAGCCGAAGGATCAGAGAAGCAGCGATGCCAGCCATTAGAGAGACCTTTTACCTCTACCAATGCTCAGCCTGAAAGGACGACCCTGTCCTCGGACTGCATCTCCAGACTGCATGTGTCTCCACCAAACCTCAGACTTCAGTGAGCCCGTCTCCTCGCCCCTTATATAGCTCCTGTCTCTGCCTCCCTAGTGCTGGGATTAAAGGCATGGGGTCCCAAGTGCTGGGATCACCTTTGTGTGAGTTCTGTTTCTCTTATAGACTGCATCAATTTCATGTAGCCCAGGGTGGCCTTGAACTAACAGGGCTCCATCTGCTTCTGTCTCCTGATTGTTTGGACTAAAGGTGTGAGCCACCATTGCCTGGCCTCTAGTAGCTTAGCTCTGCACTCTGATCTTCAGGCAAGCTTTATTTGTTAAAACACAAACAAAATACCATTACATGGTGGCTCAAGTTCATAATCCTAGCGTTTGGGACACTGAGAGAGAAGGGTTGGTTGTCTATGGTTAAAATCAAGATGTAGCGGCACTTGTACCACAGATTGGTGCAAAGGTTTGGGGCGGGGGAATGCCTGCCACTTAGTGAGGTGGCAACTTAAGGAAGCAGGCTCAGCATTTGTGAAGCTGATCTGGTGTTTGTTGTCTCCCATAGGGAAGAGGAGCAGGCAGAGCTCTGAGTTCTCAGGATGCTTGTTTGCTCAGTGAACAGTGACTTTCAGACATGTGAGGTCATCTCCAGCCCAGCTCCCAAGGGCAGTTCTGTTCTCACGCTGGCATAGAGTACCCACACCCCTAGACCAGTGTCTGGGAGTCTGGAGTAGGGTAGACAGCACTGGCAAGAAAGCTGGGGGAGGGGACCTGCCGGGATGAGCAGGAAGTCTTTGGGGGTTTGGGATGAAGAAAGCTGAGAAACGGTGGGGGGTGGACCAGTTACAGGGACAAGGCTAAAGTTCCACTCTTCCAGCAACGCCATTTTGTTAGCTATTCGCCGATGTGTAACACAGTTCTATAACCATAGGCTCACACTAAGTACCTCAGCTTCTGTGGCTTAGGAATCTGGGCAGGGTCTGTATGTCCTTAGGAGTTCTCCAGAGCTTTGACCTCATCTAAAGGCTCAGCAGAGAAATGATCTGCTTCCAAGCCCATATAGCTGTTAGCATTTCTGTTAAACGGGAAGGGGGGGGGGGTCTCAGTTCTTTGTGCTGGTTGACTAGACACTGCCCTCAGTTAGTGGGAACATGGCAACTTGCTTTCCTAACCCAGAAAGGAAGCATCTGCTGGCAGGAAACAGATCTTTGTTTTTCCTAATCACAGAAATGGCATTCCGTTAGCTTTGTCTGTTTTCCCTGGTAAGAAGCAATGTCGTAAGCACACACGAGGGAAGACGATTTCAAGGGACATAACCATCAGCGTCGCTGGAATCCTCTGAGAAGATGCTGGCCACAGTCCGCAGTTTGTTGGCTCGAGTCACAGCTTTGAAATGTGTGCTGTATAAGCCTGTCATCAGGTCCCCGTAGTGCCAGGGGCAGGCCTGCTTCTGTGCGTGCACCTTGGCAGTCATCTGACATGGGGAGGATCTGTGGTCAGCCCCATGTGCTGTCGTATGCTCCTTATACAACCTAGCACGGTGCTGATCCAGCGCTGGCCATTAGCGGTTGGTGTGGTAGTCATCAGGTGAGGTGCCCAACAGCGCATTCACACCCTCCCCACAGCTTCTCCCAGGAGGAGGCTCTGCTTCCTCTGAAACAAGGTCAGAGCATCCTCAGAAAGGAAGGATGGGGCAGCAAGCCAGTCAGACAGACTCCCAAAGTTCTCAGGAATGTCCAAGGGGCTACCTCTACATAAAGCTAGAAGCCTATTTTCTATTTTATTATAGAAACAATGAATATGCTCTATTTTTTTTAACTTAGGAAATAAAAGGAAATAAATCGATCTACTACTAGAAGTGTCTTTGTTAGATGAGAATTGGGAGATTAAAAAAGATGAAAATTCACTATATACACATATGAAACTGTCAAAGAATGGTTTTTAAAGTAAGTCCTATTGTCTCCTGTACATCTATATACTTAAAATATTTTCCTCCTTATGAAATGCTTTTAAACATAGTTGCCTCCCATCTCCAGGTTTGCAGTGTAAGGCGGGGATGTAGCTCAGTGGCAGAGGACCTGCCTAGCATGCACAGCACGCTGGATGCCATCCCTAAACCGTATTAACAGGGTGTGATAGCACATGCCTATAACCCCAAAACTTGGGGGTTGGAGACAGAAAGATTAGATGTTAAAGGCCAGCCTGAGTTACCCAAAACCCCGTCTAAAAAAGTAAAATTAAGTAGGTGATGATGGTGCACACCTGCAAACCCAGCACCTGGGAGGCAGACATCCCTGTAGTTTGGCTTGTGATACTTCAGTCAGGAAAACTATATAAAACAGAGAGATTGCCTCTGACAGTCAGCCTGACGTCATGCAGACCACCTCCGGAACTAAGCCATGCCAACATGGTGACAGATAAAGGGGTCCCACCACTGAACCAAGCTGGAGTTGTCAACCAAGAGGTGGAGGGGTTATTTGATCAACAAAATGACCAACTGCCTCCTAGAGGCAGGCAAAAAAGACACAAACAAACAAACTAAAGAACCCTGTCTATGCTTGCATTAATTGTAATAAAGTTAGGGAAATTCCATGGGCCCAGAGGAAGCCCTGTCATGTTCCTGGCTAGGCGCACGGAAGCCATTACCAAAGGCGCTAATCTACAGTTCTATACCTGGGGGTTGGAACCCTCTTGATCCACTGTCTCGTCATTAGCTAATTTGATCCAGACATTAGACAAAAGCTCTGGCAATTGGAAAAGGTCCTTGAGGCCCCCTGAAAGGACCTTCTAGATGTAATCTTCAAGAATTTTAACAATAGGGAGGAGGAAGCAAAAAGGAAAAGAAAGGGACCATAGGACCAAATACCAGCTTTTGGACAATAGTAACCTGGAGACTAAGCCCTCTAGGACCTGCTTCAGATGCAACCGTCCAGGACCGTGAGCTAAAGGCTGTCCTAGCCTAGGCCCCACACAAGCCTCCCCGATTTCAGCCAGTGATAACACTGAAAGACAGATTGTCCTCAGGGACACAGGGCACCCTCTGAGGACTCCCGACTCCTAGTCTAGTCCACTATAGCCGTTCTGATGAAGGAGCCCAGGCTCACAAACCACAGCTGTAAATCCCGATTGACTCACTGAACTCTGGGCGGCAAGAATGGTGACTAGGCACAAAGTCTCCTTCAACCTGAACACAGGGTGTGTATTTTCTCTCCTCAGCTCATGGAAGGAGGAACCAGCCACCAAATCTAAGATCATGGTTGTGAGGGCGTGGTCTAAGGAATTCTCACTAATTCCAGGAATATCCCATCCTTGCCTTGCCAATTCAGAAGCCTAAATTTCACTTGCTCCATTTTAGTCATGTCTGAGAGTCCCATGCCCCTCCTAGGTAGGGACCTCTTAGACTCAAGGTCTCCATTACCATCCCCCACACAATGCCTTACAATGTTTTGTCTTCAATCAAACCCTGGTGAGCCTTCCCATCCCTCTCCACTCCCATCCAGCCCTATGCCTATAATTCTCTTGTCTATCATGTGGAACACCGCTCCATTGCCCTATACACAACTCCATCATTGTTAACCTAAGTGCCCCTGTATCCTATGGCACTCAAGACTAATATACTTTACCCTGGACTACTTTCCGAGGTCCAAAGTCCATCATTACTGCCTCCTGAAATCTCATCTTCCAAAATCCATCAACTTGGGGCTGGAGAGATGGCTCAGCGGTTAAGAGCATTGCCTGCTCTTCCAAAGGTCCTGAGTTCAATTCCCAGCAACCACATGGTGGCTCACAGCCATCTGTAATGAGGTCTGGTGCCCCCTTCTGGCCTGCAGGCAGAATATTGTATACATAATAAATAAATAAATATTAAAAAAAAAAAAAACAAAATCCATCAACTCTCCTCATCACATCTCCAGTCTTGGAGTTAAAAATCACAAAGGAACTTTCTACCTAGTACAAGACCCCTGAAAGGCCAATGAGGCCACAGTACACACCTACCCCATTGTCCCTAATCATTTTACCATCCTTACAATCCCACTCCATGTTGGGGTCCAGCCTCAATGGGTTCATACGTCCCAGGGTAGGGGCATGTAGAAACATTAGGCAGAAATAAACAGAGATACAAGAGAAAAGACAGAGGCACAGGATGGAGTCAGAAGGGCAACCCAGTGAAGACTGAATCCGCCCATGCTTATTTCTCATAGGTTTTTTATTCCCCAAGCCAAAGAGGAGGGGAAGACAAAAGACATTTTTATCAAAATGCAAGGGACAAAGTGATCATCTTCTCAAATACCCAAAGCATCAAATATCCACACCCAAGGTCAAAACACACCCTGGGTCAAACCTCCTGTCCAGAACCTTGAAGGAGCAAGAATAGGCCTGAAGTCTCTGACCTTTGGTCAAGTTGGAACAAATCCACAACTGTGGGCTCTGACATATTCCCCTTTTTGATTTATGTATTAAAGCCCGTGCTTCTGCTACAGGACAGATGACTGCTTGCCTTAGATCATCTTATTCCACCTTCCAGACTTACCCAGCATCCGTACATACATTCTGTCATACACGTTCTGTCTTAGATTGCCTGGAGGGAAAAAAGATCTTACCCGTCATAACCTCTGTTTATAAAGGGCTAGGGGAGAGCACGCAGCTAGATGCCATTCACTTCTGAGCCAACTTTCCACCGAAAGAATTCACAAATAACTAGATACACAAGAAAGCAGGTGATGCTATGTGGTGCACATGCTCCTATAACCACAATATCTCCTAACTAAGGAACAGAGGGTGACCAAGATGGGATGGTCTTTTTAAATTGGTCTAGGATGTCTTTGTTTTTAGCTGCATCAAAATCCAAATATATCTAATTAAACACATCAAATCTAAGGACTCATTGGCATCATGTCAAATTTTTCTCCGATAAGCTCTAACCTTTCTCTAACTAGTAAAATATTCAAGTGAACCAAAGTAGTTACAAACATTAACAGGTCAATACCATAATTCTAATAGGAAAATTAACAATAAGCACACAATTTGTGAAATCACAATTCTCATAACTTTGTTCTAATCAAAAAATGGGGAAAGTTTCTGTGATGGGTAAGCTATGAGTCTTTTTCCTCTCCAGTTGCATTGCTACTTCTAACTTTCAAAGATAAGTTCTAGCTGTTACAGTTGGGGGGGGGGTCTCTTCAGTACCTCCAAAGAGGTTTATTATACTGAGGAGACATTTAGCTGCACACCTTCTCTACAATAGTGTTCAGTTGTTCCAATGAGTCTCTTTCCCATAGCAGGGAAGTTGCAGAGACACCTGTTTTCCAGGCTTTCCATGTCAACAGCAGACAAATACTATATGGGTAAAAATGAGCTCAGTGTCCCAAGATAAAGAGTGGACAAACTGCCAAACATTTAGCTTTTGGTCAGATCCAGGGTGACTGAAACTCACAGAGGTCTGGGAAGGTGGTGTAACAGGTTTGTCAAGAAGGTAGGAACCACTAGCCGTCATCAAAACCTCCCATCACAGAGGGTAGAATGATGACATCAGAGCATCAGGAACACAAGTTCATTGAATTTCACTCAAACTCCTCTGGGAGGGTCTCCATAGCTATGAAGTCATTAGGACTGTCACTCCTCTGTCCCATGTACCACACCAAGCACTCAGGAAGCTATCGAGTGATGTGGGATATCCTTCTGTGTATGTGTTGTCTTTACTGGATAATTAATAAAGTCATTTTGGCAAATGGCTTAGCAGAGTAAAGCCAGATAGGAAATCTGAAAAACAGATGGAGTCAAGGAGATACCATGTAGCTGCTGAAGGAGAAAGACGCCCACCACCAGAACCTTACCTGTAGGCCACAGCCTCGTGGTGTTGCACAGGTTAGTAGAAATGGGTTAATTTAAGATGTAAGAGCTAGCTAGGAATATGCCTAAGCTATTGGCCAAACAGTGTTGTAATTAATATAGTTTCTGTGTGATTATTTGGGTCTGGGTGGCTGGAAAATGAATGAACAGTCTCTGTTTACAAAATGGTGCCCACATGAGACCTAGGAAAGCTTAAGAAAAACAAGAGGGCTTCTAGACCCACAAAAATGGGAACCAAGCACAGCTTCTTGGTAGCCACATTTTTTTCCAGACAGGCTCTTTTTGCTGGCAGTAAGCAGAGGTGTGGCTCCTTTAACAGAAGGCTTCCTGACTGAGCATTAGCAGGAAAAACTGCATGGTTTGGGAGGGCCTGTATTTCAATGGAGTTTGTGAGCAGCATGTTACAAATTGTTTAATGGCTGCATAGACTCACTGCATCCTTGGAACTAGGGCAGTGAGCATGGTTAGCAGAGGTAGTGAACATACCTCCACCATGTTAGACAGGGCAGAGCCAACAGGCAGGGATGTGGAGTTGGTCCTAGCCACACCCGCTTAGCATTTAAAAAACAAGAGCTCCTGGTCAGAGAATGATTATAGATACTCAATAAGATTCAGATGAAAAGACCTCTGAATGGGTCACAGTGTTGGATAAATGTAGATGGGCTTATGAGAGAGAAGAATGAGTACAGAAAGTCATGGATTAAAGGAACAAAGATAATTAAATATTAAGAAGTAATAGAGTAAAAAAAGCCACATAAAGATGAAAAATACACAGAGTTTGGATGATGTATATTGTTGTGTTTTCTTTAAACTTTTTGATTGTTAATGAGCTAATTGCAGAGAGACATTTGATTCTGGGGGCTGCTAAGCTAAACCAACATAAAGTTATCTTGACTTCAAAATTTGGGTCTAAGCATTTGTTACTTTGGAAAAGAGGTCCTGCTTTTGTTTCCACAGAAGAGAACCTGTGGATTCCTTCCAGGCTAATGTGCTTTGATGGAACAAGACCCCCTTTAAAGGTCTCCGTGAACCCTAAAGATACTTTGCCCAACAAACAGCAGGAAGTAGTTTGGAGAAAACAATGCCCAAAATCCCCAAATGATTGTTTATAAATGTTTGCTTTTATTTAAAGGAGGATATACTATAGAAATGAATACTTTACACTGGTATGAATCTTGATCTATTGACACAAATATAAGGTCAATTTTGTTACACTGTGTATATGTATTTCTGCTCTTATTTAAGGTATTTAAACAATGTAATATATAATTAAGAAATACAGATTAATAGATAGTCATCTGCAATAGTCAAATTGTAGTCATATTAGTTAGGTTTTCTAGATATACAGAGATATATGTCAGTTAGATAAATAATCTTCAATATTTCAAAAACCAACAGAATATGGCATTTCAAATGTTTTAAGAACTTAGACTATTCTCGACAGTGAGACATGTCGGCTTCTGGCAGAACCAATTACTTCAGAGAAGTTGATGGGCATTGAAGAAACTTGTTATGGAATTGGCCTTCAATGTGACAAGGCTAGGCATTTGGGCAAGAAACTGCTCTTGCCTAGATTGCTTGGTGGTATGTTGTATAAAATGGACATGCAGGACCCACAAGAAAGGGACCAGTGAACTTTGCCAGACTGAAAAGGGCGGGATAGTTCTTCAGATTTCCTGCTTCATGGAAAAGTCTGGTAATATTATATCCTTCTGGGGTCTTGGAAGAGTTGAAGATGGATAGTTATACAGTTTTCCTTAGTTATGATAAAAGATAAATTAAATATGAAACTTTAGACTCATAAAGAAATATAACTGTAATTCTTGCTTGATAACTATTTTGTTATATGTAATTTTATGTTAAAGCTATAACCTTCCTTTTTATTTATTTTATTAGAGGAGAGATGATGTGGGTGTCCTTCTGCATATGTGTTGCTTTTATTAGATGATTAATAAAGCTGTTTTAGCCAATGGCTTAGCAGAATAAAGCCAGGTGGGAAATATGAACAAAGATATAGAGAGAGTGAAGGCAGAGTCGAGGAGACACCATGTAGCTGCCAAAGGAGAAAGATGCCACCAGAACCTTACTGGTAGGACATAGCTTTGTGGTGATACATAGATTAATAGAAATTGGTTAATTCAAGATGTAAGAGTTAGCTAGGAATACGCCTAAGCTATCAGCCAAACAGAGTAGTAATTAATATAGTTTCTGTGTAATTATTCAGGTCTGGGTGGCTGGGAAATAAATGAGCAGTCTTTGTTTACAATCGAGCTTCATTCTCCTCCTGTGAAAAAACACAAACCTGCCCTCGACCCCATATTAAAACAGGGTCAGGTTCTTTCCATAATCAGGTGTGAGGGTCTTTCCATTTTGCTTTAGTGGAGGTCACTCTGGTTTCCATCATCCCAAAATCTATCCATGGCAGATGGCTCGCGGGCAATATTTAAGAAATTTAGAATAAAAGGGCATGGTTTAAGACATATTGAAAGTGCAATTCCCCCTTATCTGTTTTTTGAAATTGTGTTTTCAAAGCCCTATGGGCATGTTAATTGTATGCTTCATCGGAGCCAGCAACTGTTTTAGCAGTTTCTGTGAGATGCCTGGGGGAACTACAATCACTATTCCCCTGAACATTTTCACGGGGTCGGGGTCGGGGATCAAATGTAGTTCTCTCCCTGTAAAGAACTTTAAGTAGGGTTGTAGCCACTGGATATCTCCCAATAACTTCTGAAAATCAAAGTTACTAAGCCAAGCTGCAGAGCTCCCATTAGCTGACAGGCAGCAATTTGCGTTTTTACAGAGGAGTGGAGAGGAGTTGTGCTCCTGGTGGCTTGGCCATCCAGCCTGGGACCTGCGGCCGGGAGGCGTTGCTCCCTCATTGCCTGCTGTGCCTGAGCAGGGTGCAGGCCATACTTTCCGTGCTTAGCGGCCCCGCCAGAGGCCAGTGGTGGCGGTGGCTGACAAACTTTACTGCAGCAAGGCTCTCAGGCGCCCACCATTGCAGCGGCTCCGAGATCTCAGCGCCCACAGGCTTGGCTGCCTGGGAGCTTAGGTAGGCCCCACTGTCTTCATTACCTCCGCCTCTCCCCCTCCACCCCCAGCTTCAGCGCAGATGGGCAGGGCCATTCAGCTTTTACTTCTCTGAGCCCAGGACAGTGGTCCCTGAGACTTCAGCCTGCAGCTGGTGTTGGGTCGCACCCGTGTTCCTTTGGCTCCTTCTTTCACTCAGTAGCAGTGGTGGCTGTGCCACCAGAGTGGTGGATGGATCAGAATAGTTACAATATCTATAAACTCTAAAAATCTCTGTATTTGTTTCTGCTCTACCCTAGCTCTCTTGGCTTTCAAAACACACCCAAGTAAATGCACAGACAGCTGGCTACCCTTACCTTGTCCCACATCTACAATTTTTACATACATTTTTTTTTACTCCTGATATATAATCACCACCTTTCCACATTCATTATTTACTTGAGCACACACTTCCGCCCCTACACCTGCACTGTGTTATTTCTCTGCAGTGTCCATCACAACATTGGTTGCCATCTGTGGGGGTCCAACCTCGATGGGTTTGTACATTCCAGAGTAGGGCTGTGTGGATTAGAAATATTAGGCAGAATAAATAGAGAAACAAAAGAAAAGATAGAGGCACAGGATGGAGTCAGGAGGGCAACCCAGTGAAGACTGAATCCGCCCATGCTTATTTCTCATAGGTTTTTTTATCCCCCAGTCCAAAGAGGACGGGAAGACAAAAGACATTTTTATCAAAATGCAAGGAGCCAACAAAGTGACCACCTTCTCAGAGACCCAAAGCATCAAGTATCCACACCCAAGGTCAAAACGCGCTGTCAGTAGCTACCCCTGAGTCAAACTTTCTGTCAAGAACCTTGAAGGAGGGAGAATAGGCTTGAACTCTCTGACCTTTGGTCAAGGTGGAACAAATCCATCCACAGCCACAGCTCCTTTTTGCCTTCATCTGGGGAGACGCCCATACCCTCTCTGCTCAATGAACCTGAACAGTCCTAGACCATGGCTTCCAGGATAGTCTCTACCACTCTGGGCAGGTCCTACAGTGGGGACTCTCTACTCTGGATCCATCCCAGCATCTCTTACAGTATGTAGATGACCTCTTATGTAGTCTTTCAAAAGGCTTCTGTCTGACACCATTAACCTCCTTGATGCCTTCGCCACCAGGGGTTACTGTGTCTCAAAAGATAAAGCCCAAATTTTCCAGGGTCCCGGTCCCCCCTTTCACATCAAACCCAATCAACACTCCCAACCAAATAAAGACCCTTTTAGACTATTTTATAACAACCACCAAGAGAGAGCACCTATCCATGCTAGGTCTTGTCAGCTTCCCTCACAGATGGATGCTCAACTTCTCCCTCATCACCCTACCCCTATGAGAGGCTACTGAAGGCTCTCTGAAGGATCCCCTCATCATCTCTCCTCACTAATCTCCCCTGTTCAGCCACTGGACCTCAGTTAAAGCATCTACCCTCTCACTACCCAACCCTTACAAACCTTTTTTTCTTTTCCTTCGTCTTTTTCTTCTATTAAAAATAGTTTTTTTTTCTCATACAATATATCTGGTTATAGTTTCCCTTCTCTCTACTCCTCCCAGTTCCTCCCCACTTCCCCGTCCTCCAGATCCATGCCATTTCTATCTCTGCTTAGAAAAAGAACAGGTTTCTATCAATAACAACCAAACATGACAAAATAAAATATAAGACAAAATAAAAACCATCACATCGAGGCTGAACAAGGCAACCCAGCAGAAGGAAAAGAGCCCCAAGAGCAGGCACAAAAATCAGAGACCCACTCATTCATACACTCAGGAGTTCTATAAAAACACTAAGCTGCAAGCTGTACTATATACACAGAGGACTTGGTGCAGACCTGTGTTCATCCTGTGATTGCTGCTTCAGTCTCTGAGTTCATATGCACCTTGCTTAGTTGATTCAGAGGGTCTTGTTCTCCTGGTGTCCTCCATGCCCTCTGGCTCTTACACACTTTCTGCCTCCTCTTCTTCAGGGTTCTCTGAGCTCAGAGAGGAGGGATTTGATGGCAATATCCCATTTACAGCTGTGTGTTCAAACGACTCTCTCTCCATGTAATGTCTGGCTGTGGGTCTTTGTATCTGTTCTGGTCTGCTGCAGAAGGAAGCCTCTCTGATGATGACTGAATAAGGCAATGATCTATGAGAATACCAAATAACATTAGGAGTCATTTTATTGGTGCTTTTATTTTTTTTAATTAATTAATTTATTTATTAAAGGTTTCTGCCTCCTCCCCACCACCACCTCCCATTTCCCTCCCCCTCCCCCAATCAAGTCCCCCTCCCTCATCAGCCCAAAGAGCAGTCAGGCTTCCCTGCCCTTTGGGAAGTTCAAGGACCTCCCACCTCCTTCCAGATCTAGTAAGGTGAGCATCCAAACTGCCTAGGCTCCCACAAAGCCAGTACGCGCAGTAGGATCAAAACCCAGTGCCATTGTTCTTGACTTCTCAGCAGTCCTCATTGTCCGCTATGTTCAGTGAGTCCGGTTTTATCCCATGTTTTTTCAGACCCAGTCCAGCTGGCCTTGGTGAGTTCCCGATAGATCATCCCCATTGTCTCAGTGTGTGGGTGCATCCCTTGCGGTCCTGAGTTCCTTGCTCGTGTTCTCTCTCCTTCTGCTCCTGATTTGGACCTTGGGATTTCAGTCCAGTGCTCCAATGTGGGACTCTGTCTCTGTCTCCTTTCATCGCCTGATGAAGGTTAATATCCAGGAGGATGACTATATGTTTTTCTTTGGATTTGCCTTCTTATTTATCCTATCTAGGATCACAAATTATAGACTCAATGTCCTTTATTTATGGCTAGAAACCAAATATGAGTGAGTACATCCCATGTTCCTCTTTTTGGGTCTGGCTTACCTCACTCAGGATAGTGTTTTCTATTTCCATCCATTTGCATGCAAAATTCAAGAAGTCATTGTTTTTTACTGCTGAGTAGTACTCTAATATGTATATATTCCATACTTTCTTCATCCAATCTTCCATTGAAGGGCATCTAGGTGTTTCCAGGTTCTGGCTATTACAAACAATGTTGCTATGAACGTAGTTGAGCATATATTTTTGTTGTATGATAGGGCATCTCTTGGGTATGATTCCCAAGAGTGGTATTGCTGGGTCCAAGGGTAGGTTGATCCCGAATTTCCTGAGAAACCGCCACACTACTTTCCAAAGTGGTTGCACAAGTTTGCATTTCCACCAGCAATGGATGAGTGTACCCCTTACTCCACAACCTCTCCAGCAAAGGCTATCACTGGTGTTTTTGATTTTAGCCATTCTAACAAGTGTAAGATGGTATCTTAAAGTTGTCTTGATTTGCATTTCCCTAATCGCTAAGGAAGTTGAGCATGACCTTAAGTGTCTTTTGGCCATTTGAACTTCTTCTGTTGAGAATTCTCTGTTCAG